>NW_020897729.1:8939018-9024068 GCF_003984885.1 Neopelma chrysocephalum | reverse complement strand
CCCTTCCCTTCCCTTCCCTTCCCTTCCCAAACCTTCCCTTCCCAAACCTTCCCTTCCCAAACCTTCTCAAAACTTCCCAAACCTTCCCCTCCCCTCCTCTCTTCCCTTCCCTTCTCTTCCCTTCTCTTTTCTCTTTTCTTTTCTCTTCTTTTCTCTCCTCTTCTTTTCCCTTCTCTTTTTTCTCTTTTCTCTTCTTTGTTCTCTTCCTTTCCCTTCCCTCTCTCCTCTCATATCCTATTGATTTTTTCTTATTTTTTACACCCTTTAAGATAAAAGTTCTTGACAAATGTCCTACAACTCATTCATGTGTCAACCCTTTAGTTCAAGATACATTGGGGAATAACTAATTTAACAGTGCAACTGGTTGAGGGAAGGGTGGTTTGCTCAAAATGGATGGAGAACAAAGATATTATTTATTGTTAGCTGAAAGTGGAGGATTCCTTTTTGCAGTTCAGTTTTCTCAATGTGTATTCATAATTCACATACAATTCTAGATTAGTTCTTAAATACCTTCCAGAGTTATTAGAGGAATGAAACCCAGAGGAGACCTCCAAGAGCTGCAGAAGGCACTGGGTGTATTTGTGAGCTGCCCTGGGTAATCAACACACAGGACATGTCCTGAAAGTTCTGAATGGAGTAGAGGTCCTGCGCTAGTAAAAATTGCATTTTTAAATCCACCCAAACAAATGTTACCCTTGCTGCTGACATTTTTAATCCTTTTCTGCTGCTTCTGTAGCTAAAAATTGAAAGTAGGTCATGCTGCTGAATTACCTGTTACAGATTCGCCACCATGGATGGAAAAGGAGGAACTGGCTCAGCAACTTGAGAAAATTAATCAAAACTAAATAATCAGAAGATACAAGGCTTTCTTCAAGGCAAAATTAACACTGAAGTCACAGAAGCAATGAATAGGACAGAAACTCTAACTGAGAAGTTGATAGAACTCAAAAGAAGTTGCAGGTGCTCATTTCCAGGTGAAAACTTAAAATTAAACTTTCCAGACACTGCATTTCCAGAAATTAGAACATTGAACTTTACATACGAAGCACTGATGAATATGAAACCAAACTAAATGATTCCAGTCTTCTGGGAGCTGACTAATTCCAGCCATCTGTAATCTGGATATTTATAATCATCCCTTGCAGTCATTTTGAGAAGTCTGTGCTTGAGAAAATGAAGCAATATAACACTAATCACCACTTCACCTGAGCCTATGGACTCAGGGCACAAAGAAATTGGGCTGAAATTCCAATCATTCTGCAAAAATGGATCAAAACATATCAGGTGTCCTGGGCACCCACTTTTTGATATTTGCTGGTCCAATCTGGACCAAATGCCACAAAATCTGGGACAAATCAGAGTCACTGTGTGAATATCAGTTACTTCTCTTTTAAAAATATGATGATACATATAAAAACACACACATATGTATGAGCACACATTATGTGGGCACTCTGCTAGGTATTATTGATACATATATGACAGCATGAGAGAAACATTATTAATTAATCCAACAGAGATTACTAATGATTGGTTCCTTACCTGGCTAATAAATATAATTTAACATGCTATTTCATGATGGAATTCTTCAGAGATTTCCAATGTTTCCATAACTTTTAGAACTCCCAGACCCACACCAAGCCTTTCAAACCTAATGGATTCCAAATCAACACTTCACTAAGAATTCTTTTACCTTCCCCTTTAATTTTGCCGCTGAATTCTCTAAAAATAAGACCCTCTGGCTTGTGTTATGCAGGTGTTCATGTTGAAGGTATATGAAGGTGTTTATATTGCATAATATAACCACCTGCATATACTGGGGCTGCAATAAGGAGTGAATTATGTCACAAGAGCTGCAGGTTCTTAGTTTGGATTTTCTCTGGGAAGCAAAGCCAAGCCCCAGTTGCAGCCTGTCAGCTTTCCTTTGAATTGAAGATCCTTCTCACCTAAAAGAGTGTCACCAAAATGGGACAGGTGGTTCCAACAGTTGCTAAGAACTGCTAAATATCTCTGGTAATGGTGCCATAATGTCACTACAAGGATGGCTTTTCCCCAAAAAACTGGTCAGAAACCAAGTTTAGCTACTTTAAATGCAGTTCTACTGGTCTGTCTATACATTCATGTGCATAAGGGTAGGTTTATGTATAGATATAGGTATAGAAATAGAGATATATCTGTGCAAGGAACAGGAATGATTATTGAATTAAAGAAACAAAGGAAAAGATGACCCAATATTTCAGGAATACCAAGGACCTAAACTTCAAGCTCGTTGTTCATCTCAGAGCTTGGGTGCAGACACTCTTCTGAACTTGAAGTTAGAAAATGTCAAAAAATACATCACTGTTCAGAATAATGCAACAGAGAAGGGAGTAAATAAAAGTTTCCATCAGCTCTGAAAGCAAATCTCAGAGTGTAACCAAGTCTTACTTTCTGAGGACCACAGAGGTTAAATTAGCCACAAACTACTCCCAAAGTTTCCTGTTAATATAAGCAAAGCTGCTGTGCCACCTGGTGAACATTTTCATATGCAAGAGTCTCTCTTGCTGTATTTATCAATATAAAAGACTGATTCAAGTACTCTTGGCAACCTTTGGTGGTGCCTGCATCAAGACATGTGAATAGTTGCAATCAGTAATGAGAGACTCCACTTCTGTCACTACTGGTCTCTTGTCAGTACGTAACTAATGTGCTCATTATTTTTCAGCAATGCCTGTTTTAATTTTAGAGAAAATGAAGAATTCTTATTTGTGGCATGTGGCAAAAAAAAAAAAAATCTACAGGGATAATATATCTGATTAAGATTTCACCTCGTTCTCAGCTCATGAATTGACCACAATCAATTGTGATCGATGATAAAATTACAATGAGATGATCAAACTTGATCATCTAAATGGATTCACTTTCAATATTTGTTCATTGAATGTTAAATAATTCTTAGCCCATCAGTTGAATGAATCAATTTGTTAAAAGTATTTAATAACACTCTGATATTAAATGATTTTCGAAGTGTTAAATCATTGATATCTGAAATCATTGATATCAGACATAAAGAACAGAAGATGGGTTATTCTCAACATTTAGAATCAAACATCCAGAACAAAGACTTCATTATATATCTGAAATATATGTTCTGGAAATATATTGTGACAGTACTCAAAAGTTGTTTTTTTCACCCAAAAGACACCAGATTTATGAATCTGATCACAAAAAGTCACTAATTCAATAAAATGAATTCATGATGAAATTACCTTAAACCCAGACAGGACCCAGACAGGTCTGGCCAAATGTTCATTGTGTTACTCCAGTAAAGGACAGGAAGACCCACAGAAAGGTGGGAATCTCAATATTCTTACTTACATGATATAAACATTGTTTAGTGGCTAATTATCTTTTGTCCTGATCACATATTTTTACCTCAGAGAAAACAACCCCTTCTAATTTTAAGAAGGTCTGGATTCAGATCAAATCTTGATTCACATTTTGTGCTCTAGAAAATCCACCTTCCCAGAAGACTGAAGAAAGTATTTTCAGAATTTTAGAGAAGGTCAAATCTTAAAGTGTGTCTTGGCTCAATACCTATATGGTATTTCAGTCTCTCAAATTGTTCTGTTGTCTTGAATTCAGTTCAAGGAAAATAATTTTCTCCATATATTGTCTCATCAGTTTTTGCTGATTCACTGATCCTCCTTTTAGAATTGGTTAATTTATATTTTCTCCTGACTCCAGTGTAATTTCAAGTGTTGGACCCACTCCTGTTTATTTATTATTTTTCAACTGAAGGTGCATAACTTCTGCATGAGAATATAACTAAACTAGCCCCTTTACATAGAGATCTAAATTATTTGGGCAGGTTACTGTGTTTTCTAATAGAAAACAGTATCAGATTTTGGACACCTTAATGAACTTTTTGAATAACTCAGAAATACATTTTCTGCAGGACTTTGATTAGGTGCATACCAGCTGCATAAGTGAGTCATAGTTTTCAACTTTGCTCCCATTAGAAATCATTTTTCATACAGTAACCAAATAATATTTATTCATAAGAACATAAATCTTTTTTGGCATAGATGTAAAGATTACATCCGATGGCAGGTGTGCCCTTGGCCATTATATGCTTACCCAGGCTTTCTGTCTGGTATCTGAGGCATCAGCCCTTTACAGAAAGTTAATTAAAATTCAAAACTTTATGACAGAAAGAAATTCCTTTCCTAGAAATTAAAAGTTTCTGGATGAAAAATTTGCCTTATATTACAATAACAAGGCAAACTGAAGGCCTTGTTTGGATGATAGACAGGAATTTTCTGGATTTTTTTTTTGTTTTCTCTTCTGCAAATGCTCCCTCTCCCTCAGCTGCCAGGGGGTCTTGAGAATGGGAATATCTGAAGTGTGTTTTTGGTTCCATTCACAAACCCAATGTCATATCAGGTTGTGGGCAACAATCAGCTACAAAACATCACGACCAACAACCAGGAGGGCATTTTTGTGTCACTGTTAATCCTTTTTTGGTCGCTTTTATATGTAAAAAAAGAGCCTCATTGACCAGCCATCGCTTTGTCACCACCCATCCCGTGTCTAGGGACCGATGTTCCATATTTCTGGGACTGATTCCAACCATTCCCCAGCTTTACTCCAGGTACAGCCTGGCTGCCCTCACTGAGATAACAACTGGTTTGGGTGGAAAACCGGTGCGTCTGCTCCTTTTAGAGGATGGAAACTACCTCCCACACAGCCCATATCTTCCAGGATTTCCCAAATCCCATCTTGAGCCCAAAGGCATCACCTTTAACCCGTCATGAATTTAGGCCCTGTCGGACATCCCATTCTTTCTATTTTTGGGAGATTCTCACATCCAAACTCCTCTTTGCACTTTGATTTACCTCTCTGCACCCTCCTTATATCCAAATGTCACCAATCCAGGTATAATGTCACTGCTTTTCTGCTGAGTTCTATTCTCTCTCCACCTAAGCCCAGGGTCAGCTGCTTTTGTACCAGAGTTATTTCTCTGAGCTGCTGCCACTAACAAAAGCTTTTCAGTTCATACTGAAAATGGAACAATTAATTGTTTGCCTAACTGAGGTTCTGTGTTTGGAAATCAATGGTAAATTCCTCTTTTCATCAATTCAAGCTGCTAAAATACAGACATATTCATAAATTCATTATGAAGGAAAACTGCTGGAAAAAGGTAAGAAATAGAACTTAAAAAGAACCATTTTATTGCTACAGTTACAGTGCATTCATAAGAGTTACCTGAAATCAGTGCTAATATCAAATTCCATGTCAGAGTCTCAGGGATATTAAAAGAAACACATCTCCCTATTTTCTTTTTCTTTTTGTCCTTCTCTTTAATTTTACAGCCTTTACAAACAAATAAATACAACGCTATACAAACAAATAGCGTTTATCATGTACAGAATATTTCCCAAAAAAACATTAATGTGTGGAAATCTGTTATGATCAGTCATGATACATCTGAGAATGGTACTTACACCCCAGGCAGGTTTGTGCTCACCTAGCAGAGGTCCAGAATGCAGCTGAACAGATGGATAGTCAGCTTATTTTAGGGAAAAGGCTTACTGACTTCTAAAGGATGCAGGATTATTACAGAGCTAGAATTTCTTTTAGAATAAACTAAGAGCAGGAATGCATTTATGTCTACTGTGCATAAAGGAAAACATGTTTATCACATTACAACACTGAGGCTGGAGATAAGCTTTGCCATTTGCCTACAAGCAAATCCGTGCAGCTGGGAAAAAAAAAAGCAAGTGCTGTCAGACAAGATACACAGCAGGTCTGTGCAACAACTGTGGTTGATTCTTTTTCATAACAAGGAGATATGGTTCATTACAGTTATGTCATTATCATACTGGAAAATGGAATGCTCCAAGAAGTAAATCATTGTTTATTATGTCTCTGAACTGCTTACGGAACAGTTCTTCAGTTTAAACCAGTTCTACCTCACACTTGAGGGATTCATCTTATGAACCTGCTGTAATAAAATATAAAAGCATGCACCTCGTTTATGAGACAGATACCAGCCATCTTTATAATGCCAGATTAAAAAAAAAAAAGTGTCAGTTTTTCTTTCAGGTTGGTTATAACTCATATCACCTCTTATATTCTACCCAGTGATAATCTGAAGTTCTGCATGAGTTACTTTGTGAATGAACAGAAGCAAAATTCTCTTGGAACTGTGTGTATTTTATCAAATTCTTCAGTACTACCAAGTGTAAACTATTGAAAATACTTTTCATCCAGGCCATGGACAGAATTCACTCTCTGTCTCCTCTGATTCTGAGATTTAGAACCAGGCTTTTAGTCACAAAAGGCTGCACTTAAGTGTTTCAGTGATGAGTGTTACAGTCAAGGGGTTTAATATTGTTAACACACTCAGACTTGTACTAAAATTTCCTCAGGTTTTCATGAAAGAAAATGTATCTTTCTATTTCTGCTCAGGCAAGTTCCACCCTGTATTCTGATGTGACAACAAGCACAACAGTTTTTAAAACTATAAAAGAATAAACAGCCATAAATTCATGTATTCTATGCAGGAATTATGTGAAATAATACATATTTCCATTATCTACATAACAGGGGTATTTTTAGTTGTGTTTCTGGGAATTAGTGTTGCCTTCAAAGTTAAATAAAGAGAAGAGGAGAAAATCCTCCACAGCCAACCAGAAACATCTGGAGGAGCTGATGCCAAACTGTTGGATTAGTTGCATTCCTGCAAACCTCCAGGAGGGTGTCAGAGCCAGGAAGGTGTGATGGTTATTGAACACTTCTACTAAAGAGAGGAGATTCATCTCAAGAAACGTTCAAAATCTAAAAATTATGCACCAAAGCTTAGATATGTGGAATTCTCTCCTTTAGCAGGAATATCAATTACTGGCTGAGACTACACACCTAAATTTTAGGTGACTAAAACTGGATTAAAATTATCCCCCTCTAAATGAAGGCCTTGCATAAAAGAACAGAACCAATGCTGAAAACAAGGTGTGTGTCATTACTGCCAAAAAATTTATAAGTAGCAGGAATACAATTTCCCATTTTTACAGCCTCATCTGTATAAGCATTTTTATAGTCCCTTCTATAAAAATGTCTAAAAGTGCTACATAAATATTAATGAATTAACCTCCCTGTGTCCCCATATGGTAGGTATTTATTTTTATATTGGATAGCTGGAGAAACAATTGCAGTAAAGCCAAGCTCTGTGCACAAGTCCAGCTACAAATTCTTTTAGAGAATCAGGAATAAATAATCCTGGACTCCTGTTAGTAGACAAAGAACCTCAAGGATGACTTTTTATCCAGGCATTTCTATGACTTCAGAGCAATGAGATTTCCAATGACTCGTCCCTTGTCACAGCACAACTCTCCAAAATCCAACATTTTTAAAAACCTGGAATAAACAGGATTTTTTTGGTTTTTTTGGTGCTAAATTCCAATAGGTGAAAGTGTTTCCTAGAAATTGTTCTGCAGAATTGGTATCTGATGATGATATTTTTAACATGCCAATTGAACCCTTTCTGTGTGGACCAACACGAGTCTGTAATCCAGGAGAGACCAAAAGATTTCAAGGAGAAAAAGTGAAAGAATCCAAATTCATTCCTGACAAGAGAGAAATTACTAAAGAAATGTAACTCTTCCCATGAAAAACCCATGTCAGGCTCCTGAACACAGTTTACACCAAAGAGATAAAAGACAAAAAATCTGACAAAAATAACAAAACCAGCTCAGATAAGAGCGTGTACAAGAATTAGTAGAAATCATTCCATTGAAATACTTTCTCCTGAATGGTCTTTGAAAAGGCAGTAACTGAGTCTTGAAATGTGGCTTGGAAAAAGCCTTCTACATAGTTACTGTTAGTTTTAATTGCTCTTTCCTCCTCCTTTTTTATTTTTTTTTCTAATTTTATCACTATCTTTCTCCTGCAATGCATCAAATCCAAACCCAAAGTGGCCATGATACAAAGTGCCACTGAAAATAAACATACTTTACTTATGACTCCAACAAGCATTTTCCTTAATGACTTGATGTCCTTAATAACTTATCTGAACACCACATCCTCATGCTCTTAATGGATTTTTCCCCATTATATCATGATAGTAAGATATCTTTTGTTGAAATACAAAGCAGTTAAATCTATTTTCCTAAAAACAGCTGACAGATCCACTGAGTGTGTACAACTCCAACACCAAACTTTTATTCCAACTTTATAATGACCTGCATGATATTGATATATACAGGAACTTCTACCTTGCATCAGATTTATGTGCATCCCCCAGAAATCTACTCAAAAACATTTTTTTTCATTTGATAGCTAAAGGAATTTTTGATAGAATTGTTACCAGTGACATAGGTAATGTATTAACATTTCAGACCATATTTTGATTTATACTGACTTTAAACTACCTTATTTTTGATCTATAGTCAAAGTCTCTGAAAATAAATCCAATATTGTTCAAATAAATAAAATTTATTAACTACTTGCAAACTCAATCAGAATTACTTTTGGACATGATACTGGTGACCATCCCTGTGAATTGCTGTGAACACAAGACACAGCACACTTTTAATGAAATATAGTCATTCAGGTACCAACTAAAAGAAATGCATCAAACACTGGATAAAATTGGATTTAGAATGGATAAAAATTAGAACGTTTCTACAATGCATCTGAATTCAATGTCATCACTCTAACGAACTTTTAATGTAATATCAACACAATAAAAAAGCTATTTTGTACATTAAGTGTGAAATCAGTGTGATTTCTCTTCAGCATTTCATCTATTCAAAATAACTAAAATACAAAGCTCAGAAAATGAAATTTATAATTTTCCTGAAACTTCCATCTATTTTCAGTAGGGGAAAAAAATCAATTCAGTTGCCAGTTGGACATAAAAGCAAAATCAGAAACATTTGATCTGCACAGGGAAATCCTGGCATTGCACAACCACAGAGGCAGAGAAAAAAGGTTTTGCCGACTACAGGAGAACGAGAATTGGGTAATTAGGCCAAATCCTATAGTGCTTGTTTAGGATTTCAGCTTGTGAGAACAGTCTCTAAGTGGTTATTATTATGATATGACACAAACCTATTATTTTCCCAAGCATTTTGTAAATGCACAGGCAGAAACAGCCCGGGAGTGATTCTCTGCTAGGAACAGTGGTTTGAAACACATGGGAGGAAGATGACATGACTTCATGAAAACCACACATCCCATTACTGACAGGAAAAATAAAAAGTACTTTCCTTTCTTCCATCAGGGCACAGACACCAAAATCAGAAGAATTTTGTGATGCCAGTGAGTCCTGAAAGGGAATTTTGGGGTCCTGATGCATTTCCACTGTCAGCACTGACATGTATTCCCTGATATGATGTGCCACAAAATTATCCTGATCTCCAGGGCAGCAACATTTGCTCACAGCTTTAATTTAATTTTATTTACTCAGTGTCACTCAGGCAGCAATAATAACTTTCTCACCATGATAACTTGCCTGGGTTCTTTTGTTGTTCTTTTGGGGACTGGGCGGTTTTTGCAGCACAAACACCATTAGTTGCTGTTTGTTTGTGATTATTGGATATTGCAGAGGTTCACTCTGTTCTCTGATGAACTGGATGACAGGGTGGGGAGTAATTACCTGACATTTCACTGATCCTTCCCTACAATGAACCAGCATCTTTTTTTTTTCCCCTCTTTTTTTTTTCCTTTTTTTTTCTTTTTTTTTTTTTTCATTTTTCTTCTGTTTTGGGCTTTTAAATTGTGAATCACCACGAGAACCTCTCAAAAGACTCTCCTTAGAATTTTGGTCTAAATCATCAGGACATCATTGTTCTCCTTCCATCATTTCTAATATACCTTTCCCTCTTATCCCTCCCTGAAGACCTTTTTGGATTATATGGGCTCAGGGAGGCTTCTCCTGTGATGCCTCAGTGAAACATTTACCTTTTCATGCTTTTGCACAATATGAAGCACTTTGCAGTGAAAAACTGTTTCCTTCTGACTCTCCTAAAATATATGTGGGTTCCTCTTTGCTGCTGCACTGTTAATTCTTTGGAATTACATAAGGAACAACTTCTTATTAGGGAAGTATGAGCTTATTGAGATCAAAGCCCTGCTTTCAGCTCTGTTAAGGTCCCTTTATACCATGGAAAGGTACTTTAAAGCAAGTCTCAATGTCTCACACTAAGTGGATTCAGGGACACACTTTTTAACATTTTGGCATGAAATTTGGGTATTGTGGAACTTGTGGGCTGGCTCTTTTAAGGCAAATTATTTTTTTTTTTTAAAAAGGGAAGACATCTGACCTTGCTATAGAAGTATAAAAGGAAAATTTATAAATTTGCTTGTGGAGAATATTGTTCCTTCAGCAGAGTGGAGCCATTACATGATTTCATTTTCTCCAAGCAGAAAGAATGTGCTGTGTCACAGTTTCCTTTAGGAGCTGCAACTATAAGGGGAGTAAAAGTAATACACATTGTCTGTCTAAGAGAAATATAATTTGAAGAACTTATAGTTAGTTCCTTGTTGCTGGTTTACAGGTTAAGCACAAGAAATTCCTTAAATATGGAAAATTCCAACAATTTAGCACATATGGACAGAAATTATACCTACTGAGGAAAAAATTATTATCATATAAATATGATGCTTATATTGCAATAAAATATGACTATTGTAATATGTCTGTAAAAGTTAAATGAGGAAAAAATGAGCTTTTTCTGTAGCATTTTTCCATACCAGACTCAAAGTGTTTTACAAAGAACACAAGTATTGTTATCAAGCTAAAAAAAATACTGAGATACAGAGAGGAAAACTGAGTCTCAGTTTCATGCTACCTTTAGGATATTTGGGGGTTCACTATATTTTGGGAAAAGGCAAATGTAGGAGAGAGAAAAGACTGAGTCCATCTCATCTCTAGATACAGTTTGGCTTATTAGTGTAGCACCATGAGTAAACTAAAAAGCAAAGTGAAAACATGCCATATTTTTCAGAAATTCTAATGTGGATAAGAATATTTTCCAATGTGAGATAAAGGGCTCATTATATTATAACAGTAATATTATGGTATCATAGTAAACATTAATTTTAAAATTCTGAAATTAATGAGGATGGGATTTCTGTCATGGAGTTTGAGGGACTGATTCAAATATTTCACAGAAAGCTTATTTTTTATCAAATCTAGATGTTTTCACAGAGATAGGTTTCATTGTTTTAGAATGTCACTTGATGAAGTCAATACAAGATCATTTTTGTAATAATAAAAAACCTGCCTAATGTTGCCCATGAAAAGGAAAAGCAAACAGACTTTCCTTAAGAATTCCTTTCCTGAGTATTCATAGGTGTAAATTAAAAGATTTTTTTGTTTAAAAAGCTATTGCTTGGAGAAGTTGAAAGTGAGTTCTATCAAGATTGTCTGTAGACAGATGCTTTACTCTGAGTGGATTTGCTGTTTGAATAAAGGCCAGAAGTGCTCTGGTATTTTAAAATTCCTTAATTCTCATATATTATGTCAAGCCTTTAACAATCAGACTGATACCCAAACAATGGGCTCACTACAGAGATTTATCCTACTCTGCCTGGCATGGATGGTGTCTGGCAAATCCTTCATGTTTTAAAAAAAAAATCTATGAAAAATCAAGATGCTCATGGAGACAACACAGACTCCCCAATCTGCTTCAGCCCATTTGCTTTGCATGTTATTAAAGGTACAGTTCCTAGCAAAGCAAGGCTGGTCTTTTCTCACAGCTATGGTATTAATTTTTAAAAATTGGGGAAAAAAAATCAAACAGAATAAAGAAATAAATAAGTAAAGAAATAAAGACATAAATACTAAGGTATGGATGGTTCCACGGGGTCAAATGTAGAGGTGCCCTGATGAGAATTTCAAGTTGCTGCTGTTGCTGCTGCTTTCTGCTGCCAGAGGGCAGGGATAGATGGGATATTGGGAAGGAATTCTTCCCTGTGAGGGTGGGGAGGCCCTGGCACAGGTTGCCCAGAGAAGTTGTGGCTGCCCCATCCCTGGAAGTGTCCAAGGCCAGGTTGGACAGGGCTTGGAGCAACCTGGGCTAGTGGAAGGTGTCCCTGCCCATGGCAGGGGGTGGGATGAGATGAGCTTTAAGGTCCCTTCCAAGCCAAACCATTCTGGGATTCTATGATTAACACACAGAACGTGACTGAAGCACCCCCCAGTTACCACCAGCTCCTGCCCCATCCAATCACCATCTGAGCCAAAAAACACAGTGCCTAAACTTCACTACTCCTGTTTATCACCCAAAAGTACATTATGCTATGTTTTGGAGGGGTTTTAATTTAAAATTTACTGTCAGTTTGACATCTAGTTTTCATGAAACACTTCATTTTCTTGCAGAATCACAATCCTTGTAGATGACAAGATCATCCCTCTCCTGTTTGTAAACAGGGGAATTGCTGCTGGCACAGCTTGTTTCGCTTCATTCTCGTCCTGCAGGAAGGGACAGTAGCCCTGATTAAGTCTAGTTAATGTTAACAACCACTGTCATGTTAATAAGCACTCAGGGGGGGTTATTTTAAGGTCTGAGACACATTTTCCATATGATCATAGAACTCAAGGAGGGAAGGCACTCAGAGGTCATCTGGTCTGTTCCCCGTGCCCAAAGGAAGGACCAGTTTAACTTCATTTGTCGTGACAGACACTTGCTGCCCCTCCACCACCATCTGACCTTCTGGGGATGACTTTACAAGGGCCCTGAGCAATCTGTTGCATCGTCTTACTGCCCTTTTTGCTCCAAGTTTGATCCAAATCTTTCTGTCTGCAACTTAAAGCCACTACATCCTGTCTATCTAAATAGATTTTTATTCTCTTCCTTTCTGCAGGATCATTCTACACATTTGAGAAGGTTTTACTGTGCCTTCCTTCAGCCTTTGATTGGAAACAAACAACGAAAATGTGGAATATAAAATCATTTCCTAGAACCTGATGCTCTTCCTTCTCCTTGCTACAATTCCTAATTGATTCATCTCTCTTGAAGTGCTAAAAATTGGACACGGTCTGAGACCTGTGTGTGAGACAGAAGAAGTTTAGTTTAGTCACAAATCTATCTGTGCTCATGTAAAGCTGCTTCTTTATAATTTATAACAAGATTATTACATTCTGAGGGCATTCTGTTGGCCCCTTCTTGCACACATTTTAACACAGTTGTGTGATATTTAGTTTACATGGTGCAAGCCAGACCATTTCTTTTCTGCAGAGCCTGACAGAGCTGAGCTTTGGGTGGTGCTTCCCATCTGCACAGGGAGGAAATTCTGCCCAGGGACCCCTGTGGTGTTTTTATGGCTGGATAGGATCAATCTTTATTCCCATCCATTTATATTTCTCTAGTTTGGTTTCCTTATCAATGATTATTCAGCGTGTTTTTAGTCTCTAACATTAACTGCATCAAAAGACACATAACAAAGCCTGTACTCCACCCACAAAACCTTCTGTTATATAAAGAAATCAGACTGGATCATTATTTAAAAAATATCTGTTGGTTCTTATCTTCTATGAGAAGTAAAATAAAGCCAACTGCTCTGCAAATCCTGGCTCCTGTACTTTGCTTTTCTGAGGAAGACATCAATTTTCTTTCCCCCAGTTCTCCACCTGCCTCAAACCCACAGACTGTTCTGATATTTACTCTGCAAACGCTTCTCAATATTAATCCAGACCACGGGTTCCAACGTGATTATGTTCTTATTATTAATACAAAATTCTAAGTAGTTCTCAATCAGAGAGAGCCCTGAAAACCAACGTTACAGTAATTATTACAGTGGCTAGAAGTATGATAAATTAAAATGTGCTTATTCAAATAAAACTACATGTAAATTAACTTAATTCTTTTAGATACTAAAAATAATTTCTAGATGTATTGAAAATATGTCCTGCCACAGTATACAGGGAAAAGCTCTTGGATCCTTTACTCTGTTTTCTGTTTATTTGATATTTTTCAATACATAATAGTATCAGGGACATTTTTAACTTATTACAGGATACTTGCATAAAACAAATTATTATGTATTCACCATAAGCCACAGTACAAAATGCTACTCAATCAATTTGAATATTTGAATTCTTTTTAATCCCACAAATTACCTGCAAGTGACATTAAAGCCTCAAAATTGATCAAAATATTCTTTTTCAAGTATAGTGTCAGCATCAAAGTATATTATTGACCCCAAACTCATAAAAGCAACTGCCAAAAGCAACATTTTGTAAGGAAAGCAAATTATTTCTTCTTCAGAGCAGTTTTTGAGAAATGAGCTCCAAGATAATTCACTTTCCTAAACTGTTCACCATTTCTAAAATCTACATTTTTCCTTATTCAAGGACAACCCCTGGGTTTATGACTAAAAAATGATGATAAAAAAGGCAATTATAGGCTGTGTTGTAAGTGGTTAAACTTCCACTGAGCAAGGTTAAAACTTTATAAGCAATTAATTTTTTTCTAGGAGAATATACCAGATAACTGAGTACAAAAGACAGAGATTTTACAGGAAGTAGAAAAAATGTAGCCAGAAAAATGGGGTTAATTTTGACTACTGTCCTAAGGAACTGAGCACATTTATACAAGGGTTCAATTTGGATCATTCCCTTCAAAGAGTGATTAAGCCTTAATCCAATACAGGCACATGCAGAATTGAAATTTATATTGCAGATTAATGGGAACTCATATCAAGATGTTATAATAAGTGGCACAGGCAGGTAGCCCATTTCACAGAATAAAAAATTATAAAAGGCAATATCTACTTTGTAGCAAGTGCTTCCAAAAAATACATTATTTTCCATATGCATAACAATACATATGCAAAACAGAGAGATTTGGGATTTCTTTCTGTTTCACATTAGGGGAAAATGAACCTGTTCTTAATAATAAAACCAAAAGCTCTTTGAGTGCATTTTAATGGGTTCTTACTTGAGGAGTTCTTTATGGTCTTTTATTTGAGAAGAACACCTGATACCTCACCTGCTCTTAACATAATTCTGTTCATCAGGGGGTGTCAAACACCACATTTTTGTGGCCTGCAGATCTTTAAAACCTTCTCCAAAACTAAGAGTCCAGATGAGGAATCCAACCAAATAAACAACTGAATAAAAAAAAAAACTTCTCCCAAAAAGTGGAACACTACGAGTCTGGGATAACACACTAATGATCCAATAAGGTTCTAAACTTGGGAATTTATAGTTCTTTGATTCAGGAGCTTGGTTTGGCTCTTGAACCTTAAGCCAGTCCCACCTTTTGCTCTTGCACTTTATGTGTGACACTGTTCAAGGACTGGCAGCAAAGTCCCCAGATCTGGGTGTCACTACTGACAAAACTTCATATTCTTGTCTGTTTTTCCTTTAAAACAGGCTTTTATGTGGTTCTGACACAGTTCAGAAAAGAAAATGTGCCTTCAGTATGTTGGGAAAGAACAAGGCTGAGAGGCACAGATGTTATTACTTGCTGCCATATGCTGTTAAAGCTTTAATAATATGCATTTATACTAAGTTAAAAATGGTACTTCAGCGCTCTGAATGTCAGAAAAAGAACTGTTCATTCCTTAGGAAAACACACCAACAAATGGAGCAACATTCTTAAAAGTGCTGTTGTATTTTTGACTCCACACAAGTGGCTCCTTGGGGACATTTTTGTAAAGATCAAGCAGATCATTAGGAGTCCCTCTAAAACATTTTCTATTGACTTTCTTATTTTCTGAAGCAGCAGCTTTGGTTTATGTTCTCATCTTGGTTTACTTGACAGGCACCTTTCACACACAATTTTCAGATATAAATGTGAGCCACAGGCTAACACAGGAACAAAGAACCAACCCTTGTGCACGTCCAAAACACGGCAATATTTGGGAAACCTTTGCCCCCACAAAAATTGATACACGACCATTACCTCACCTGCCCCCTGGACAACATCTCTGCTACCTGTTCCATTCATAAGATCTGCTACAGAATGTTTCAGTGTTTTAGAATTCTGTCCAAAACTTCACATTTTGGAAAGACTTTTGCTAAAGTGAAGGAATATTTACCAGAGGTTTCCAACTGTGCAACTCACCTGACTTTGATGGGTTTCCTTCTCCTCTACATGGGTCTGAATTAAAAAAAAAAAATGTTAATATCTATATTAACATTCCATTAGACTTTAAACCCTCATTTTTATTGTCATATTACTCACCTACTATTTATTTTTGTGACATAAAAAACAAAACCTTAACCAAAACCTTAATTACCTGGTTAAGGTAATTAGTAATTAGCTCAGTGGTCAGAAGTATGATAAATTAAAATATGCTTATTCAAATAAATCTACATGTGAATGTAGTTCTTTTAGATATTAAAAATAATTTTCATATGCATTAAAAATATGTCCTGCCACAGTATACAGGGAAAAGCTCTTGGGTCCTTTACTTATTTAGCTTGTTTACTATTTATTTGGCATTTTTCAATACATAAGGGCATCAGGGAAATTTTTAACTTATTACAGGATACTTGCATAAAACAAATTATTATATATTCACCATAAGCCACAATACAAAATGCTACTCAATCAATTTGAATATCTGAATTCTTTTTAATCCCATAAATCACCTGAAAGTGAGATTAAGGCCTCAAAACTGGTCAAAATATTCAAGTATAATGTCAGCATCACAGTATATTATTGACCCAAAATTCAAAAAACTTGATTTTCATGGTACCAACAGCTATGGCCTGATCATTGCCAAAAGTTACATTTTGGGAGGACAGTAAATTATTTCTTCTTCAAAGCATTTTTCAATTTATACTAATTACTAATCAAAATGAAATCTGAGATAGTTGTCTAAGTCAAGCTGACCCACTGTTCCACAGTATTGTGGTTTTTCCCTGTATCTGCTGCTAGGGGAACATATAAAAAGCCTTCTGAGAAGACAGTAGTAGTTTGTTTTGCTGTTTGTTTTGTTTGCAGTCAAGATGACAGATCCTATAAGCTTACAAAGTACCTGCCCTGCTTCTAAAAGAGAACTCTTCAGGGTAAAATTCAACTTTCAGCAAACAAAAAGAAAAAAAAAATCAAACTCGAACTTTGAAAAAAAAATTGCTACTTGGAATATGATGGAAGTGCTTTGTTGTGGTTATTTGGTGTATTTTTTCCTATTTTTAATGGAAACCTGCAAAACCTTCCCAGTCTTTAGTAAAAATAAAATAATTTAATTGTGAAATAACTCAGCCACAACCAGTTCAAGCCAAACAACTCAGAAAAATGTTCCCCCACCCTTTGGATGAAAGAACTGAAGACAAACTGCCTCGTACAAATGTTTGATCAGAAGCCCTGATGGAGCAGCCAAAGCCTTTCTGTGTAACTTTCTCTCCACTGTGCTTTCAATTGAGAAAATCCCTGCCCATTTATGCCATAAATGCAGCAGGTTTTGTTTGCCTGCCTGTGGGAAAGGCTCGTGTACCTGGATCCCTGAGCAGATGGAGGCAGGGAAGAGGAGGCGACAGCTCCAACAAGACCAGTCATGTAAAATGATTCCCCAGGAAATGTGAAATCTGCATCCCTGACAGCGCAACTAGAAAAAGTTCTGTTAATTAAAACTTGAAAGAACAAGGCTCTTTATAACATCCATTCTAAATCTGTTTTGTCCCCATCATTCACCTTTGGGAACAATTCCATTTTCCTGTTGGACTGTGACGTGTAGAGTTATTTACTCTAAAACTTCATCCCTTTCCTGACCTTCCTTGGTTGTTTTTATTTAATTTTCAACGTCAGTCACTCTCCATCCTTTCAGATACCTGTAACTATGGCTAAATTATGATAACTATGGACAAAACATGGAATGGCAGGTAAAAATAACCCCTCTTCCCTCTGCTTTCCAGGGCAGAGGGGAGCTCCCCTTCCCACCCTCATATCCAGGCTGAGGGCTCCCTCTCCTGTTCCAAGACATTTCTCACCACTGTACTTTAAAGAAGGCAGAGAGGTGCAAAACACATCTGACAGACAAAATATGGGATATCTGATGGACTCAAGCACTCAGGAAAAATTATACCTTCCAATTCCTTAACATCGAGAATTTGGCAATTAATAGGAACTTCTCAAATCATAAAACATCTTTTATCACCGAGCTTTGGCATCATCTGTGGCAATGAGACATTGCTGTGCACTGGCAAAGATGTTATGAATGGGTCAGTGGAAGGACAGACAACCAAAAAAGGTCATCCTGGGACAATCAGAACTCCTCAAGATATAAAAGCAAATCAAATAATAAACATAAATTCAGCAATTACTCTGTATTTACAGAGAGATTTGCCAATTATAGAACATGTAACATGAACAATGAATATTTCATTTTCTTTTCAATCTGGCAGAGAATAAAATCACTGAGATGAAGCATTTCATCTACAGGAGAAGTACAGGCAAGGAGCTGACACACCATCAAAGATAAAATTAAAAAAAATCTGAGAGCAATAGAACATATTAAACTTAATCAACATCAGTCTATAAATATTCAGTGGCCACCTACTGCTTTCCAATTAAAATATTTGATTTCAAACCAGCCAAACAGAATTTATTTTTTTTTAATAGAAATGGAACAGAAATCACAATTTTTATTTGGACTAGATAACAAAAAATAAAATTAAAAAAAATCAATGAATAAAGGAAAGAAACACCCTAAAACTTTATGTATCAGAAGGTAATAGATTAAAGTCATCTGTGGCAGGAGAAAAAACATAATTTCTAATAGATCTTTAGTCAGGCAATTTTGGATCTGTGATAGAAATGTAACACCTGATTGAGCTCATAGATGTTGAACTCAAAAGAAAAATTTTCAGTCAGCAAATAAATCAGCAAGTAACTAAAACAATGAAAATGTGAAATGTAAAAGAACCACGAACAACTACGGGAGAAATAATGTGAAATCACTGAATTTAATGGAAGTCTTTCCAGCGACATTAATACAATTCCCAGCTGGCTTTTGTGCTGGAAGCTGATGGCAGTTTGAGGTGGTACAATCATTTTTGATCACTGAAACCCAACGGTGACAGATCCCTTCTGTTTGGCTGAGTGTCCGTGTTGGAGGGAGGGGGAAAGAGGTGCCATTAGAGGGAGATGAAATGTTCCACCACTCCCCATCACAACTGAGAGCCAGTCGAATATTTCTGGCAGTGCCCTTGAGATAACCACCTGTCACATCACCAGAATGTGAGTTATTTTCTGATGTAGTTACATTCCTAAGCCCCTGTTTTCAGTGTAACATATTACTTTTTAGTGGCTGGGACTCCACACAGCACACGTATTAATTTCCCCCTCTCTGCCGACGGAATTTTTAATGAAGATAAATTATAATCGTGACATTTACATCTCAATGATTTTCACAATTGAAACATTCTCATAATACTGGTGCACATGCTGTAAGTGGGTTATGCAGCCAGATACTAAAGCAATCATTTTATCATTGTCAGAGTGAATATAATGCCTACAGCAATCAATTGGGCTTTTATGGGAACAGTTATCTCAGCTGTTTTTACATTGAAAAAAATGCACTGAAGTGCCCATTATCCATCTCCACTGTCAAAGGACAAGCCATGATCTTAGTTTTCATTCCCAGGAGTGGGAAACTCTGCCTTACAATGAAGATCAGAAGACAAGAAAGGACCAAAGTGGTCAGCAATAGCCAAGAGCAAAAGGCTCAAGAGCCCTGGGAAGAATAAACCGGGGTTACCTGACTCTGGGAACAGCACTTGGGTCAAACAGAGGTTCAGCTCTGGGTTCTGCAGCCCTGGAGGGGAGGAGGTTGGGCCTGGACAAGATGAAGAGGAGAACTGAAGACAACAAAGGTGCCAAAAAAGAGATAGATGAGTGAAAAATGAGGAGGCTACAAGAGCCCTGGTTGGAGAGAAGTCCTAGAGGAAGTACCAGCAGGGATGTGGGGGGAAAATGAGGACAGATTGTCCAGTTTTCTCTATAAAGAGTTACAAATCTAAGTTTTCCAAGAGCTGGCAGAACAGCCAGGACAAGCTTTTCTGCAGCCACTGCCCTTTATTTCCAGCAGTTCCAGGAGTCAGGTGGGTTCACCTGTTTTGGGTCCTCGGGTCACTTGGCCCTTTGCTGTTCCCAGCTGCCTCTCTAACTCAGCCTTTCCCACCCCTTCTTGGGGCTCAGTTATTGGCACCTCAGCAGTCTGTGCAATGCCCCAATCCCTGCATGGGAATACTCTCCAGAAGAGAGGATTGTGTCTGCGTTTTCTGATCCACTCCATGTGCCAGAGTGGCAAAAAATTAACATGCTTTGCTTATTATTGAGTCTTAGGGAAACTGCAGCAGTAATCAATAGATATTTTGTGAAAGAAAACACATAGGAGTCATTAGCAGGACCACTGGTTTTGCGGTTTAGTGTGACTCATAATCATTCCCTAAACCCCAGAAAAAAAGCCAGAATAAATTTGATTCAACAGTATTAGAGTGGACATACCCCAGCAGACCTCATCCCAGAATCTATAGGTATTCCCAATTAGATTTGGAGAACATAATATGTAGATTTTTTTTTTCCCTTTCAGGTTGTGCTTGATAACACAGACACCCTAACTCATTAATATCTGAGCTGATGACATCAGTAAAGTCTTCACATTCCTAAATTTTGTAAACACCAGGCCTGCAGGAAAGACAGGAAATTTCCAGTGGTAAAGTTCCTTGAAATAATTTCTGCTTTTTTGTAGTGCACTGAGTCTCCTGATCTGCTCAGCAAGAGATATTATATCAATAAATCTTTTTATACTTTTGAAGAAAAATGAACAGTAAAGGTTAAGGCTGGAATATACTATTTAAAATAAAAGAATAAATACTTCTGCCAGCTATTTAAACATTCAGTGGCCAGACACACAGAAGCAAATCTGTTAATGTTTCTGTTCACACCATCGATCCTTGCTCAGAGCTTGCAAGTTCTGCAAACATAAACCCTTAAGTCCTCCACATCCATATTTCAAATTTGCAGAATTTTCAGGAATTTACTAGGAGAGAACAATTTCTTGAAGTTACTGTGAGAAGGTCCCACCAGGAATCAATGTATTCAAACACCTCACAGTGTGCCCAAAGAACAGGACTCCTCATTCATTAGCAAATGTAGTGCTCAAGGTGAGTCAGGAACATTCAGGCACCTGCACACACAGACACTACTCAGAAAGGAATTGGCAATTCTGAAGTTCCTGCCAGGCAGGACTCTCTCTACTTACAGTTGTTTCAATAAAAATTTATTTACTTGTCATTGAGTACAGATTATTCTTAATCACATATTTATCTGGGCAGATATCAGGCGTAAAAACTACAATCTAGCAAGAAAAATTCCACAGTTCTATTAATTCTGGGGAGGAAAATGGGAAAAGGGACTTTGTTATTGCTGATATCAAACAAAAAATAAAAATCATGAAAGTCACCGAGTATGTAAAGGCAGCTCAGTTCCCCACTCAGTTTGGTAATTAAAAGCTGGAGAATTACCTGTGTCTACAGTGCTCTTTAAGATGCAGTTCAGTAGCTGGGAGGAATCTGGCAGACTCCCAGATTTACCTGCTCCCTGACCAGGCTCTTTTGCTGTCAGACTGTGCCTCCAGGCAGGATCCAGCAGCATGTCAGCATTCCTGGCACACTGGCACCTCGCTGCTCACCAAGCCACGCTTCCAGGGCTGACATCTAAATGGATGCCAAGGAGAAGTAAAATTGAGGCAATTTCACAAAACCATAACAGATACTCAGAAGAAAATCCATGGAGAACTGTTAGGAAGAGAAAGAGACTCACTTTTTAGAAGCCTAAACCTTCATCTCAGGATTCTGGCCTAAGGAGAAGCAGAAAGATGCTTTACCTGTCCAAGGTCCACCAGAAAAATTCAGACAGCGCAGTGAATTCAGCCAAATAAAAACACCATTCCCTGGAAATCTCTTCTCCACTAGTGTGGATGACTGAGCAAAAGCATCTCAGCCCTCTGTGAGCTGTTTCAATCCTTTATTGCAAAGGCTACTTGTATTTTCACTACTCTACCTTGAAAGGTCTCGTTCTTGCCTTTGATTTCAGCTGGTTCCACTTGACACCCCCTTTTTCCCCCCCCAAAAGCAGTTTACTCACTCCTGAGCTACTGTGACACAAGAAACACTCTTTATACTAAAAAGCAGAGATGTGGAGAATGGCATTATGCACGGCAAGAGCTTGAGAGGTGCTGGGAATAATATTCAAAGAACGGAAACGTGAGAAGTTCGAAGCTGCCAATGGAAACAAAGGGAGCAGCAAGAAAGGAGACTGTAGAAAATGTATTGTCAGTGACTCCTGGCCTGGAATTGAATCCCTAGGTGAGTGCTGGGGAAGTCTCCTGAATGCTGATAAGGTGCTTAACATTATCCAGTGCTTGGGCTGACTTTGTGAGTAGAGAAAATAGAGAGGGAGAAACGGAAATACAAAACGGGGTTGGTGGAACTGGGAGACACAGTGACCAGAGCACTGGGAGGCTGGGGGGGAATCCTGCATAAATCCTCAAAAAACAACCTGGAAGGACAACAAAGACCATTTTACAGCCATGGGTCTCACAGAGCTCGGGGGATTCCCTCTGCAGGACACCAAGGTATGAGACTGTGGGATTAAAGAACGCTCAAGGGGTGACCAGTGGGCATCTCACTGTTCTCTTCCTTGTTTTGTTTATATTCAGGACGTATTTTTACACCACTGAGAAGATCTGAATTGAAGCAAGGAGTGTTGAATGTTTACATCCAGTTTTACACCACCACCAAGAATTATTTTGCCATTAATATTCTATGCTGGTGTATTTTAGTATCTATTATTTTTAGGTCAATGCCCCAGATATTACAGATGTAGCATTTTCAGACCATAAACAGCCATCAAAAATTAATATTACTTTAGTAACAAGAACATAAAGACAATAATTTAACATAAGGAAAAACCTCAGGAAACAAATCTGGAAGGACAATTTTAAACAATTTTTAGGATTTTGACTTGTTTTGGATCTCCTGAAACTTGAAATGACAAAGCTCTGTTTTTAACGACATAAGATAGAAAATACAACCATCATGTATTTTTTAAATCTCATATAAAGAGACATCTTGTAACAATTCCACAGCAATGAAGTTGTCAACAGTGTGATCAGGTTTCAAAACACTTTAGATAGAAAAAGAAAAAGCCAGCTTTGAAAAATATCAATCCTACTTTTAAAAATACATTTTTGAGCGTATCTTAGAATCCCACCTGATTGTACAACCGCAAATTCAGACATTCTAAAATAAATCAAATTTACAGCTATTAAGTTGAAAAGCAGTAACATATCTACGAATGCACTGTTTTCATTTCTAAACCACTTCATACACAGCAGGGACCACATTACTTTGCCCATCCTATCACCAAGCAATGGATATTTTCATTACAAAGATAACTTCAAGAGGTGGAAGAATTTTGGAGGTTTTTTTGACAAAAAGCTGTCCTTCTCAGCAATTTATTGACTTTGAATAGCCTACCAAGCTTTGTGAGAAGACATCATGACCCAATAACAGGGAGCCAACTTAAATTCTCAATTCTCTGCTATCCAAAGTCCAGCTTAGACAAATCAGACAACATTAAGCAGCAAGTTTTAGAACCGATGTGAGATTTCCCTGCCTGCTGGGTTTCCAGTGCCAGACTGTTGAAAACAAAATATTCTGTGGAGCACTGTCAGCCTGATCAACTCTGGAAGGCAGTGAGGCACCCAGGTGCCTTTGTGCCTCGGTGTTTGGACAAACTCCTCCCGAGCAGCTCAGCTGTGAACAAATGTGGCTCTGAACTGACGCCAAGGTCGGGGATGTGCTGAGTAAGTACCACTGGCAAGTCAAGATGCCTGAGGGCACCTTGAGCTCATATACCCGATTTTTCCACTATGCCAAAGATGAGATGAGGAGAGATTACATCACGTAACCTGCCATCTCCTTCCCTTTTGTGAAACCCTCGTCCTCCCCCAGGTTGTGAAGTCCCCTCCCGCGCCTGGCGCGGCTCCCAGACCTCGCACCGAGCTCCACTAAAGAGGGACAAAACCCCTGATTTGGGGTGAGCTGGGCTGCACCACCACAAAATATGTCACTACCTACTTATTCCAGTTGTAGAGGGAAATCTGTGACCAGCAGAGCGTGAATAAGATGCGAAGCTCTGACATATCCAATGTCTTCCTCCGGGTTAAAACAGGGAAGGAGTGGAAAACATGATATCTGTGGCAATCCCAGCCTGGCCCCACGCTGACAACCATCTTGCAACACAGAAGGCAACCTCTTAATAAACACTAAACCCTTCTAACCTGAAAGATTGCAACCACTCTAATTACCAGACGTTTTAATTGTTCGAGGAAGGCTCAGAGAAATATAAGCCACTCTGGGGGCAGAGAATAATGATAATTTTGCCTTTCTTTTTCCTTTTGACAGGACAAAAATCCACTGGGTGGTATTTCAGCGTGTGAAATTAAGAGACAGATGCTCAGAAATGTAGATATTTACTAAAAATAGACCTCACTGAAAAGCGTTTGCAAGGTTTTGCCATAAAGAAAAATCAGGTTTGTTTTTTTTACTTCCCGGCAAAATTTGTGTTTCTTCTCTGGCATGTTAGTTACTCAGAGACTGTTGCTTTTTGGAACGCTTTTGTAGGGGATGTCTTAGTTCTTGCATTTAGAAACAGATTGGTTTAATTACAAAACAATATATATTTCAAAATATTTGTGAACACACCTGCATATTATGATCTGTATAGATTTTAATTTACTTTTTTTCCCCTTTTGTGCTCAAAAGTTGGACAACACTGCAAACAGCAAGGACAGTTGCATTAAAAATTATGTGGTAATACCTTAACTACACGAACCAGTCCATGTAGAGCTGTTACTGTCACTATGGAATATAAAAGAAATCATGTAATTATGCCCAATTAAAAGGTAGTCCTGTTGCTCATGACAGTGGGAATTTCATTATGCTGGAGAAAGTGAACAGACACTAAACAGAAAATGCCAGTTTCCAACAAGTAAACTATTACAACAAAATAAATAACAATAAAATCGATTTTATTGTGTCATATGCCTTTTGTTTCTGTGGGAATAAAGTTTTATTTCCCTCAGTAATTTTGTTTGCTGAAGGAATGGATCAGAGAATCACACCAGAGAGATCTTGTAATTCACAGCTCCAGTTCTTATGCCCTGAAAGTCCTTTTTTTTCAGAGCTTTTTCTCCCTTAACCAGGCAAAAAGCACATCCTTTCATATCCCCCCATCACCATATTTCATATTCTTGCTGCTCTACTTCAGTAACTCCTCTGGTGACAGGGAAGGTTATTCAGGTCTGGAAGGGTCTCTGCTGAGCCATGGCAAACATATTTAGTTAAGTCTTTTTTTTTTTTGATTGTATCATTTGGAAAACAGTCCCAACTGTTTGTCTGAAGCTCACCCATGCCCTCCAGCACACAACATTTGAAGACAGCTGCCAAACCAGCAAGAAGTCAAATCTGCTGACACCCCTGAGTTCACTCAAAATGAGGTGCAGCTCCCAGGGGGCAAGGGAAAAAGGGGGAAAAACACTTCTGGTGCCTAATTAGGAGCTGAAGACCAGCCCTTACAATCTGAAACCTTCCCTCTTCTCTGCAATAAATGTTTTATAGGTTAAAAATTTAGCACGTTATAAATTTAAATTTTTTCTAATTTGTTATAAAGGGTCTTCCTTTATCATTCTTTAGGACTGCCTCAAAATCATAGAACATTTGCTCAAATATTGAGTTTTTTACTAAAATGCTTGGAGCTGGATTTGAAACGTTGATCTCCCTTCCAAAAGCAAAGTGTGCCTGTGAAGATCTTCATGGTCCTTAATATACATATTTTACATTACACAGTCTTACCATGGAATCATGGAATGGTTTGGGTTGGAAGGGACCTTCAAGACCATCTCATCCCACCCCCTGCCATGGGCAGGGACAGATTCCACCAGACCAGGTTGCTCAGAGCCCCATCCAGCCTGGCACTGAACACTTCCAGGGACTATTATCCTAAAAATATCACCTTTATACTAAATGTTGACCAAATAATACAAATTTCACACAGATCAGCATCAGAGAGTTTCATACACACTGAGCTAAGAAAAACACCAATTCTCTTATGAAGAATTTGTGTCTGAAACTCCCACAAAGCTAAAACTGCAATGCTTTACAATTTATGTATAATATTACTTGCAGATTGCACTTTCTGTCCATGAAACCAACAGCTCCTATTTGTGCCATCAACTGGTTTAGACAACAACATCTAAGCCCTTTTCTTAATTTTCCATTGCTGAAAAACTGGGATCCATTCAATGTTCCAAGACAGCCACCCTCAGATATTAAACCACCTTTTTGAGACTGTTTTGTTGTTTGCTTTTTTCTTTTTTTTCAATTGACTTCTCTATTTTTGTTACAATGGGCAGTTAAACCAGCTGTGGAAAAATCTGTGACACATCATTGGCAGGTCACATCACTTCATAAAAGAACATGTTTGATATGAAGATAAAGTCTGCCCGCAGATTATCCCTTTGTACAGTTTAAGAGTGACACATTTCAGAGGCTACACTTTACTACAAGAAAACCCAAACACATTTCATTTTTCACCTTGTGCTGATACAATCTGGAGTCAGTGAGATGATGGGAAGGGAAGGCAGGGTCAGAAGAAAATAAAACCTTAGAAGTACACAAATAAATCCTTACTAAATAAAAGCATGTAAAAGCAGTTCAGAAAAAAACAGAATTTAAAACCCCAGTGGTTAATGTTGTACATAAACAATGTGAGAACTTCTCAGGAGATAGGAAATGATGCTACAGGTAAAACAGTGGTTCAAAATGATTTTGAGAAGTAATTTAAAAATAATTCCTGTTGGGATAGTTTAAGTTTTTCTACAAGATCTTGTGGTCGTATTTATGTATCAACAGATATTACTGGAATTTGTTTGGATATAAACGCATTGGAGAACAAGATAATTACAGAAAATTTTGACTGTTCAGACACAGACTGGACATCAAATTCTCATTTATTTAGAGAAACAACAGCTCAGAAAAGGTATGGAGAAAAAGCTCAGAGAGAATGAAAAAAACCAAACTCAAATCAGTAAAGGAGCTGAATTTTAGAAGCTAGAAACTGAAACCTGAAGAATTCAAGGTGGTTTTACAATGAAAATAAACAGCACAAGGATGTTTCATCATGTGAATAGAAGAAGAACACGAAAAGACAAAGTGAGGTATTTAAGCATTAAGATAAAACACAATGTAGATACAGTCAAACATGCAAATAAACAGATTAAATTTTGAATAACAGTAGTACTGAACCTGGAGCAAAACTAAAATTGCCAGGGGAGGGTGAGAGCACCGTCACTGAAGTGAGTAAAGTGTTGAGATGAAGCAAAATATTTGCTCAGCAGGATAAGAGAATCCTCATCCCAAAGTATGAAAGTAATTGATCTTTTGATTTTTTTATTTTTTTTTAAATTAAGGAGCATCAAATGACTCTCCCAAGTGACTACAGAGGACTAAAATAATGATTTCATTTTTAAATTGAGAAATAAGTGGTGAGGGCCATCATGGACATATTCTTGCATCTCTGGCATATGTAATGCTTTAAACACTCTTAAGGGGTGGGTGGAAGTAAAGGCCTAGAAAGGAAATGACAAATCAGTATCCAATGGAGCCCAGGTTTCTAAGGAAAGACTAGTGATACTGATCTATTGGTTTTTCCTTTTTTTTTCCCCTTTTTTTTTCCTTTTTTTTTTCCCTCTAAGAGAACTAGTTTCTTGGAAGGGAAAATGAGATCAATCTAATCTATCTGGACTTCAGTAAAACACCTGATTAATTGCCAGGCTGGAAATTACTGGTTGAATTAGCCCAGATGAACATCAGCACTAAAAATGAAGGTGGCCAGAGACCCATCTGAAAGAGAAGAGGGGACTGATGAGTTTAGGCTGAACTGCCCTGTGACTGCATGGATTTAGATTTAATGACTCAGAGGGTTTATTCCCTTGTCATTTTGATGCCATCATAACAGGGAAGAGCTACCCACCATCAGGATTCTTCCAGAATATAGATTCCATGCAGAGATGTTTGCCCATGGAGGACTAATAAAGAATAACAGCACGTAGGTCCATCTAAACTACGACTGGGATCATATTAATCTTTCTCCTAAAACCACATATGAATGGAAAGGTAGGTGCTGGCATTTTTATGACACTGTGGTGTGTCAGTCTGTGAATGATGACTGTGAATAAATATTGCATTCAGGGAATTTTAATCTCCCTTTCATCCGAAGTTCATAACGATATCCACACTAACAGATTTATATTCCCCACCCAGCCAGCCCTGGCAAATGACAAACCCTGGCATTCAATTGCATTAAATGATAATTAGTCAGTCTACCTCTAATCTGATGGTTAATAGATCATGTCAAAGGCTTTCTTATGGAGAAGATTGAATTGGAATTTCATCTCTAGCATTAACATAATGCATTACGATAATGGGTCCCAATCCCAGACCTGAAGCTTCAGGGAAGTTTGGATATGGAAATTAAGCTGAACTTAAGCTTTCTGCCTCAAGTGTCTCACTGTGCAAAACCAGAATCTAGGCATTTTTCTCCTGCTGAACTTGGGAGAAACTGAGATTTTACATAAATAGGTAATTACATTACCTGAGTCCAGCGTGGCAAGACAGTGCTCCCAAGATTTAACCACTAATAATGGGGTGAATAGAGAACCTCAGGAAAGAAAGCAGCTTGGTTACCTACATACAAATTCCCAGGGCTGTGAAGGTGATGAATTTTCCTGCTTAGCTTCATTCTGCCATTCCAGAGGAGCAGCAGAGTCTTTCAGGTATTTTTCCATACCTACCAGGCCCAGACAGATGTGCCAGAGAAACTATGGCATCTAAACTGACACTTAGGCGCAAGGATCTTTCTTCCTTTATAGGCACAGGTTCTCCTGTGCTGGGAATCTCTGTGGCCTTTGGAAAGGTTCGAGGGGGCCAGTGGCCCAATTTCCACAATTCATAAGGCATCACATGTGGAGTTCAAGCTGGTAAACAAAGCCAGCTTCAGAGAGAGACAGCAAAGCCACTGAGTGTAGATTTGTAAACTGCTTTCCCTTCACAACAATCCCATATTCCCTTCACACATGTCAGCTCAGAACCTGCATGATGTATAACAGCGATGTGTGCAGCATCCACAGCACAGCAGGAGCCATCAGACCGTCCTGGGGGAATATTTTAGGGACAGCCAGACTTCAGGGACATTTTACTAACTGTGTCCATGTGCAGCTTGGCTCCGATCAGTCATTCCTGAGGATAACAATCAAACTGAGCACAACCCACAGTCATTAACGTCATTAATGGATGAGCCTCTGAGGAGAGATAATTTCGTGCTGCCCTTCAGCTTTCTGGGAGATAATTTTTGGAAGAGACTGTCATGTTTGACATCCCCTCTCCAATCCCCAATCACCTGTTTCTCCTGAGCCGCGTCCTTGGACACGGAACTTCCACCAGGAACGTTGCTCTGCTCCTGCCGTTCAGCCGGGTCTGTGAGGACCAACCTCTCCTCTACCAGACTTAGGTATTGCAAATGTTTCCTTTGATTAAAAACTTATCAATATCAACCCTTCCAACTGTGCACTCTCAGATGCCCAGAGAAGCTGGGGATGCCCCATCCCTGGAAGTTTTCAAGGCCAGGTGGGATGGCACTTGGAGCAACCTGGGCTAGTGGAAGGTGTCCTCAACCCAGTCATCCGATGCGTGTCCTAAACACCTCCAAAAGATGTTGAAAAATCAATTTTACTTGTATTTTTTATTGATGGATAAAACTTACTCAAAGAGAAGGTGTAAGAAATTAAAAAAAAAATCTGCTCAATAAATTCTAATGTGATTTCTATTTCAGTCGGGGAAGCGTATATTAAAACAGAGCATTATAACACAAGACATTTTTCTTCCAAATACTATTCTAAAATGCCTTAAAGATTAGAATAATATAATCACTAAATTAAATAGCTCATAATGGAAGTGATCAAATATAGTATTAAGAGGCTCAGACAAATGAGAAAAGCTGCTTTCCAATGAGATTTTTAAAAGATACAGCAAGTCTCTGAGGCAGAGAGACTCAGAAAGGCTCTTCCAGATGGCAAGGGCTTCAGAGGAATAGGAGTTTGCACCAAAGGCACTGTTGTGGGAGAGCAAAGTGAAGAAATGGTTGTCAAAGCAGTCAAAAGAGGGGACAAGTCAATAGAAGGTGACAAAATAGGATACAAATAGCAATAGCAATAATGGCCATAACAAGATCAACTGGAACAGATCACATCCTTTACAAAAGGATTTTGTATAAGAGGAGAGAATTATATTGAAAAAATAAAGGCAATGAGACCACAATGTGAAGGGCACAGGTAACATCATTGAAAAAGTTGTACAGCCAAGAGAAGCAGCATGAGGAGACAGTGGTGAAGTCAGGAAAAAGAGAATGATCCCTTTGTTCTACTGTTTGAGTCAAAGGTGGAAGAGATTTGTTGACAGAAATGAAGATACTCTCCAGAGAAATGGACTTGCAGTGTTTCTCAACAGTCACATTTCTTGAAGGTTGAGGAGATTAAAGAGCTGTCAAACTGATCTGCACCTATCACACGCCTGGGGAATGTACCTCCCTGCACCTACAAACACTGGAAGGAATAACAACATCAAACCAGCAGAATTTCTTACAACATGAAGAAATTTTGTCATTTCTGTGCTTCGTTCCAAACGTGCCATTATCCATAATCCTCTGGGCCTTTGTGGGAATTTTGCCTGAAATGTGCCAACGTGAGTACTCCCACAAGAGAGCAGGCTTGGATGTGTTCCCTCTGTGATGTGTCTGAGTTATGAAAATAAACCATTGATGAGCATCAATACAAACAATCAGCCCCGTAAACATTTCTGCCGGGCTCGAGAATCTCTCTGGAGATGCAGAGATGATTATTCAGCAAACTCCTCTGCAATCCCCAAACTGATGAGCACAATCTTTCATCCAAGGTCTCATTAGTGCTCAGGGGAATTGTCACTGCAGACACCTCTCACTGAGCTCTGTCATTCAGGTGAAGCTCTGACACTTTTTTAATGTGTCAGGTAACATCATCCAACGGGATTTTCATCCACTACATTAATTTACAGTAAATAGGATTTTTCTGAATGCTTCTTTGGAGAACAATATCATTCTTAAAGAGGAATTGAGCAGATGCTTTTAAAGAACATTAGATTTCAAACACAAATCCACGCTGACATTTATGCCCCAAACATTTATACAGCAGGTGGATGATCTATGAGGATGCTTCTCCACCGCACAGTCATTCTTTGCAAACTCAAAATTGGTCTGAAGAAATAAACAATATGAATAATAAAATCTATGGAGTATTTCATGCTCAGAAAGAACACTCAGCAAGAGCTTTTAAATAACAGGGAAGGAGCAGGACAAGTGTCTGCATACAGAATTAAATAAAGTGGATTTGAGAGGTAACAAGGACCATTTACTAAGATCCCAATTGAACCTGAAAAATAATTGGGAATTAAGCAATCTACCTTCTTATTTTAGCCAGATTTTATTATTAGAAATATTTTATTATTATTTTATAGGCTTTGAGACTCCTAAATTTGGGAATCAAAAGCTGTGCATTCCTAACTGTGCCCTGTCTTTCCTCAGTAGGAACTTTCATGGATCAACCAACTGCCACAGTTTGATTTTAGGGGAAAAAGGCAACTCCTGTGCCATCAAGTGAAGTTACAGCCTTGATCAGGCAAAAAGTTACAAGCAGGAGTAAAGAAATTCATGCAAGTACTGCCATTTATTTAATTTGCTTTGTACTAAATCAATCTCAAGGCAATTTATTCACATGCAGAACTGTTTCCAGCACAGAGTCCTCACAGAACATCTTTTAAAAAATTGGAAACAATCATCGCAATTGTTAAGCAGAAAAATATTTTGGTGTTGAAAAACGACATCTCACTGGAAATTAATTATAAACAGAGATGGCAAATCTGTTATTGTGTCCTGGCTGTTTAAGTTAATTAGTTGGGAATACATAACTTTGCAGAGATTATGGACCAAGATCTTCAACAGAGAAACTCTGGAAACATTTTCCTTCAGTGTTCCATTCTAAAACTTAATTATGAGTAAATGAGAAGCAAATAGATTTATGAATTCAAGGGTTTATAGGGAACATTATCAAATTAAATACTAATTACTTTTATGAGGTAACTGCCAAATGTGTTATTTTCCTATTTGGGAGCTGAAATAGTCAAAATATCTACTTTTTTTTGAACAAAATTTCCTTGCTTTAGAAATGCAGCCTCCCTGCAGCTGAACTAAACCTACACACACAACTATCTCCAGCAGACTTGATCAGAAATAATTTCACAAACTCTTCACACTCCATGGTTTTGGAGTTCCTGGTGGGCTGAGGAGTGTTGGGAAATAAAAAAAAAAAAAAACAGGAATAACCAAAATTCCAAACAGTCTCCTCATGTACATCTTAGCAAGAAAGCTCTGAATGCACAACTGGGAAGCCCAAACTACCCCAGACAGCCTAAAAAGAGAGATTAATGACATAGCTCAGTTACAGCTGCACAACTCTAAACTGCCTCAAATATTCTGTCTAAAAGTTGCACTGTAACTAAATAAAACCCAAGGAAACACTCCCATCACCCACTGCAAAGCTGCTCTGCTGCACTGCACAGCCCGGCATTGTCTTTACCAGCATTTTATTGATGCTTTTGCATCACAAAAGAAAAACAAAAGCGAATAAACAGCACCTTCCAGTGCCTCAAGGGCCTCCAAGAGAGATGGAGAGGGACTTTGGACAAGGGCCTGGAATGACAGGACAAGGGGGAATGGATTTGAAGTGACAGAGGGCAGGGTGAGATGGGATAATGGGAAGAAATTTGCCCACAGAAGCTGTAGATGCCCCACCCCTGGAAGGGTCCAAGGTCTGGTTGGACGGGGCTTGGAGCAACCTGGGCTAGTGGAAGGTGTCCCTGCCCATGGCAGGGGGTGGAACTGGACAATTTTTAAGGTCCCTTCCAACCCAAACCATTCGGGGGTTCTGTGATTATTTTTATTTTCCATAAGTAAGGGAGAAAAGACATGAAATATCCTGTGAAATGCACTGGTAAACAATGTGGAGATTAGGAACAAGATTCCTCTGTATTTAACTGGAATGAGCTTACTGTAAATCAAAAGCTTAAAAGTTTTAACGTTGTAATTGGATCAGCAGGGCTCTGACAGTTCCCTGGTTTTATAGCAGTGTGGATCTAAAAGAATGGCTTTTTCTCAAAAGAGGTTCATAAGAGACAAGCAGTAAAAAAGATCCAGTCTGGGATACATTTTCAAAGGAATTTCAAATAGACTATCAAGCTCTTAATGCTCTTTTTGTATTAGGAGTAAACAGAGCTCCAGTTTAAACTTCAGAATGCAACATACCCTACTTTGCCAACTTTTTCTCAGTGCACCCAAGAACCCATTATTTGACAGATGACAAGGACTTACCTGATTGTCTGAAGTGTTTGATATCCAATCCTGACAAGCACAGTCTATTAAATTAGAGGAATGCCAGCCAAAGAGAGTGACAGACGTTGCCAGAGACAAAGAGGAGCGAATAAAAAATAAATAGTAAGATTTTCACCTGTGCAGCCCCAGCTCACTGTTATCAAGAACTCTTATCTCTCAAAGATAACGATTATATCTCAAAATAAAGTTAGTAACTAAGATTCTGTGGAGAGCAGCACAAAATTCACAGCAAATGCTTATAACCCTATCCCTAAAATCCATTTATCTGAGTTCCACTGACTTTCACTGGGTCTTAGATATCTAAGCCAGTGAGATGCTTTTGAATAACAAACCCAGAAGAGCTGCAGATAAAACTCTGGGTATCTTCAATTCAGAAAGTTCTTCCTTTCTGGTACAGAAATACAAAATGTGATATAAAATGTCTGCCCTGAATAACAGCACGAGCCCAAATCTCTGCTGAGGGATCCTAAATAAAGGGTCAAGGCTCGAGGCATCACCTCACTGGGGCTTTGTGAAGCCTCTTCTTTAAGGACTGGAGACCTTTCATATCAATAACAGTGGCAACAAGGAGTTGGATTTTCCCCCTCCTGTCTCTACCTGTGTATTCCAGGTAAATCCCTGGTTATCCATCAGCATTCCAGGCACGTGGAGGGCACAGGGAAGGGAAGGCCACCTGTCAAGCGGAAAAAGAACAAGTGCTATTAGGGAGGATTTCACAAAGTGACAACAGCTCAAGTAGCAACAGGGACAGTGCAGTTTATGTGCTTAAAATACAAGCAGGAAAATAGCCTGGACCAAAAAAACAAGAACACCTTCCAGAGGAAATTCCATTAGGTAGATCAAGGACCAAGTTGTGTTCTCAATTTGTACAAAAACCAGCTTGGCTATAGGGCAAATGCATTAAGTGTTTGACAACCCCATAGAGCTTTGAACTCAGCTTGATCTCATCTTTTACAGTGTTATTTTATTACTAGTTCATAATTAAACTTCTAACAAAAAACATTTTATATTACCAATACAGGCCGAGTGAAATATTTGGGTATCAACCTCATACCCCCGTTGCTGGGTATATCCTAAAACCTATAAATATTTAACTGCCAGGGAATATGACACCTGTCTCACAGGGGGGGAAATATTATTATGGCTTAAAGTATATTTTATTAAAAGAAAAATAATAAGATGGGACACATGAATAATCTGAATGCAGATTATAAAGTCAGAAAAAAAACCAGAAAATAATCTAATGGGATATGAAAACATCTATTAAATTATGTCTTTGTTCTGACCCTCACTTAATCTTCCCAAATTTTGGGGGATAAATGGCTACGTAAGGGCACCAGTGTGGGATTGGCAAGAGCACTGACCCCAAAATCATGAAACCCACTCAGATTTCTGAGTTAATGGATGTATTTTTAACATGCAGTAATATTTTTCCAATAAGACTGTTCTCCAATAATAGTTTCTCCAAGAAACATTCCTGTGTTCCGCATATGAACGAGGTTTATATATGAAATTTAGGGAAGATTACCCTCAGATCTGGAGCAAATTACAGAACCCTACTTAAAAAAAAAAAAAAAAACACTTAGCATAAGTGGAAGCCTTTCCAATAGGAGCAGTCATTGCTATTCACAGCATGAAACTGCAGCAATATGACAATAATTCCAAAATTTATATTACAAATTCTGAATTGGAGATTAAACGCCTGCAACATCCCCAACTCTGGTTACAGGTTATCATCCCTGTGCAATTGTGGACAAAAACAGAGTGAGCAGAATTCCCAAAAAAAACAAATTAACTCTACACTGTCAAGCATTTATAATTCTTCTGAAAATTCTCATAATTTCCAGATGATAAAAAGATGCTTTCTAGATCTATCTTTTTGTTGTTGTTCATTAGTTTTTCACTTACATTTTCTCTGTACACTCTAATTATAAATGATTTTTGGGCTTATTAAAAACCTTTTTTTTTTTCCTTCAGCCAGCACACTGGCTAAGATAAATTGAATGACAGATAGACAAATATAGATAAATCTTGTGGTCCCATTTCTGGAGCAACACACATATTTGTGGCAAAATCCTACCAGGCACATCGAGGAAAAGGAATTAAGGTGATCCAGGCTGGTTGGTGGTGCACAAACCAGGATTATTATATTCATTTATTTTGTTATCAGAGCTCACAAACTGCACTTTTTGCTCTAATGTGGAAAAAGTATCCAAATATAGGAAATACCAACCTCTATTAATATTGGTGCAGCCACTATTGCTAAGATTGGGGGGTTTTCCTACCTTTATTGTGATCTGAGCTGCTCCAATCTTCCTTTCATTAAATACATTGCTTTTTTCAGTCTCAAATGTCCGTGAAGGCAACTGCTGTATAAATTCTATGGTAATTGCTGATACTTGAGTAAGAAAAGATTAGAATCACATGACACATAACCCCTGGAAAGGATTCGAATAAAAGGGAATATTTCACAATAAACTCTGCTAAATCCTTCAACTTGTGGACTTTTTTTATTGAAGTACCATCACTTTGTACAACAGCTCTGATCTCTGGGGACAAAGCCTTTGTGCTTTTTTAATTAATTTCTTCATTTATCTTGATGATCATCTTGATTTGCTGAAGCAATCTAACAAGAGTGTTATTTTAACAAAATTGCACTCACCATTTCTCTGCCTGGAGTTCCCAACTGTTAATATGGAATAATCTACCATGGATTTACAAGTTTCAAATAAATTGGCTGCTCTTTGCAGCACTGCCAGAATGCTGACACTCAGCAACCAGATGCACTCCTTAATCCAAAATTTCTCATGATTGTGATAGCTATGGAATATTTTAGCATACTTATCCTAGAAAAATTGCTACAGGGTTTGGGGTTTTCTTAAATATTAACTAGGTATTTTTATATGTAATTTGCTTATAGCCACAGGCTGTAGGGCTGACCTTAAACATATAATTTTGTTTACTAATTATATAGCATTTTATAACCCCTTTGCATTGTTAACTAATTTAATTAAGTTGCTTTTGATGATTTATTTATTTCCCTGCAATGAAAACTGTAGATCTTCCAGACTGACACAGATTTCATCCTCTGGGGAAGAGTTGCCCCATTTTATACCTGGTGAAGCTTTCTCCGGTGGACCCCAGCAGTGCCATGTTCCAGTCCAGATAAACCTCTCATCCCCCAAAAATAAAGCTAATATATCTGCATTTTCCCAAATTCAGAGACCTGGAGGGTTACAAACCTTGGTGCAGTTTGGACAACGTTTCCTCAAGAGATCACTTTAGTAGGATTTTAATGAGACTCTGGGACTGTAGTTGAAATACATTTTTGTTTCTCATTCAGGCACCTTGCCTTTTAACACTTCATCACTATTCATTAAGCTTAAACTGCTTTTTTAACCCCTATTCAAAAAACACATTTTTAAGGTGAGGCAGTTTCTTGGAGAGCCCTCAGGCAAGAACTGCAAGTCTCTCAAATTGCAGTCGTTTTTCTGGCAAACAACTCTGCCCAAAAAGGAAAGAATATTAAGGAGAACTTGACATGAAAAAGCAGCATTTTACTTTTTCCTTCCTTTTTTTTTTTTTGGTCTTTTTTAAAGAGTAAGGTTATATTTTAACAGTTATTTTTTGTCATTGCAGTAGTAATGCTACGAAAGGCACGATCCCACAGAAAAGAATCCCTCTAAAAGTCCATAAATTTCAATCTGTCATGGATGGGCTAATCAGTTCAGAGCCCCAGAGGAAAGTCACATACTTTAGGCCACGTTTAAAGCCTGAAGAGAAAATTGGTGTTGACCCAAGATTCCATTGGGAATAACTGGGTAAGTTGAATCAGTGTCTTTATTTACTGTGCCCTTCCCTGGGATGAGCACGGGGAATCCAGCTGGAACTGAGGATGGGAGGAGCAGGAGCAGAGCTGACACAGCCTGTTTGCTCAGGACAGAGGAAATAAGGCCAAGCCAGTTAAGGGGAATACCTTAATTTAGCATAATTTCTGAAGCACCTCTTCCTCCAGCAGGCAGGAGCTGAGCAAGCTTCAAAATTCTCACTGAATATGGTTTGGGGGCTGATTATAATGTTAATTTTGTTACTGTCTTGCTTGTCAGAGACAAAAGACAGCAAAGTCTCTGAGTTGAAGGTTGTCATTATGTCCAGATCATATTTATGACTGCAATATCTTACCTATAGGAGTCCTAGACATCAATTAAATGCAAATAAAACATATAAAAACAACCTTGGAGATGCCTGGGGAGGAAAATGAAATGGAAACTTTAGAGTATGTTGGATTTCTGTGATCCTTGTGGATCCCTTCCTATTCAGGATATTCTATGATTTCACAACAAAATGTAAAATTCGTAGCTTTTCCTCTATGTTTAAAAGCATAAGCAAATGTCCTGTACTTACAGCAAATATTTTTGCACATTGTATAGGGATTTATATTTAAAGCCTCTGAATTGCTTGTTTTCTTTGAAGTATAAATAAAAATTTGAATCATAAGCACACAATGAAAAGGCTGCAACTCATAACATAACACTTACCTGGTTTGCTGACTTCAGATTTGCTCTCCCAAAACATAATGATTGTTAAAAATTAAACCACCCTCATTGCAAGGCCAAAATAGATGGGGTTGGGTGGGTGAACTGGTTGGGTTAGAGGATGAAAATGTTCTCTGCCAGATTTAGCTGATAATTACAACCAACATCAACCAGCAACACCCCTGGATACAGGTGAGCCCCTGACCCATCACTCCAAAACTTTTTGGGCCAGGTAAGAGTGAACTGGGACAGCTTTGGAACATTTAACCTCAAGTTTCTGTGCCAAGGCATCATAGAGAGCATGGCATTAACAGCATTTGTAGAGAAAAGTATTAAGAGTATTACAACACAGTATTTTTCCTCCTTTCTTCTCCAAAAATGAGGAAAAAAACCCAACAAATGCTCTCTTATAAAATGGGGTTTGACTTGTTTCTTGGCCAGGAACATGAGGTCCTGGAAGGTTCATGAGACATTTATCTGGTGTAAAATACAGTTCAATACCTAAATGACTTTTTCCTTTCAAAGTTTAAATAAAGCCCAGCAACCTTCAGCCTTTAGTGGTTCCCCATTGCTAATTCCTTGAATGGAAGCTTTTCTGAAAAAAAATAAAAAGTGCTTCACTATTCAGGAGAAAGGGAAACATTTTACAGTTGACCACTGTGCTGTTTGTGTGGAAGAGAGGGTTTTAAAGAAGCAATACATCTTTTTCTATCTGTGTACAAATATATCTCGTTATTAAGCTATAAATCAAGCCTTGTGGGCCAATTCAGCTGGAAATATTAATTACACAGTTCGGCCAACTGTCCATTCCCTTTCCTGATGAATAGGAGGAAACTACTTTGTGATTTGTTCTGCAAACAACCAAAAAACCTGAAGTTTTTGAGAAAATTTGTGCTTCATTACTTGGCCATTTCCTGTCAGATATTTTACCACAGAGTTCTTCAACATAAAAGGAAATTTATTTTGCATTTAATCAATTTTACTACAATGCTTGTATTTATCATTATATTTTTAAAGTCTGTGGCTGTAGCTGTGAAATTAAATCAATACACATTTCTTTGTTCAGAGAAACAATATAACACAACAAGGCAAAGGAACAGACTACATGACATCCTAAGCAGTTGTTTCTTAATTTAAAAATAGAGATAGAATGCCATCTACTTGTTGGTTTCCTATATTGCTGGCTGAGGAAAAAAAAAAAATAGAGCTCCCAGCCTTGGATTGCTGCAGTTTTGAAGTGTGTGCTCTGGTTAATCACCAGTGTCCAGAGTACCTGGGAAAAGAGCAGCCCTGCCATTAGCATGCACCTGACACCTCCAATGCATCAATTATACAACACAGACCAGCTCCCTCCCCTTCCAAGGTACTGCCTCCCAACCGCCAAACTCTGGAAATCATTCCAGGCTGGGAAGGGAGAGACACCCTCTGATGCTTGTTTGTGGTTTAGAACCCAGATCCCGGCCAGGAATTTGCACTGCTGGAGGTATGGAAGGAGCCAGGACCAAGTGCAGTGACAGTGTTTGTTCTGCAGGGCTCAGCAGGATCTGGGGGTGACTCTGCTCGGTCCCCAAAGCTCCAGAGTGGGTGTTGTCAGCTGGACAGAGCAGCCAAGGGTTGTTAGACAGGGGCAAACACAAATTTCTTCCCGTGGTTGCAGAGCTTTCCTCACACTATCAAAAATCACAGTGTTGCCTAAAGAAAATTCAGGGAGAAAAAAACTCCGAGGCAAATTAGTTTTGGAGGTGAGATAAGGAAAGGGGTTTAGTTTGTGCCCAGGCATAAAGATTACAAGACACTCACACATCCCTCTGTAAGATGTTACCATTTATAATATTGTCTGTCCAATCCCAGATGTTTCCACCCTGTGGCTTTTGCCCTGATCCATCCCCATCCCGCCCCCTGGGAATTGGGGCTGGGGGTTTTTGGAGACCCTCTCTTCATCAATCATCATCTTCTTCAGAGTACAAGGGGTAAAGGTCACCCAGTTTCTGACTGTGTTTTGCGGTTTAGGCCAAGGTTACACGTGTTTTCTAAACAAAATGGGCCTACCTTGACAAGAGACTAAACATTTCTACTGGAATTCAGGGGATAATTGATATGGGGAGCATGGAATGGGGTGATAGGGTTGGGGAATGTGTGTAGTTACTGTGCTAAGGGTAAAGGAATAAATGCTGCTGCTTCTCAATCTACTTTTACTATATAACTACTTATAAAGCTTATAAAAAATTAGGAAAATCAAAAAAAAACCCAGATGGACCTTAAGGCATCACAGTGTCCACCAGAACAATCCCAGAGAGCCCCTGCTAACCCAGAAGCTCAAAGGAGGACACTCAGGATGGTCCTGGTGGGGTGGAGGTGTCCCTGCCCATGGAACTGGATGGTCTTTAAGGTCCCTTCCAACCCAAACCATTCTGTGACACACACTTATAACTTCAGGACAGACATTTATAACACCTGTGAGCTTTGGGCACTAAAGCCCACATCATTTCCCTACCAACTCTATTTGGACCTCATCTGTCTCCTCATTTGCAATTAATTTTGTTTTACTGACAGACTACAAGGTGTTTCAATAGACACTAAACTAAAAAAACTCTGCTGTACCTAATTTATTTGAGAAAAAAAAAAAAAGAAAAGACAGTGTTGTCTTTTTTTTATTCCTTCCCTTGCAAGAGGAACCATCTGTGGGAAAAAAAGTCTTGGAAATAAGATCTATAATTACTGTGTATTCAGTTAAGTTGCCATCTCACCAGCTTTTCAACACTGCTCTCTCCCAGCATTGGTAGTTCTTTTACAAATATTTATTTGAGAGCTTTAGAAACCTTTTAGAAACCTTAACCATACCCAAGGGGCTAAACAAGCAAGTCTCCAGGGAAAATTCCCCTGCTTTACAGAAAGGGAGAGAGCAGCTCTAAATCTGAGAATCATAAATATTATTATCAGTCTTATTGTATTTGCTTTCTGGGTTTTGATCCCACAAGGGATGAAGCTGCCACAGTCACTCAGAAGCCAAAATGACTAAAAACGTGCTTCAGTATAAAATAAAACTGTTTCATGCCTCTATTCATGGGGCTCTGCAGGCTGACTCCGTGGGAAAATAGCCAATATCACACAGAATATGGTTAAATAGGAAGGTAGCAATAACAGTTCTGCTCCTTAAATGCTGCAAAAAGTAGTTTTGAGATATCTGATGAAACAAGCCAAGTGTTTTTTTCCACTCTCCTTTTCATTTTTGGATTGGATACAGATCCGAGAGAGAGAGAATACAACAGTAAAATACAAAATATCCATTATTTAGTACTAGCCTATTTACAGAAGCCACTCAATCTTTATTCTCTCAAAGTCATTATAGAATTGATCAGAATCTCAATTAATGCAGTAACACATGGACTTGGGCTTGTTACAAACAGGATCCATTCCAGCTCCAGATAAGAAAATACAGAATTCTTAAAGATGTTGGGCTTTGCTGCAACATGTGCTCCCTCTCCTGCCCACTTTGAGTACCTTTAGAGTGTTCTTAGCTTTTTTTAGTTTATATAACTGAGTATATTTATAATATATATGACAGCTTCCATCAGTTCTTTATGTTCTAGGTGACTTTGGCAAATTTTCCAAAGCTTCTGGTCATGTTGAGTGATATTATTACTTGAAATAAAATCTCCATGACCACATTCTCAGTGTTTATGTTAACACTGACCAAAAAAAGAAGTTCAGAAGGGAGGATTATGGAAAAGCAGAGATAAGGAGCTGAGCTCATCTTAGTTGTTTACATAATATATTGAGGGTCTTTTTGTGCCTTTGCCTTGTTCTTCCACCTCCTCCTCATCCCAACCATTCTCAGGAACTAAACCTCTTCCTGAAATACTGTCAGACCAACCAGCACAATCAAATTCAAAAGCAGTAATGGAAACCTCAAATAAATATATGAAGATGAGGAAGGATGAGAATGAACAGTGCATGAGTTATTGCTGTATAATTCCCTACTGAGCCACGGTAACAATTGGCAACCTGAACAAACCACGTCTCTGGAGTTCTGTGTGTCTCCCAGCACACCTGGGACAAATAAATACTGGGAATACTCCTGAATCCATCAGACACTCAAGAGAAAACCATTGCAGTCTGTCCCACTCTGAAGTACAACCCAAATCCCGAGAGAAAGAAACAACAGAGAGAATTTTTTGTTCCAGTATTCAAAGCGTGGCTACAGAGAAGATGGAGACTCCCTTTTTCCAAGGAGTCACGTGGAAAAGACAAGGGGCAATAAGTAAAACTTACCCCTGGGGAGATTTCCATTATACAAAAGAGGGAAAGTTTTCCCAATGAGAACAATCAGCCACTGGAACAATCAGCCACTGGAACAATCAGCACAGGGCAGTGGTGGATTCCCCACTGTTGTGCATTCCCAAGATTCAGCTGGAGAAGGTGCTGGGACACCTTGTCTAGACCCAGCTTTGGCCAAGAAAGGCTGGACCAGACAATCCTTGAGGTCCCCTCCCAACCTGGTGTTCTGGGATTGATTCCCAAAGCACATCTATTCTAATTGGGCCACATTACCAATGAGTTTTGTTAATTTTTATGTAGAAAGTGTACGTGGGTGCATTTAAGCAACAAACTCACTGTGCACTTTGTGCCTGCAAAATGGAAGCATCTTTAATTTCTGCAGTTCCACCTAAGCAGGTTAGGTCAGGTCACTACAAGCAATTAATACAAATGAACAAGAAGTTCATAAAAGCATTTTAATTTGAATTAACAATTCATCCACTCCCAGACTTTGCTACAGTGAGGAGGCTGCTGCTTTTATCTATTAATATTTCTATTTCTGTAGCAGCCACATGATAGAAGGTGGATGTATATAAGCACAATTCTATGGAGACAACTTCAGAATCACTGCCAAAAAGTTTTTATAGTGCAAATAAACATGAAAATATGTCAGGAAAACTTGTATATTGTTTTCTTTTTCCAAGTGAAACCCTGCAGCCCTCAATTCTGAACTAGCACTTTTCTAGGTAATCTGCCATTTATTCCATATATTGTGTAATATATAAATAATATATATATTTGTGTATTATATTCTGCCTATGTGTACATCTATAATGTATTATATTATCTGTACATGCTATATGTTTGAATGATATTACATACAATTATATATGCAATATTAAATAGAGTTTTTAGCTACTTTCCTTAGCCTGTCTTTATGAGACACTTTTTAGTAGCTGTGCTATGGAAATGGAATGAGTTACATAAAAAGCAGTGGAAATTCCAGAAATCTGCACCTGGTCATTTCCATTCAAAAGCTGCTACAACATGACTCCAACCCCAGGAATGAATCTCTTAGACCGTGGTTACAATTGCCATGGAAACTGCTCTCTTAATATCTTTGCATTTGACACATCTGCCTTATTTTGCCTGCAATTTTTGAAGAAGCAACCTGCTGGCATATAACACCAGATGATTGAAATAAAAGAACAGAGACAGGTAGTGGTCATGGAGAGGACAGGAGGAAGTGGGATGGAAAATCTACCTCAACCCTGGAGGTGCTGGAACATGATGGGTTAGGAAAACAAACACAAAAGGTGGTTCTGGACATGCTGTAAATGGGCTGCATTCAGGGGCCTCTCCTCCTCCCAACGCTCAGAGGGAGGAGGAGAGGCTTTCTTCATATTCTCAGAGTTAATCAGCCAATTAATGCACTGTTTGTTCCACCTTTCCAGGTCATTACTGCCAAGGAGTTGGCCCAGGATGATGGTGAGCTCTGTGCAAACCTCTGCCACGTGCATCGAGTCCATTCCATGAAAGTTTGCTGAACATAAATGGAATCACTTATTTCTAGGCAACCTCCATGAAGGACACAGTTTGGATCACACCATCCCCGTGACTGGGAATGTGCACAGCAGGGGCAGGGAGCCAAGGAAGCTTTCAGGGATGTTTTGTTTCTTTTGAGGTTCCTGAGTCCATCAGTGAAATCAGAAGAGTCTGAAACAGCCAAGAGTCCGAAACAGCCAAGAGTCCTTCACACCAACTCACAGCAGCAGCTACAGAGAATCATAGAACATCCTGAGGTGGAAGGGACTCACTAGGATCATCCCAGTCCAACTCCTGGCCCTGCACATCCCAACAATCTCACCATGAGCACTGCTCATGCTGCATCTGCTCCCAAAAAGTACTAACAACACTCAGCAGTCATTACTGCACTTTACAGTTTTGAAGTTCTTTGCAAATATTAATTAATGACTCTCCCAACTCCTCTTTAAGGCAGGTAATTAGCTGGATTTTATTTCAAAACCCCTGTAAAGTGGAGAGGTGAAGTGACTCACTGTGAAGCAGTGGAGGTGCTGGGATTCAGCCTTGGATCCCTGTTTCATGCTCAGGTAAACATTTCTCTGCTGTCATCACCACAAGGTCTCTTTGTGACCATCTCCTCTTCTTCACTGAGCTCTTCCTTCCCAGCTAGCAGCCACCTAGTAATTTAAAAGCACATAAAAGACTGGACCCAGCACTGAAAGTGGCTGTAACTTCATCCAGTTCCTGAGATGGATGAGATTGGATCCGTTTACAGATACTGGGCACAGAGTATTTCAGCCTTGGTTGAAGTCATGTCACTGGAGTATTAATCAGCAGTGCCTAAAGCCATAACCTGAAGTGTTTAATACTAATATTAAACTACTCTAACACCACCTCGGGGGATATGGACACCCCTGGAAGTCTCTCTTATGTTAGATTACAACTGGTTTGCCTGCAGGTTGCCAAAACTAAGGTATTTTCTGGAACATTTTGGCACAAAAAGTAGCTATTTTCTGATAAGATTCCATTTTACTGGAAAAAATTACAACCAGAATCTCTAGGGAAACCAGTAGAAGCAGCCATTATCACCTGAGTTAACTCAGTGTTCTAGCATGTTGCTCTATAAACTTGCAAAGACTTGGTTTGATTTCCATAAGGATTGATAAATCGCAGATTGTTTTCCCAAAGGATTTTACGTCTCAACTACAGTTTAGATGAGATGTTCCTCTCCCTTGCAGCCAGGAAGGACTCCACATACCCCTTATTTATTGCTTTTACACAGAAAATACTATATTCTGTCTTTATTGATTAAATTCAGGCATAATTTGGGGAGAAAAAACACTTTGGAGCTGAAATGGTGCAGTTTTCCCTTTCCAGCCCAAAAATCTGGGTTTAACATGAATCTTCAAGGCAGCATTAGGAGTGCTTTGGTAGAAGGCACAGGAAACCTCAGCTGCCAACTGCTGGAGTTCCCTGGATTGTGTTAAAGGATACACAGACTATTTCCACTTATGAGCTCAAGCAATTATCCTCCCTGGAAGTGCTTAATTTGCATCATAACTTTTATTCCCTCCAGGATCTGGTGTGTAGGCAGGTCACCTACTGAACTCTGCATGGATGTCACCTGGTGTCACTCCACACAGACAAACCATCCAGTATAACCGTAAATAGAAACTGCACTTTAATTGGATTATTAATTTAAGTATTATTTATTTCAATGCTGTTTTCTGCTGCTTTAGGACTACAGGGCACTGAGTGAGATAAGAAACAGCTGATTTACATGGTCACTAATATGGACTGAAATCCAAGGTTCCCAGAACTGTTCCAGGCAGTGGAAAAGATGCCAGCACTCACACCCGGCACCCACTGATACAATTTTGCTAATAAAAAAAAACAGGTAGAGCTGGGGTCCCAATTAAGCCATTTCACAATTTGGTTTGTATTTATTTTTACTATTTGAAACCAGAAATCAGAATTTCCACCCAGAAGTCACCATTACAACACAAACCATGCTGTTTCTTTACCTTGATCATTACCCCTCTTCCATTTCCCTCCATGTAAAAACTGTCCTACTCCACCTGCCTTCCACAAGAGGAAAATTATTTTCCCCTTCACACATAAACCTCCTATTGCCACTTCCAAATGTTTTAACTGAGATAAGCTAAATCTTACCGTGAGTTCCTTTGACAACACCTGTCAGTTTGGACCTCCCATCTTCTGTGGAGAAATTCTCCATATTCTGCAGAGACAACCAAGCTACATCTTCCCCCTCCTCATCTGGGAAGGCAACAGACTCCAGGCACTGGCACCCTGCTCCTGCTTCACATTCTTTTCTCTTCTCTTTATTTTTGTGCCAAAAGCCAGGATAGAATTCACTGTGGCACTTCAGGAACAAAATATGGTAACAAGAGTGTAGGAAATCCGTTCAATAAATTGTCATGTTTCAGCAACACTTGTCTTCCTGAGGGCTGATAGAATTGCCCATTCCACTGGCACTTAAATGCCGTGTTCCCCATCATAATATCCTTGTTATCATCCTCCAAGTGCTTCCTTTTCTTCATCTCACTGGTTCTGCAGCAAGGAAGGGTTATATATGTCCCTTGCACTGTGCTTTTAATTCTTCCCTCAAACAGAGCATTAACTTGCCTGATCACAGCGAAGTTTCCTTTCCCATTTTCTTTCTGGATTGCAACAACTGTGTCTACACAATTCCATCTATAAATGCAGCTCTGCCAAGGGCAAATCCCCATTCCCATGCATGCTGACACAGCCTTGAAACAGTCTGGGGGGTCCTGAAATCCTCCTGCTGAAATTCAGGGCCAGACCCAACCGTAACTTTCTTTGCTATTTTTCCCAACTTGAAGCTTGCCAACAAATAACCCACATAAAATGAAGTGTTCTCCACTTGTCTCTGCATCTCTCTGAAAACTCTTCAGCAGAAAACGTGCATCCATTTGTATAAATATGCTAATACATCACCCAGCCAGGCACTGGGGAAACGTGCAGCCCTTTGCCAGGAGGGAAATGCAGATCCAAGAAAAGAGTTCGTGGATTTGTCTCCAAATGCAGAGAATATATGGGCACAGGGTTTTGAAAAGAACCTTCTTTTGCAGAATTCAGTGACTGGATGAACCAGCTGGGCAATGCCTGAACTGAAAAGATTTGCCCAGTAAACACTAAAAAAATAAAAGAAACAAACAGAAAAACCCTCTTGAAATAACCCTACAATCAAGCCAAAAATGGTAACAATTATTTAATAAGAATTAAGAGTTTGAGGCATTACCAAAAATAGAGAAGAGTTCACTATAACAACCTAATAAACCTAACATAATTCCTGCTATTTAATATCCTAACATCTTTTTGGAGAATATAAATTATTCAATGTGCCTTGTAATTTGATTTAAATGATGAATGGAAAAAAAAAATCTTTTAATTGTAAAGTCTATTTTGCATGCAGCACACAGAAACACCCACCAGGCCACTGAAACAGGCTCTCAGGAGAACTGTGTGGCTCAGAAGTTTGCTAATGGGATGTGGTGTCCTTCATCATTAAGATCATGAGTTGAATCCAGAACTGTATTGGAAGCAACAGGAAATGGTTTCTCAACATGGCTAAAAATTCAAAGCAGAGTTATAAGTTCTTTTCATCATATCCTCCCTTTTTTTTCTCTCTAACTCCTGGTGAGAATGGAAGATTTTCAGGCTTCTGGACACTTTTTTTTTTCAAGGTTGACCATTCCACTGGGTTTCTCACTCGAGCTTTGGCCAACTCTCCCACTTGTCCCACCCCACTGTGGCACACATTGGTCATTCCTTGATGGATATGACACCAGGTGATAAAAAAAGTCATAGAATCACAGAATGGTTTGGGTTGGAAGGGACCTTAAAGATCAGCTGGTTCCAAACCCCTGCCATGGGCAGGGACACCTTTCACAGACCAAGTTGCCCAATGGACTCTCTTTAACAATCCAGGACTAAAATCTGCTTTGAGCTCTGATCTTCCCTTTTATGCACCACACTAATTCTTAATATTTTTCTACATAAAACCATATCCAGACATTTTTTTGCTCTTGCCTTTCTCTGTAAAATACACACCTGCCTGACTGTGAAAGCCTAATAGAGTTTCTACTTTAAAATACCTGAGGCATTGTAAGGTAACCAAGGTAATTAAAATTTAATTTAACTAAAGTCGCAATCATTAAAAAGTGAGACCACTACATCATTACAAAAGCAGAGAACAAGCAATAGGCAGGCAAAAATTATAATATTAAACCACGTTACATTAAACTTTGTTTTCCTAGAAGGAAAGATATTCAATCTTGAGAATTACTGATTTAGTGTTTTGGACTTCATGGCAACTCCTCATCTTCCCACCAGCCTGCAATGTGCAACTTTGAGAAAATAATTTTTTTTTTGCCTGCTGCATCTAATTCCTTTGAAGCAACAATTATCTGTAACTATCTGGAAAGTTCTTAGCACTATAAATCTTCTATCTCTGTTGGATATTTGATGCCCTACTGTAATAAAAACAATAGTGGTTGGTTAGGGTTTGTTTGTTGGGGTGTTTTTACAGTACATGTGATCACTAGTTTTACCTCTTTTGATCTCTCCATTCCACTTTAATCACTCCTCTGAAAATCTGTAAGGAACACCATAAAGGCAAATATCCACATTAAAATGTGTAGATAAACTAATGCCCTTGAGCTGAACACACAAAAAAAGTGGCACTGCAGGGGCAATAGTATGTTAGATGAATTGATAAACGTGGAAAAAAAAATACTGGATCTCAGCCACCTGGATATGAGTCAATTAACCTAAAAAAAGTTGTGTTTTACCCAGAAATGTTCCCCCCTTTTGTATCTTTGCCCTCCAGTGCAGAGCTGGTGGCATTGTCAGCTCCCAACTACCTGTGTTGAACACATCAGTGGAAAAGCCTCAAAAACTGAACGTTGCCATTTAAATAAATGAAGGAATTTCATGCCGTGGGAGCCCTTACAAAGACATCTTTTAACACCTTTAAAACTCCCCACCTTCCTTATTAATATGCTCTTTAGAAAAGCAGAAACAAATGGCCTTTCAAGGGAAGACACTCGGCTTGCCTGAGGCAAACTGTGATTAAATGCTGGAAATCAAAGACTTTTAGTTTAAAAAAATGACTAAAATAGATGAGAGGAAATAATTTAAAGCTAAGAATTTACTGAATTGGAAATATCATTGTTATAAAATACGCAGTGAGAAGTTTAGCAGGGTGTTTTCCAGGAGATATCCATCGAGAGCACTTCCAGGTTTGGAGCATTCAAAGAGTGATGTGTGAGATCATCCCAGTCAGACCCTACCTCCTCTCAAACTGTCTGTCCACCAGCAACCTTTAAACATCCAACATCACCTCAAAAAGACTGCACCAGCAATTTAAACAGAAGCCCTGAGCTCTTTTGGTTGACAAACAAAATCCATGTATTTATTTCCTATAAAGAAATAGGAGTTTTTCTTCACAGGGTGTGCAGAGATTGAAAAAAAAAAAAAAATGTTCCCTGTTAACAATAAAGTTGACATAAAGTGTATTTCTATTAAGCTCCACAGGTATCTAATAATGAATTGAAGAACCAGAGAAGACGAAGCACAATTTTCAGAGGAATATATTGCAAGTCTCAAAAATACCATTAAAGCAATTTAATGTGAAACTTCTATTAAACATTTTTAACGTATTTTAGAATGATTTTGTGATTTGAAACACAGAAAGTGGAGCTAAATTTACTATTACAAATGCTTTGATGATAAGTTTGCTAAATAAGTTTGCAATGGGAAAAAAAAGGCAGCCCCTTTTATATTAAATACTGCACCACAAAATCATTCTGACCCACACTTGGACACTTTAAATTTCCAGGGAGGGGAACACACGTGAAAAATTACTACAGTGGGCAGAACAGACCTTGTTTTCATATAAAAATAACATACTCAGCATCAAACAAATCTACTGTTTGTATTTTTGCAGATCTCCAAGTCCATGAGTTTCTTGCTGTTTTCCTTCCTGTTGGAATTTCAAAGAAATACCCAGAAAAATTGCACCTCAGGGCCAGAACCTGCATGATTTTACCACAACACTACGAGCAGGAGATTTATTCTGAATTAGCAACTATAATTTCCCAGACATGGTGGCTTTTCATTGTCATTTGTTTTCAACTTCAAAGGTGTCACTTCAAAGACAAAAAGAAAACGACCTGTAGAATTTGTGCACTGGAAACCTTCTAGTGGTGACTTTTATTTATAGTGGGGAGAAGGGACAGTTTAGGATTAAATCAAACTGGAGTAATAATTTGAATAAAGTAAGACTAAGCCGTAGCAAATGATTTGTAGTGATTTACAAGCTGCTTAAAAAGAAATAAAATTATTTTTACTGCCTGGACTTGTATAAGGGAGGAAGGTTGTTGAGTGAATGTTGAGTTTTAGAGGATGAGTGAGTTCCAGAAAACTCTCTGATGCTTCCAACCTGATTCCCTCGCACCTGGAGCCTGCAAAACCACTGCACACTTGGCTTTCTCTGTTAACTTGGCTGTAGCAGTTTCCAGATGATTAATAACACCTTTGTACAGGACCAAATAAACACGTAAACTGCAGTGAACTGAGGATTGAGAACCCTGGAACGTAATTAGCTACTCACACGCTTTTTTTACTGGCAAATATTAAACTACACAGCAAACAGAAATAAAGGACAAAACAGAACCGTGCAGCATCATTACTCAATAAAAATGATACATTTATAACCTCATTACTCACATTTTATGGTGGTGGATGCTGAAACACGGAGAAGGGGCTGTGCAAGGTCACACTGGCAGAGTTTGGAAGAGAAACCAGACATCTCATTCCCCAGACTGGTGTTCTGCTCACTGTTTTATATTGCTTTTTCTCCCCTTTTTTTTTTTTCCTCTTTTTTATTTAAACATAGATAGATCACCCTAGCAAACTTACAAAAAAAGGCCTTGTGTGACACACAGATAAGTGGGGATTTAAGATAAGCTGCGTCTCCTGAGCTTCATTGGCAACAATAGGGTTTGTTGATTGCAATAAACCACTTGTGGAAATTATATCAATGTTAACAGAAATGTATGGAATTCTTTATGGCAATGTTCTGGTCCCTCTGAACTCAGGGACGAAATTTCTATTGTGAATAAATTGTACTCACAATATTGGATTCGAACTTTTGCAGTTTATAAATTATCTCATCCAAAAGCGAATTGCTGCCAACCCAAATCCTTCCATTCTCCCCAGTGCAGTCTGGACCCACTGCTGAAGGAGGGAGAGTGGAAAAGGCAGAACAACACAGCTTTTCAGCTCAGTCTTCATGAGAACTCACTTGCTAATGATGCTTTTCTTTTTCAAACTCTGGAAAATCATGTGACGCCTCTGGAGAAGGAAAGGTAAGGGGAGAATGGGTGTCTACCTCACTAAATCACAATAAAAATAATATTTTCATATAGAAAAAAAAAAGTTTAGCTTCTTTTCTCCTCCCTCCAGAGCTTCCTCATTCTTATTTTCTGCAAGTAATACCAGGATATTTTAGACTGAAATTCTTACAAATTTTGACCAAAGTTGGTTACATGACATCCCTTCCCAAGCTCTGGCATTTCCATGGTATAAAATGTGTAAGGCTGTGCCTGTTTACCATTAAGCTGTTTCCCAAAGCCTTTGCCATGGTGCCTGAACAGAGTTCTAACCAAAAAAGCCTCCCCACGAGCCGTGCCTGGATTTGAACAGATGCAGGCTCTGCTCCAGAGCCCTGTGCTTCCCCCACAGCCTCGTGACTGATCTGAGGGAGAACAGACAAGAAAACTGTTAAACTTTATCTTAATCCAGCTGTGAGAGAAACTTGGCAAATAAAATGACTAAAGATGTCTAAGAGACAACGAGTTCTGCTCAAAATACTTTTGGGTCTTCTCTCAGCTTAATGCAACTAGAACTGACTCCAGTGAAGTCCATGGCATGTCATGGCCACGGCACATCATCAGATTTTTTTTTTGTGGTCAGAAATCTGTCAGAACAGGTCTTTAGATCTTTTCAGATCAGTATGATACTGAAAATAACATACAGATTTAGCTTTTTTAGTGAGACCAATTCTTATTCCTAAAACTGTGAAGAGTTACTCCCCATATGCAGTATTTTTAATGAGAATCAGGCCAAGATTCAGGTCAATGAAAATAAGAGAGGCAGCAAAAAGTGAAGTTTTCATCCCATAAAACTGAAAATCCGTAAGCTATACCTATAAATAAAACATATTTCCCATTACAAACGAGATTATGAACCTGAAATTACCCCAGTGAGGAAATCATGTCACCTCCTGTGACAGCTGAATGGCATCAGAATAAACCAAAGTCTCTGATTTGTTACAATCAGGAGATTCCCATCGTGAGAAATGTCTGAGAACCCATTCACTGGGGCTGTAGAAACACCGTCCAGTCCATCAACATCAAGTGATACAATTTGTGGCACTAACAAATTAAAGGATGTCTGTGGACACAACAAAACAGGGCCAATCCTTTCATTATCTTTTCAGAACTACCCGTGCGTTTATATTTTTGTCTGGTGATGATCTGACTGGAAAGGAAGGCAGCTCCCAGCACGCTGGCACAAGAGTCATTTTTGGGAAGCTAAACACCAACCTGATCTTTCACATCCTTTTGCACCTCTTGCAGACACTAATGGAGCTCAGAGTGGTATTGGCACTTTCTGCCAAATGACACTGCAAGGCTTGTGCCTCCTTCAAAATAAACCTGGTTTCTAATTCTGCTGCCCTCAGTCACCTCTGGCAGTGCCTTATCCTGCAAATAGATCAGCTCAAAGCCAGGAGCTTAGTTGCAAAGCAAGGTCCTTTACAATGTAAGTGTCCCAGAATCTGAAAGTTTCTTAGGCTGCATCCACATTATCTCCTTGTCCTTGCAACACCTGAGGCTGTTCAGTGAGTGGAAGAACAGAGCACCATAAACTGAGGAGGGAATGTCAGCTGTCAGTGTGAATATCTTGGATTTGTTTCTCTGCTTGCATGTACTGGGAATAGAGAATTATATTTCATGTTTTATTGGCAGCTGGTTTATTTTGTGTTTACAATGACCTGGATTGGCAGTTTACAATCTGCCTGCGGAGCAGCTGAACAGAGCTGCACTCTCCCACAAGAAGACTTCAGGAGTCATCTGGCAGGGACAAAAAGTGCAGCACCATAAGTACTTGTCTCTTCTAATCCTTCCAGATCCTACAGAACTAGGAAGCAGAATATTGCTGTAACGTGCCTAAACTAAAGATTCACTAAAATAAAAATAAAAAAAAAATAATTGATAGAGTCATAGAATGGTTTGGGATGGAAGGGATCTTAAAGATAATCTGGTTCCAACCCCTGCCATGGGAAGCAACACCTTCCACTAGACCAAGTTGCTCAATTTGGTAAAGAGTTACTCCCCATATGCAGTATTTTTAATGAGAATCAGGCCAAGATGCAGATCAATGAAAATAGGAAAGGCAGCGAAAAGTGAAGTTTTTATCTGATAAAACTGAAAATCCATAAGCTACACCTATAAATAAAATGTATTTCCTGTTACAAATGAGATTATGAACCTGAAATTACCCCAGTGAGGAAATCATGTCACCTCCTATGACAGGTGATATGACTGAATATCATCAGAATAAACCAAAGTCTCTGATTTGTTACAATCAACCAATCTGGTTACAATCACCCAACCTGGCCTTGGACACTTCCAGGGATGGAGCAAGTAGATGAAGATGAGGAAATAGTGCTCATGTGGGCATTTAACATGCAGTTACATCGGGAAAAATAACACACCAGCACTAACACAGAATAGGAATTTAGCAACCTTTGCTTCCCTCACAAGGTTTTGCAAGCACAGGTATAGCTGCAAAGACCAAGACATGTTTATATTTTAAAAAAGGGACCTCCAATTTGAGAAATTCAATGAAATGATATCAAATACTGAATTTCCTAGCCTTCTTTCTTTTTTTCTTTTTTTTGTGATGATATATTTCAACTCTGAAAGAGAATTTGAGCAGAGTCATTGCTTCCTTCAGAACACTTGTGGGGTTGGGAAATAACATTCCACTACTCAAATCTTTCTCTCTCCAGTGCTCACTTAGAAAAGAAACTAAACAGAACTACCCTGTAACATGCCCAGCTACAGAATATCATTGCCACCATCTCTGGCTCTGAACCAGGAATTCATAATACCTTACATAAGCATTATTTTCATTAACAGATTGATAAAGACAATGTCAAGCCCAAGAACAACCCTGACAATAAAATTGCAGCATCATCCTATTATTAGCACCACAATCACTCAAATGCTGAGAGATTTTTAAAGGAATTTTGGGATCAGGATTGTGTCAGCAATATACTAATGATGGCAATTCATGGTCACTTCAATCACACATTTAGGGTTTGTTGTTTCAAGGTAAAGTGTTTGCTCTTGTTCTTTCATCCTTGTCTCTTATGTTGTCATCCACATCAGCATCAACTTTATTAAAAAAGTTTCCCTTCAAGTTCCCTGTCAAGAAAAGTTTTCCCTTTGCTTGTTGTCCAAGTCCCTCTTTGGAAAGGAAATTCAAATTTGTACAGAAGTGAGAATGCACTCTGGACACAGAATTAACAGTATTTTAAAGGCAATATAAACCCTCCTGAGACGATATTGTCTTATTTGACATGGTCATTCCAGGAGAGGTAAAACATTTCCTCCTTATAAAAATTATTAAAATATTGAAGTGATGCATTTCTGGGATACAAATTATGTTTTGTCTTCTGTGTGAAGAACAAATTCTCTGATGGACAAGACATGATGGAGGTGTACAAATCTGCATGAGGAACAAGGGATAAAATGGGCTCTTCACCTTCTTCCCATGCAACTCCATCTGTGAAATGGTATTTGGGATGAAGTTTTCAATTTCTGCACTGAACTAACAAGATACTCAATTTTCCCAGTAAATGTGCTTTGTTTGTTTAATTGATTATTTTGTCTAAAAGGTAAATGTGTACTACATTTGGAAGAAGTTCATAAGTGAGGAAATCCAACACCTATTATGGTGATTCCACTGAAGTCAGCAAGTTAATCCAGGAACAGAAGGAGCCCCTGGGGGACCAATCTGATGCTCCAGATCAGATATTGCCTTTGTGCCAGGAATAAATAAGTGTATCAAAAACCACCATGAGAACTCTGATCAACATTTTCCTCTTGTATCAAGAAAAGTACTGATTAAAAATATGCTGTTTGTGTAAATGAGTAACCCTGCAAATGAAGCACTTGCTGATGTTTTAATTCAAATTACTAACAATTTACACTAGGAGTGTATATACCCAAAATGATGTGTATTTTTTCCATTAACCCTTTGTATTTTGCACTTCACAGTGTCATAATTATGCATGGTTACAAATGGAATTAAAGTTTTAGGAAAAACAAAAGAACAATATACAATAATTCATTAAGCAAATAGCTGCACATGAAAATAATGGTCTCTGCTTTCTCTCTTCCTTTCCACATTTGAGGGAGGAAAAAAAATAAGCCTTAAAACTAATCAGGGATCCTTGGCTAAAGCTTAACTTAATCCCCAATGCTCTCTTTGGAGCCTCTGCTTAGGAAATGATTGACAAGTACCTACAGGAGTCAGTTCACTTCAAATGGGGTGGAATGACTGAATCATGAAATCAGGAGGTCGTCTGAGCCCATCCCTCCTGCACCTTCCACTGTATTTTACATCCTTCTGCATCTTACCTGCTCTTGAACACTTCCAGCAACAGGTATGTGACAAAATCTCTCCTCTTCATAAAAGGATGAAAATGAGATGTTGAAAATACTTAAATGGAGCCAGAAGTATGGAGTGTCAGCAGATATCAGATGGGAGTTCAACAGGGTAGGACCATCAGAGCAGGTGTGAGTGGAGCCACTCCAGATCTCCTTCAGCTTTGACTTGCAATAAAACCCAAGAAAAAGACTCTTTCCTCTTTTTTCCCTTCCTTCTGTCCTCCCCATTTCCAGTTAGAATGGCTGCTTCCTCTGTATCAGTATTGTCTTCTCCAGACAATGCTACTGAGTGGCTAAATAGACAAATAAGAGCAAGGGCACAGAAAGGTTAATATTGGGCACAAAAAGGTTAATATTGCTCACAGAAGAAAAGGCACCATTAGTGCATATATTGGGTTGTAGTTAATTAGCCAGCAACAAATGTCCTGTGCCTGTGAGCTCCATACACAAAAATGTAATGAATTTTTATTTTCAGACACATATAATAATAATCATACTCATTAATCCCAGAATTTTGTTTCATTATTAGGTCAACAATATACACAAAAAGGGTCGCTGAGCCTGTTTTTGCTTAAGTTGGCTCAGCCCTGCACAGTGATTCCAGGCTATTTGGTTGAGATATCCAAATGCTTTGCATGACATTCCACTTTTGTCGGGATCTCAAAATGCCTGGTACTATTTCCTTCCCAGGAGAGATGGGTGTGTGAGAGGGAAAAACATATTTCTAATAACACACATTGTTTTCTCCATTAAACCCTTAAAAAACACCCACTTGTGCCTTAACCTCTCGTAGGGTTGGTCACACTGAGCCTTTGTGCCTGCACAGGGCAGGAAACCAACCCCCAGACGTGCTGTTTGGGGACCTGATGGAAACAAATACGTACCAGAAGCTGGAAAAGCAGAAATAAAAGCTCTGCAGAACAAAACCTGTATTCACAGCAAAAGCAAGAGAGAACACCTCCTAAGTTGTTTGTAAATCACCAAACTGTTTGCAGTGTCACAGCTGTTCTTCAGTTTGCAAAAAATGATCAATGAAATTATTAAAAATTACATTTTTAAAAATTATATGATAGCACACAATACCAAATAAACACTGTACATATATATAGATATATATATATGTTAAAAAGAATTAGTACTTCTCATTATCTCAGTCTGTACTCGGAACACTTTGACAAAGTGAAGGTAACAAAATATATTGCTCATCCTAGAAAAAAAATACTACTTTAATCCAGAAGTGATGCAGATGAGAAGAGACTCAGCCAAAAGGGTCTTTCTATGGTGATTCTCTTCTTCACACTTGGGCACTAAAATTTATTCCTTTACCATCACATAGTTCCTACTCCTTATGACTTGGTTTTCCACTTATCTGTAGATCCCAGTTGCTTCAGCTCAAATTCACTTTTCCTGCCAGGATGACCAAATATATGTTGAGAAAACTGAATCTGGGACATTTCTATCTGCATCATATAAATCGGCCTGGTTTGATTCCCAAGAGTTATAAAAACCAGGTATTCCTGGTTCCCACTGACCCAAGCTTCACATTATTTTTTTTTTCTCCCAGGTAACAAGTGACAGGACAAGAGAAAAAGGTCTCAAGTTGCACTTCAGGTTGGATATTAGGAAAAATTCCTTCACTGAAAGTGGTCAGGAATGGGAATAGGCTGCCCAGGACAGCAGTGGAGTCACCACCCCTGGAAGTGTTCAGGAACATGAGATGTGACACTCCGTGCCATGGTCTGGTTGACAAGGTGGTGATCAGTCATAGGTTGGACTTGATGAGCTTGGAGGTCTTTTCCAACCCCAAAGAGTCTATGATTCTGTAAACATTCACAGCTACAAACTCCCACCATCCCTCACAACCTCACCACCAACTAACCAGCAGCACATTCCCACTCTGGTGCCTCCTCCAGCAGCCACGGCTCAGACACCAAACCCGGGTTCTTTCTGCTGCACCTGAGCCCTGATGTTCAGCCAGCTGATAATTGCTTCTTTTGTGGATCATTTGCCTGATCACTCTCATTTCCAAACGCAGAAAAGAAATTTCTCTCCTGGTGGATAATGTCTGAACCCATGAGAGGGAGAGAAAAGCTCCCATGACTATTTAATGACTTCACCTAATGACAGTGAAAGCTCCAGAACCAAATCATCCCCAGTGATTGCTCTAATATTAAGCAAGTAATTTAGGCTTTTTTTTTCTTTCCTGTATTTCTTTCTGGCACAAAACCCAAATTAGATTAATAGCTCCCTTGTTCTCTCTCTCACCTAACATCTCTCCCACTTCTCCCTCCAGGAGTGACCTGCAGCTTCATGGAGAGAGTTAATCTTGTCAGACAGAGGAGCTGAGCAAAGCTGTTACACAGCTCTGAGACCATCTAATTCCCTGAGGAAAAGGGGGATGGGATTTGAACACTTGCAAGAAGGTAAGAAAGGTGTTTCTGTCCCCTGTGGCTGCCAAGCTCTTCATGAGGAACCCACCACAACTCTACCTAGTCACTGATATTTTTCTGAACTCTGTAGAACCCTGCATGAGCTTATTTTCCTATTCCTGTTTTTTTTCTACAGCATCAAGACCAAGGTGCTTGGTGTACCCAGAATCCAAAATTTCAACACTTAGAGGACTCCGTGAGTGAAATCTGAAGCATTCAAGAATTTTGGGCATGAACAAGTTTGGGAATTTGTCATAGGTCAGGGAAAAGGATGCCATTATCTTCATTATCCTTCACTCAGGGAGACAGGTGGGATTTGTGTATCTACATCTTAAGGATACAACCATAAAAAAATAAAAGCTAAACTTCTAAGACCAAAAGAAGTAAATCTTTGAGCCTAAATTATCATCTATAAATTTTGACCACAGAAATGGGTAATTTCTATCCCCAGGCAGAGGAGGAAAAGAGATACCAGGAGAAGGGAGGCAGAACTAGACAAAGCATAATTTATCCACTTTTCAAACATGCCTTTTCACATTGTTCTATTAGATTTTGCACTTCACAATAAATGCTGAACCCTTGGAAGATTTGTTCTAACTATTTGCAGTCTCAGGTCTGTATTTTTCAATAGCATTATTGCATAAGAATGATAAAAATATGGATTTTGCAATTTTATGTCTAATGAAAAGTCCGAAGTTGAAGAACTCCACTATGATCTGTGGATTTAAACAAAAACACAGCACACTGCTGTTTGGAGATTTCAAATTCAAACACACACACCTGCAAAGTTTTTTTAGAGGTAAAAATATCAGCTGTCTTGCCTAAGGAGCTCAGACTCCTTCAACACATGTCACGTGCTTTCATAATTATTCACCAGGTCATCTTGCTCTGCCCTTCTAAATCACTCCTTTCAATGAAACTACCAAAATTACAGGGGAAAATATCATTAGCACATAATAGAATGTCCCAAAAGGAAATTAATACAAGTTACAAACAAGGAATAGGAATAAGAAAATCCTTATAGGGCCATGTTTTCTCTTGTCATATCGTGACATTGCAGAGATCAACCAGCACAGGGAAGATGAAAGACCTGCTGTGGGGTCCCTCATGCTTCAAACACTTCAAAATATGGAATTCATCATGTAAGTTGCAGTTTTCACTGGAAATGCATCCAGTTTTCACAGTGCACATGGGGTTTACAAATATTTCTTTGGATGCACCATGCATGGAAAATCTCTTTGGCAAGTACTCAGGGAGGAGATGTTAAGGCCAAGGTGTTTGCAGGGGACCAACTGCACCAGAATTTTGGCCATTTGAAGTTGCATGTGGTGATCCAAGAACATCTGAAGGCAATTTTGTCTTCAAGGGTACATGCTGCTGCTTGAAAACGTCCCTGACAATAGCACAATCTAAGTGAGCAGAATGGCCACTCAGAAATTGGGAACGCTGACAATTTGAACAGGATTAGGACTCCTTTGATTGAGAATCTGAGCACATCTGGCTCCCTCAGTGTCTGTGTTCTAGTGACAGATGTCATTTCTGCAGCAATCAAGGATGCAAAAATGAACATAAAGCGCTATATTTCCAAACATTCCGGGGGATGAAAGCATGGATGCAAATCCAGAAGCCCAAAGAAGAGGCAAAGTTCCACAGAGGAAGGAGTAGCTCAGTAGGCTGATACTCTACATGGCCTCAGGTTGACATCAGAATACAGATTTTTATAATCATTTCCTTGCAGCTCATTTATTGGGGCATTTGGGAGGTGAAATGTGGCTCTGTCACTTATTCTTACAGTCCCAGGGTCTGAGACATTCTGTAAGAATTCTCAGAGGTGAGAAAAGAATCAGTGCCAGGCAGAAGCCTCCTTATTTTTGCAAACTTCTACCAACATCATAACCAAGAATTTTCACTTTGTTAGACCAAACTTAGCAAGTTTCATCCTGCAAATGTTAAGATGTCTGCTTTATGAAATACATAAGGTGGAGTAAATCCAGTTAAATGCAGGTCTCTGGAGTAGATATAACTGGTCATGAGTGTGGCTGACTCAGAACAGGACTGTACCTCCTCACATCTGGTGTGAACATCTGTCACCAGTGCTGCCTAATTCACAGGCCTAAATCCCAATTTTTTACATTTTCCTACAGTGTTCTCATATGGATTATCAGAGCAGGACATTTGAGCATATAAAACTGGCTGCATAATCAAGTATTTCCATTTAAACTAAACCAGTAGCAGGAAAACCACCACTTGCTCCGGGCACAAACATTTAATCCTTGCTTTTCCTGCCATTTCTAGAATTTCTAGAGACCAAGCTGAACTTTAGAACATAAAATTCTCTCTGCACTGACCTGTGTGTACTTGAGTACCAGTCTGGATATGTATTGTGCTACTTTGGCATAAGAATCATAAAAGAACCTGAAAAACACTCCCTTAAAAGACAAGTTCTGAGCCCTCACATCAGCAGTTTGCTTTTCAAAGCGCTGGTGCAGTGAAATGACCCAGCAGATTGTCATCTTTCAGCTCATTTGTGGTTTGGGGAAATGAATCAAGACTTTCCAATGTCTGTTCTGTGGTAAAAAATGTCTACAGAGAGGTAGGACTCCTTTTATAATCAGTATGAAGTGTTATATAGAAAATATGCATTTCCAAGGAGTGAAATAGAGGCAAGCCTTGAGAAAAATTGTATCTCTCAAAAGACATTAAAAGAACTTTTCTAAACTTTTCTAAATAAAATCCTTAACTCTGAAGGACTGAAAAAAAAAAAAGCAGTGACATCAAAAAGCAACATCGAGTCCAAAAGACACAAGGAAACATAATTTGATGGGAATTGCAGGTCATTCCCGCTGCCATTGAGAAAGGAATTAGGGTGTGGGGGACTGCTTAATGCTCCACCATGTGGAACATAAGTCAATAAAATTTTAGTTATTCAGTAAAACACCACTGCAAAGTCTCCTTGCTTGACTTTGCCACTGCTGCTCTGAGTGTCAGCTCGGAATAACTTCACTGGGAACATTTGCTGTTTGCTCTCCTTATCTGAGCCATTTATTCCAATTGCTGCAACGCTGTGTTATGACATCAATATTAATAGCAGCACATGGATGATAAGATGGCTTTTCATGTTTCCCAGCCATGCATGGAAATTCTCAGAATCTGCACTACATGTCATTCCCTGTACTATATATTTTTATCATTATTCAGTGATAAAAAAATCTTTCATAAGCACTGGGCAAAATATGGTAAAAAATAATATTCAATAACTTAAGAATATGCAAAGAAATAAAAAAATACTAAGTCAAATCTGTGTCATACAAGAAAAAAATTAATTGAATAAATTAAACTGGTTCTGGATCAGCACAAGATCTCCTAAGGGCATTCCTAGTAGGAATCTTCTGGAAACAGAGATCATTACCTCCACAAGAAGCTCATTCAAGGTCTCTTCCAAACCAAACCCTTCTGTGGGTTTCTAGGTTTTAAAATGGGTTTTGAAAAGTCAGGGAAACAGCAGTTAAAATACTGCAAGGGTTTTCAACTTCCAAAACTGAAAACACCACTGAAAATAAATCAATCATCTTCGAGTTCCAAAACTGTGCACTTTTAACCATCTTTTCCAGTAATACAAATAGCTGTGAATTTGAGCCTCAGAAAAAAAAAAAAAAAACACCTTCCTGAGTATTAAAACATTTATATACACACACATTCCTCTGGCAAAGGACACCAGGAGCAGCTTCACAGAGAGCAACCTTTGAACAAGGTGAATAAAAGGGCCTGGAGTTCCTAAAAACACATAAAGGGAGGACCTCCCCCATCCTCAGTGATCTCCATTAAGAGTGTTAAGACAAAACAGCCCCTTTGTAGCTCTCTGCCAGGACATGGATTAGGGCTGAGTTACTGCTGGAGAGTTTTTCTGATGTATTTGTGAATAGAGCTGCAACCCAGCAAAACCATTCTTCCTGGTATTTTGTCTCTCTTTTTTGCCATAATTGCTACAAAAATGTACTTGCGCTCAACAGTCTTCTTAAAAAACAAGTCCAGCCCAAAATTGAACACAGTTCCTGCTGCTGTTTAACAAATTGCAGTTTCTTTGTTTGTTTTTAAAGCCTAAAAATGTTTGTGTTTGTTATCCAGCAGCATTTTCACCCAGTTGGACAAGAATGCTATGTAGACATGAATTATTTTTTTTAATTAAATTTATGCATGCAGTGGAAAGGGGAGAAAATGCACCCAACAAAATTTTTAATTGGTCCAGATAAAAATTCCCATATACTGTCTTATTACAAGGGTGTCAAACCTAAAGAATTTTTACAGTACCTGCCAGTGGGATTCTTCCCCTTCCATCTGGGATTTAACAAGTGGCCTGAGGAAGGTGAAGAGTTCTTTTTCTTTACAAAGAAAACTGCCTCGTGCATCTTTCAGTATTTTTAAGCATTTTAACACATCAAAACAAGGAAAAGAAAATGGGAATAATAGAAGTGCCCAGCTCTGGGCATCCCCAGGACTAGGGTCATGAACCCTCAGGTTAACTAATGCCAGGCTCTGTTACAGTTTTGTGTGTGTCCCTGTGTGAAATTTAAGTTATTAAATAAGTAACAGTGACACGACCTTGATAAGGGACCTGAGAAAAATTAAAAAGACAAGTTTCTACCAGAATTAACACAAAAGATCCTGGCCAAAAGGTGTTAGAAGGTATCAAATGAGTTTGACTTCTGTGAAACACGACCAAAAACCAGCCAGTCCCCACCACCTTCGTCTCTCCTTCTCCTGTGCTTTGTGTCAGGAAGAGATGAGACATAAGTGGCTGGACAGACACTAATTCAGGGACTTTCAAAAGGACATTTAGGAAACTAAATATTTTGGTCCAAAATTTTAATGAAATCTGCTGTGCAGAGAAACAAAAAGACATTTAATGAGTCACTGTATACAGATATTCCTCAATTTTTCTGACATTATTTTTCTAAAATATATCTATTTTTAAGCTAAGAGAATAATTTCAGTAGCTCTAATATTATCCAAGTGTTTAAATTGTGAGCAAACTGATTTAACAGCTGAAAACACTTGAAAAATAATAAGAGAATAAGTTTTGGTTCACACCAAATAAACAAGATTAGAATGGACATTGTTTATATACATTATATTCATATAAGAAATAACAGCTTGCTGCAAGAAGGAGAATAGCTGATTCAATGGTTAGGAAACTATCCCAGATTTTGAGTATTCCATCCCCAATGGATTCCTGTGCACTTGGTGGCAAGTGAGGTTCTTTTATGACTCCAACCTCAATAAAAAGTATTGTACATTTCTTCCACCAATCAGAAATGCTGTGAGGAATAACACATCAACAATTATTGATAACTGAGATAGAAAGAGGATGGAAGCCGTAAAAAAATTCAGATTAATAAACATCCAGGCCAATTAAATGCAAATTAACACAATCACCAAGTCTGCATGACCTGTAGGGTGGGAAACATGGTCCCAGTAATAGAAGAATCAAAGAGAAACCAGCCAGGACAGCACTTCTTTCCTGCACAGTGTATTTACTGCCCAAGGGTCAGGTAAAATGAACTGTTATCAGCACCTGGCAGCCAACAGGGATGCAAAGACATCCAGCTCCACATTCCCATGTGCTCAGAGGCATCCCTTACCCTTGGCAGGTTCTCCTGGTTATAACTTCACCCTGCTCTTAAAGAAGGGCCAGGACGATGAAATTAAATATAAAATTAGCCCAATCACAGCTGCTGCACAGCTTGAACAGTCACTTGCCATTCTAAAGCAGATAACAGGAAGAAACACTGAAAAAGGGAGCATTTTGCACACACTTTTCACAGCCACAGCTCTGCAGGACACGGAATTTTTCGTGGAGGAAGCAGCACAAATCGTACGAATATCAGTGACACGGTGACATTTCATTTTTCATCAAGGTTTCGCTGGTAAGGTGGAGCCCAGGCTTTACTCAGAGTCTAATTTTAGGCACTGCTCTCTCCACAGAGCCTTGGCAGAAATAAAACCTGGAGGTCAAGCCCCCAGAGCTGCAGGGCCACCAGCTGACTCCCACCCAGCAGCGCTGGTTTAATGTCAGCGTGGCCGTGCCTCGGGTCAGAGCTTCCACGGGTGCAACGACACAGTGCGAGGGCAGAGGAGGCTCAGGGATGAATGAAAGATTAAAGCATGAATATCTGCCAGCTGCAGACTCAACAATTCAGAATTCAGAGGCCCAGGTGTGATTTATGCACAGTATTTAGTAACATAAACGTCGTGTGTATTGAACAAGATTTATGCGCAATTTGGGCAGAGCTTGTACCTGAATCAATCTCGAAATTAGAAACACCACAAACGCCTCTGACCATAAAAAACAACTAACCCCGAAAGCCAGGTAAAACAGAATACGACAACAAGCTGGAAAGAGCAACATTTTTGCATGTCAGAGTTAATAAATGTCATGTTTTGTGCTCATGCAGAAAAAAAATGCAAGGTCACTTTCAGCAGCTCCAGCGAGCACTCGTGCACTGTGTGGTGAGTTTTAACATAATATAAAGCCATCTGGTATGGAAACTCAAACTCAGCAGATGCATTTGGAAAACATAACATTCATTTTTAGTGTGCACTAATGTTACATTGAAAGTGTGCTCAAAAGCATAACTAAACCAGATTGTCCCTTCCAGCATTTGTGTTGCAAACATCGATGGGGCCTCTGTTTTCCTGAGCCCTCGTTCAGACCTTTGCTCTGCTTACCCTGCCTGTCCAGATATTAAATGGGAAACTTCTCTCTGGTAAATACAACTCCAAATAATCATCTAAATGCTCTTTTATGCTTGTAAGCTATTCAAATTTTCTTAGGAAAATAAACTATTTGCTTTCAAAGTTTGTGCCCTATAAAAATCCACTTAACTAGGAAAGCAAAGCTTTACTTGCTGTCTGGTTTTTCTATTAGTTACATTAATTCTTAGTTTTCACAGCAAAAATAATTATGTATGTAAAAAAGCAGACAAAAATATAAGACATTTCCTCTTCTTGGTACTGAAAAAGCCACAGATCTGGAACAGTGATAACACCATATCCAGCACCCTATAAAATAACAAGTTAATCTAGAACTTGTTATTATGAATCCACATTTTTTGGAGTTTCAGTATGACTGGGTTTTGTCCCTAGAGATTGGAAATTGGTTCATTTCAACCAAAAAAAGGCAACCCTAATTAAACCACCTGCATATTTGGTCTTTAAGCAATTTAAGAAGTGAAAACAATTCTTGGTCCCTTTGTAAGATTTCAGGAAGACAAAATGTTCTATTATAGTTTTCAGTCAGAGTGGTCTTAAATCAGTAAGGACATTCACATTTTCTTTATCTGGTGAAGAGGCCAACACAAACATTCTCAAAATTTACTGCCTTTCCATAACTCAGAATTAACCTGCAAGAGACTTTGAAGTCTTTTAAAAAACCCTGGGCTTTTTTTTTGTTGTTGTTACTTAGCTTTTTCTAAAAATCTACCTGTGTCCCATTCTAATTTTCTAGTGTTTGCAAAGATAATTCCACATCACCATCGACTTTCCCCTTGTTTCTGCTGTGCCCAGAGCTTGCAAGTGCTTTGAAACATTCCCTGGAGTTACAGCACTTTGCTCCACTCCTGCTTCTGAATCCACACATTCCCTCCACGCTGACCTCACTCGTGGCTTAGCTGGCTGAAAGCAGAGGATCTCCAAGACTCCCAATTCTTGTTTCTCTCCCAGATCTTCCATCCCAAGTGGAATATTGCCAGCACAGATCCCAGCCTGACCCTACCAGGATAGGATTTACCCATAGCTGAGCTGCTACACTGCTGGCCCTTTTCCCCTTTTTTTATGCTTTCCCTAAATTCCAGCTCCTATAATGCAGCAGCCAAGCCACTATTCACAGCTTGTAATTCACATTTGCTGTAAAACATTATACAGTGCTCTCAATGAAGGGCTCTCTCTATATAAAAATAATAATAAATGCATGAGTTGGATTGTATGCCAGCAGCATTCCTCCTTGGAAACACATCTTTATATTGAAGGCCTGGGAAATGCATAACTCCAGTCATATTTAACTTCCTTTCCTGTTATACCCCTTGGATGCCACAGATTCACGCAGCGGCTTTCAAGATTCTTTTGTTGCCACATGAACCAGTTTGATTCTGACACCAAAGAAAAAAAAATAAAAAGAGAAACATTAGATAATTTGGGATTTTCTTTTGTTTGCAGAGAATGGAAATATAATTGCACCTGGCAGAGGTAAAGGAACTGCTGGAAGTCAGATCGATTCTGAATCTATGGGCCCGGAGCAGAAAGAGAGAGGAGTCTGAAAGCCTAATTATCTCAAAAGGCATCTGAGATGTGCAGTGAGCTCATAGAAATGTACTGCCTGTCAGCTTGTGTTACCTAACGATGGCTTGTGGGTGGTTAAATCAGCAGAGCAGCCTGACCGGGTGAACGTTCCCGAGGATTCCACGAGCGCCCTCGGAGAGAACGATCCGTCCACGGGCGTTTTCCATATTGTTCTCTCTGCTGCTCCATCTTTCAGCAGCCTGCCCTGCTGTTGGAGGTACAGACTGGAGTGGAGCCAGGATTCCAGCAGCTCTGCAGCCCTGGGAAGGGGCTGGATGGCACAGGGGGTGCAGCACACGCCGTGTCCTCGGCGGGCTCCAAGGTGTTCACAGCACTGGGTAAATGGAAAGCCACGATGCAGAATCAGACTGCACATTTTGTAATCTACTTGTCAAGAGTTTGTTTGAAGGATTAATCATGTCCAGCTTTATGTTCCAGCCTGCACAATCACAAATTGGGTTTGTCACAATAATGCAGTTGTTTAACGCATGTCAATTGTGTGGACTCGTTTTCAAGGTTCTAAAGAGGTTGCAGTATGTGAATATCTGCCATTTTAGAGCCTTCCAGGAGCCACAAGAAGGCTGGAGAGGGACTTTTCACAAGGGCATGGAGTGACAGGACACAAGGAATGGCTTCACAATGACAGAGGGAGGGTTAGATTGGATATTGAGAAGATGTTCTTCCCTGTGAGGGTGGGGAGGCCCTGGCACAGGTTGCCCAGAGAAGCTGTGGCTGCCCCATCCCTGGAGGTGTCCAAGGTCATGTTGGATAGAACTCTGAGCAACCTGGGATAGTGGAAGGTGTCCCTACTCATGGCATGGGGTGGAACAAGATGAGCTTTAAGGTCCCTCTATACCCAAAACATTCTTATGATTCACTACGATCCCACTATCTGTACAATGGCATCTGCAGAGAACACCACGTGAATTTTGAGAACAAAACACTAACAACACAATTTTGTCGCCCAATAGGAAAATTAGATGGAGGCTGAGGATGGCAAATTAGCCTGGAAGTGAATACAAATAAGCAAATGAACTACTGGGACAATCCATCAGAAGTCATAGCAGTTCTGGCAGTCACAGGGATGACTGACTGTTTTCTGTGAGAAGCAAAGAACAATTCAGGAGGTTTGACATTTACAGAAGGTCAGGCTACAGACTCTCTTCTGGCCTTAAACAATGCAAACAAAAGGAGTTTTCTCTCTCATAAATTTTTGTTAGACGAGATACTCTTAAAATCTCTGGAGCTGTGCACAGATACACTGGATGAATATATTTCCATCTTTTAGAGTGATGGTAGGTGGTTAAAAGAGAAAGAATGGAGCATAACATTGCAGGAGTGACTCCACTGAGAAGTATTTCTTATTTCTCTTATGAAAATAAATATATGGTAATAAAAGGAATAAGGAACAATGAGGTACCACTACCACAAATGGCAGAATTTGAACCATTTTCCTGTTTTTAATAAGGTCCTGATCCAGGATCTTATGGACTTCAATGCTCTTCAAAGTAAGACTAAGGAACTTATGATCACATTGTAACACTGATCAACACAGAAACCAAGGCCAGGCCAACCTGGGTTAATAACAGGCTGTAAGGAACATCCCTTTTTTCAAGAAACCCCAAGTTATCTGTAGAGAGGGAAAACCAGTAAAACCTTTCTAGAAAAAGTTCTAATCATAAGAGAGAAGAGTCTTTTTCTCAAATCCCATTAAATTTCCATAGACATGACCCAGACCGTCCTTTGTATGTGGGTCCAATCCACATATAAATCAAAATAATATTCAGTGAACTCCAGCTACAAAGGTTTGTTTTCTTTCTCAACATCCACAAATAAGCCCTCAATTTTAATGAGTTTCTTCCCCATTTCCCATATACCCAATTAGTGAGCACTTCTTCTCTATGCTTTACAATTTTGAGAAGCTTTAAGCAGAGAAACCCAAAGGAAAGAGGCTGATAGAGTTGGTGCTGCTGCAGAAAAGAGCAGAGTTAATATATACAGTGGAGCTGCACTTTATAGATTGCTCTGGCACAAGACAATGACTTTTGCAGCTGCCTTTGGAATTAATTGTGTGGATATCCAGATGAAGTATAACCCAGTGTAATTGCTTTGGTGAGGAAGGAGAGGTGAGTGCCACTGGAAGGGGAAGTTCTCATTTGCAAAAAGTATGATTTGAAGTTATGGTTCATTAGTCTAATGGTAATAATGAAATTACAGTGTTTAAAAGCCTGTAGTTACATTAACTTGCAAAAGAGCAGATTTACTACAAAGGCAAATCTGGGCACAGGAGTAACACAGGACACTCCACAGCAACTCTACACAGATGGGTGTGGATGCAGTTTTCATGCAAGACTCAGTATATAACTAGAAGCCACACACTAGAATAATAGACTTTTGACCTAAAATATAATTTCTTTAAGTCACTGGGTTTCAGTGTTGCTTAGTCCAACACTTGGGGCTTTCTTCCCTCAAAGGTTCCTTTACACCCAAACATTGTTAATCTCAGACAAGTTCTAGAGTGTCTCCAACACACCACGAGAGGTCATCAAAACATCTTTAAATTTCAGGAGGAAATTTTAGCATTGATTTCCATCAGAAAGTGAGTGCACAAGGCCATACACCATCTTTATACAGCTGACATGTTACATGGGACAGGTTGTAATAAAGCCATCACCATTCTCTCTGTCAAACACTTATAGCACCAGTCGAGCGTTTGTGGAAAAACCCACTTCACCCTGCAGAGATGTGGTAAAACTCTGTGCCAGCATCCCATGTTTGCCACTGGCTGTTATCATCCCTTCTAAATTCTTGAAAGCTCCCACTGTGTTCTCCCCATGAGAAAAATGGAGATTACAGAAACTTCTCTTCCCCATTAATGATACCAACTTAAGCAGAGATAGAAGAAAAGAGGGAAAGAATAACAGGTAAAAAGGGTAAATCCTTTTTGCTCTCTGATTATATCAGCTCTTTACTCAGATAAGAGTCTCCTGAGCTCTATTTTAAAGTCTGAGTTCAAATGCAATATCAAATGATGCTTCCTTTTCTCTTGAAGAAGAAGATCAGTGGAAATGATGTGGTGTTGAGCTGGAAACACCATCTAGCTGAGGAAATTTGGGGCTGAGATATACAACTTTATGCTCATTAAAAGTGTTAACAGTGAGCAGAAAATACACAAAAGAGCAGACATGAAGCCAAGGCATTAAAAGAAAAGAACAGCTTGTCTCCCTCCAGACCCAGGATACTTTTAATTTGTATGTTACCAGAATTCTTAAATCAAGCATTTGGACTATTAAGGAGACACCTGTGTGAACTGAGTTTTCCATTAACTATCAAACAAACTTAGTCATAAATGAAACACACTTGGACAAACCAGAAAAGGAATCCTGATCTCAAACAATACTTACCAATAGAAGATGAAGTCTTTAGGATGGATTTGGATAAGTAACTGGTCACCTTCTAAAGATTCTGTGATGTAGTTGACAGCTCAGAGATCTTGAATCCATTGTATCCTCTGCTACAAAGGCCAGTCATGTCAACTTGTACCACTTCAGTACCAAATCTCCTTCTTTATCCAGTTCTACCTAAAAGGCCAACAAATCAACCTGGAGGAACCTCCTTTTCCCATGAAATTACTCTAGTATTTAGACCATGTTATGACATCTGCTTTATTTGTGAATCCTTCTTCATCTTCACAGTAATAAACCGAGATTTCTGACATTAATTTTATCCTTCTCCCTCGAGCTGGCACCCCCAGAACGCTGCAATTCACATCCTGGAAATGCACTTCAGTGAGCTTTCTACAATGACAGCTTTGTTAGAAAATTTAGACTTCAATTAAAGTGTGAAACAGCCAGAGCTAAAATACCATTTGTGGCGAAACTGTTCTGCTAAATGCAAGATTGCAAGACACTAAACAGAATGGATTTAGTTATTACATCAAGTTCTATCTGTGCTATTCTAATCAGTACTAAATACCATTTGAAACAAAACCCCAATATATCTGGTGCAATATAAAGCTGATACCTCAGTTGATTATTATTTTCCCATTACAATTTGTTAAGAAGTCCTAGAGATTTATATCAGTAACTTTATATTTTGTGCTGACAGCAATTTTACATTGCACTTTCTTACTCCTGTGATTTGCTTAATTTGGTTTTAGATTTGCAAGTCCTAGCACATAACTTGCCCTGATTAAAAAAAAGGAAGAGAACCCTCCCCCCCAAACCTATTTTTAATTTCTTGAATTGTGCTCTGATGAGTCTTTTAGGGAGAACTTTACTGACAAATTTCTGCAAGGATTTTGTTTGTCATTTTTCCCCCCACTAAGACAACTTTTAAATTATAGTTAAGATAAATTGAGGGTGAAACGTTGAGACAATCACAGGATGAAACTATTGGGTTCTATGAACTGATTCAATGCCATCAGTTTTGTACAGGGTCTCATTTGCTGAACTTGTAAATATTCCAAGTAGGTGAGCAAATAATTTATGGGCCATTTGGGCAGCACATGGAGCAGCTCTGCCCCAGGGGAGCACCAGAGGCATTTTGCCTGGAGCTGCACAGGTAAAGACAGGAGCTACAAATTGTTCCACCTTCCTGAGACTGTGCTCAGGGAACAGGATCACCTGGGAAAATTCCAGCTGCTCAGCCAAAAAAGTTTGTCAGTAAGGTGCTTTCCTTTCCACTGTGGCACATCCAGATGCAGGAAGTTTTATGTGTTTTCATTCTAAGAGGAAAGAGTCTCTGACTCCAGACAACAGTTACCTTGAGAGTTTTCTTTCAATGTAGTTTTGCCTCAAGATTTCTCGTGGTGGGAAAACTTTTTTTGCACTGCCATGGTCCTACAAAATTTCATTGCCCTCAAGGTTTTACCACCAGTCCTGTCAGGATCATTGAATTTTCACAACCTATTTCCTACATTCTCACATTATCTATAGCCACTATCTATACCAGTTTATCTCCCACATTAAAATTAGCTTGTTGAAAGATATTTAATAACACTAGTTTGGAAGGAAAATAGCTAATAATTCAACTGATTTTACAGGGTTTATTGGTGTGTATATATATGTTATTGGTATAGTGGTTTATGGCTGGGGACTTGCACCACGTCAGTGACAAAATACTTCAGAAATATTGCTGCAAATTCTTTTCTTCCAGCACTTTTCTGAGCTGCATTAAGCCCGTTGTGTGAACACAGTCAGAGCTGAAGATGTGCATAATAGTTCTCTTAAATATGAAAGGGAAAGAGATTTTTTAAAAGCTTTGCAAAACCTTCACTGAAATATTTCTGATTACCCTAACACAGCACAAGTGATGGTTCCCAGCTTCTCCCTCCTCTCTCAAGATTCTTTAAATCTCTTTAGAAAAATCTTCTCATTATCATTTTTCCCCAGAAACTCGATCCCATCCCTGATTTAAAGAAATAAATTAGGTGAGATCAATAAAAGAAAACTCCCAAACCTCTGATTTTAATATATATTAAGCCACTACACCACAGATAAACACAATCTATTGCACAAAACAAATAGATCAATCTGTATTCTACCTGTAATTTCACAGTTTGTAAAGTATATTCCCTAAATCACCTCCAAGTCATGAGGCATTGTTATTTGCTTACCTTCTTCCTCTTGTTCTACCTTAAACTCTTAATTAAAAAGAAAAAATTAAATTAAACCTAGTTCAGGACCAATTACCCTGCATGACATTTTAATTTTCCACTCTTTACTTTTTCCTTCCCTCAAGGCTGGACACAAGAACCATCTCCACATCTGGGGAGGGCTGGAGACAGCTCCTGCAGAGCTCAGCAGTGCCATGCTGGGGGCTGGCCAGAGGAATCTTCACAGGGATCATCAACCAGGAGCGAGCAGCTCTTCCCCCCGGGCTCCTGGTGAGCTCCTCTCCAGCGCTTCCACCTCCTGCCAGCTGAGAGGAACAGGGACCAAGCACCAAACTTCATCCCCTTCAACAACACAGCAGAGCCTGGCCACTGCACTAACCCAAAAAGAATCATCCTTTAAAGGAATATATGGCATGGAATCATGGAATAGTTTGGGTTGGAAGGGACCTTTAAAGCCCATCTGGTCCAACCCTGTGGTGCTGCAGCAAACACAGATTGGGTTGTCCTACAAAGTCCAGCTCCAGGGAACTGTAGTGCAGCTGGGATGGGTTTCCCAGCCTCATTTTCCTGAGCTCAGTGCAGCAGTGATGGCAACTGAGTTCTCATAACACCAGACCACCCTCCAGTCACAAACACGGCCATCAGCAGTCACGGGTAAGTAAAGGCCCCCATTTTGGGAGAACAGACTGACAATGGGCTGTCTAAACCCACAGCTGTCAAAGAGAGCAGGTGCAGGGAACAACCCCAGCCGTTTAAAACACATAATTAAACCCAGAAGTTGTTACCACTCTGATGGCCACACGACAGCTCATGTGGAACCAGCTCATGGTCCAAGTGGAGCTCCTCAGGACCAGGACAGATTGAGCATGTTCCCCTTGTCACTGCAGGGAAAAAGCTCTCTCACCCAACTGCTCCTGCTTTGATGTTCTTGCTGGACCTAAAATCACTTCAAAAAAACCTAAAAAAAATAATTCATTGCAATGACTACTTATTTCAGGGTTGCAAAAACAGGGCTTTTGTTTGTTGTTGTAATTCTCGTACTCCTGGGCTAAACTTTCTGCCAATTTAGCAGTAAACAATTTAGAGAGATGTAAAGGTATCACATTGCAGACCCCTAAAACCAAAGCATGCTTTTATGTAAACTCCTGGGCATAAGCACATAATCTGCAGCCCTCAGAGAAGCCTTAAGAAAGCAGAGTGACTCAGAAATACTGTTCCTCAGCACAGCACTGCCTGAAGGGTTTGGGGCTTTCTCCTTTTTTTTTTCCAGTCAGTGTGCTCTGCTTAAGTGACAACACAGCAGGTGGACAAGAAGTAAAATCATAGGACCAACTGATTTTTGAGAGAGGTGATTCTGCTCCTCAGCTCAAGTGAGACTCCACCTGCAGAGCTGCCTCCAGCTCTGGGATCACCAGCACAGGAGACACATGGAGCTGTTGGAGCAAGTCCAGAAAAGGCACCAAGATGATCAGAGGGCTGGAGCAACTCTGCTGGGAGGAAAGGTTGGGAGAGTTGGGATTGTTCAGCCTGGAGAAGAGAAGATTTGGGGTGATATGATTGTGGCCTTCCAGGACCTGAAGGAGCTACAAGAGGAATACTATTTACAAGGGCCTGGAGTGCCAGGACAAGGGGGAATGGATTCAAACTGACAAAGAGTAGGGTTAGATGGGATGTTAGGAATAAATTGTTCCCTGTGAGGGCACTGAGACCTGGCACAGGTTGCCCAGAGAAACTGTGGCTGCCCCATCCCTGGAAGTGCCCAAGGCCAGGTTGGACAGGGCTTGGAGCAACCTGGGCTAGTGGAAGGTGTTCCCTGCCCATGGCAGAGGGGGTGGAATGAGATGGTCTTTGAGGTCCCTTCCAACCAAAACCATTCTATGATTCTATGATTTTGGCTGTGTATCCTAATTCTTAGCCACACAATTTCCTCATATGCTCAATTACTGAACATTTTCATCCCTCCTACCCAGTGCATTCCATCATCAAGGTGAGCATTGTGGAGCACACACTGGAAGGAACAAGACAGATCTTGAGCTCTCCTCCATTCCTTATTCATCAACCTCAAGGGCCAGATAAAAATAAAAGACCCAATTTAATTTTCTGGAGAATGAGTTACCATTCTTTATTTAGCTTTGTGAACCAGCTGCTTTCCTAAAATGATGGGAGGAGATGCATCTTCCAGCAAACCTACCTCAGGTTTTCCTGCACCATCCTCAAAGATTTAACTTTTCAACAATCCTCCTTTTTAAATACGGGAGCTGAATGACAGACTTTAAATGGAACAGACTCACAAAAGTAATCAACATTTAACTCGGTAGACTGGCCGGGCTGGGAATCCATTTTGTCCCTGTTTTTCCCCTGGAAGATCTGAAGCAGCCATATGACAGCAATATTCCAGATGGCTGTGGAAAGTCCTCCATCTTTTTCAGCAAAATGTTGATCTTGATCCAAAAGGCAGGGAAGGGGTTTGATGGACACACACGAATTTCTGCAGTGCCACATCCCACAGAACGGAAGGAGAAGAAAAGCAAATCTCCTTTACAAAGAAGTCTCAGCTCAGGATTCAATTTGAAAGATTAGAATGAGGAAACATATAATTGTCAAGACCAGTAATTAGAAATGATTTATTGCCTTCCCCTTGTTAAGCCTATTATCAAGACAGAATATTTTCCTACACTTACTACTCCTAACATATATGAAACCTCAATTATTTACATCTTTTGTTTTGCACAAAAACTTCAGGACAACTGTTTTAATAACTCCCACTTAACTGAGAATCAAAGCACTGTTAGCTGCATTTGCTCACTAAAAATCTTTAATGAAGCCAGCAACTAGCAAGGAATATTAAAAGCTAAACTTTATTCCCCAGTGAAAAGCAATCAACTGCTATCTCTATGTCTGCATTTTCTGTGCTACCAAAGAAAAGTGCTTCCCAAAATGACTGTGCATCTCAGCACACTTTGTCTGCAAAGCTTAATTTTTCCTGACACTTGTCCCAGGGTAAGTTTTTCAGAAGAAGTTGCTTTAATTTTAAAATTGACTTTTAATTATACTAATATTTCAAAGGGCTGGTTTTTTTAAATACACTGAATTCTTGGTGCCACTTGGATAAATTCACGTAAGGATGCAGGATTTAAAAATAAAAAAAAAAAATTAAAAATATTTTAAAAATCAAACCCAACAAAAACCAAACACCAGAATTTCCTCACTTTATGCTTCAATGTCCCTAGCAAAAACATCTCATAACATCCTAATAAAATAGGTTTTTTTCCTCAGCTAGCAAAAAAAAAAAAAATAAAAAGCTGGGGGAGCAAATATCACTTCCATTTATTTGACTGCTCAGTAGTTAGGTCAGTCAGAGGCACAAGAATATCTATATTCAATTCCTTACCCAAAAGAGATTCAAGTCTATATCATTGCTTTTTGACAGGTCTGAACCTCTCAGTCCTAAGCAGCTGAAGCTTGTTCTGGTGGAAGAGCAGCTGCCAAAGGCAAGCAGTTCTATAAGAAATGATTAAATGTTCAATAGGTTCAAAAAAGAAAGCAGACACAAGCAGAATTCCCCAGCATAACTTTCCTGATACTTTTATTAGTGGTGACACCAGTACTAAAAGCCAGTGTATGAAATATGAAATGCTCACCTGAAAGCACAACTCTCCCACAACCCCTGTGATTTTCTATGAAATTTCTGAGCCTGAATTCACAACTGTTTTCCTCCAGCCTATGTCAGCAGAACTTCCCTGATCCCGAGCTCAGAGCTATTTTTTCCAGCCCGAGTCCCCCGACAGCTCCATCAGCACAATACCAGGTATTTTCCACTTCTGCACAGTGGTTGTTTTCTACTTTCTGAGCAGCAGCATCATAGTCCTGCCAGCTCTTCAAATACAAACTGGGTGATGTGAGACACTCAAAAGTTCTGCCCGGGATATATTCATAACTGAGGTTTTTGCATTAAATCAGTGGAACAATAAATGCTACCTCTTATTGACTCACCAGTCCTTTCTGCCTGAATTTCCATGTGCTCCCAGTTTATTGGACTGTGATGACTTGCTGGAATAAAAAAGTGCTGGTAGGGAAAGCACTGATGCCACATTTGAACACATGTTGTGTTTCTAGAAAAACTGATGTTGATGGAGAAGAATAAATCACCTCTTAGGACCAGCTCAAAGAACAGGAAGCTCAAAGGCTCATCACTTTTTCAATCCTTCAATTCTAATTAAAAAATTACTGCCTCTCCTTACGATCCCTGAACCTCTGGTCTTGCTTCTTGGGGTACATGATGTGTGATTATCACACATGTGTGATTATTATACATAACATGCATGTTTTAACCCTGTAACACCATCTCTGCCAATGGTCCCAAACTGCCTTATCATGACCCACAACTCTAAGAGCTGCTGTGAGACCTCTCTACCTCTCACAGCACATTTTCCCACCTTTCCCACTTACGGAACACCCCTACAACCACCACAAAAACAGGCAGGATGAACGAATTCCACCAGAAATAGCAGTAGCTGGGATTGGCTTGGGACAGCACCACAAGAACTGGCCTTTATTGTGAAATTATCCATTGATTACCAGGGTTGAAATGCCCACTCTGTGCCTAGGGAGGGGAAAATTCACCCCTTCCATCTTGGCATTAGAGAGTTCTCAAAGAGAGTGGTGGAAATGTGAAATGTAGTAGAAACGTTCCTCACCATCTGTATCTCACTGCCTAAATTACCCCAGGAGGATCAAAGGAAGCAAGGAATTTATTAAATTTAAAACCTTCTTGTTATACTTTACCTGGACACAAACACAGAGATCACCCTTTCAGCGTGTTCCACATCAAGGATTTGATGGTGCACTCAGGATTCAGCAAGAAAATATCCAACAACGTTTAAATAATGTTTAAGTAGTAGTTACTAAAATTAAGAATGAAACCTTTCAGTTCTATTACACTCCATAGGCAAATGCATATTTTTATAGATAAGCTAATTATTTTAAATTTGCAGATATGAAAGCATTCCACAAATCACACCTGGTTTTAACCAGCAATTAGTTCCAGGTAATATCTCTGTGCTCACGCACTACAATTATATACTAATAAAAGATAATCATCCCAGTTTCAAGTCTCAGAAGGTCACATTTCTCTTTTCCAATTTAAATATGCTTTGGGTTTAAATGTAAGGTTTTCAATTGCATTTAAGATGATCTACACTTATTTCTGGGGTGTCTTGGACTAATATTTCTGTACTGCAGCAATATTGGAATATGAACACACACATTTTTCTATCCCATAGTGCTGCAGGTTTACACTTACCTAATCTTCATAAAAATCTCTTATATAACTTTTAGATTTCACAATGCAGAGGTGAGAGAGGTGTTGCCATGAATTCTGAGGGTTAGTCAATATGAAAGCTTTAGGTTTACAAAGCATATGTGAAGACTAGGACTCAAAAATGAACTTGTGTGTGTCCGCCCAGTAAAACTCTAATTAGGATTCTCACAAGGTGTTTATGAGGTTCAAGTAACAAAAAAACTAGTCTAATATTACTAGATATAGAAATATGAAATAATAGTAATATTTTCTGAAAGCAGGTATCAGATTTTGATGCAGATTTCATCTACACAAAGCCAAAAAAGGATAATATTCCAATATCTGAGCATGTAATATATGTGATCAGTGAGAAAGGATGAGGCACTAAAAGACCTGTGCTGTGAATTAATGCATTCATTAAACAGCTGGAGTTCTACCCAGATTTTGTTGCAAACATTCTGACTGTATCAATATCCCATTTCCATTTCTCAGAAGCAGCCAGGGTTGTTGTTTGGCAGCAAAGCACAGATGTTTTACAAGTCAAACTCCCGGGTTTAGGAAAGGTCATTCAGGGTCTTTCCTGAGAGTTTAAGTGCATTAGCCCTGGGCACAACTGGTTACCCCCATCCCACACGAGGTGAAGTGGCTCAGACAGATCCATTGAGCAGTGGAACCGTTCACCACGTGCTGGATAACGAAGGAATTGTTGCTGTTGAAGAGCCACCTCGTGAGTTTTCCGACCCTGGCAGCTACAAACCATCACTGTCAAACTGACTCTTCCCCAGGGTGGAGGGTCAGTGGTGGCTCAGCAAACATCCCCCTCTCCTGACAAGTGACAACTGCTCAAGCTGTGATGTTCTCTCTGCTCATTTTCTCTTATAGGTGGCTCTATTCCCAGCACTCTAACGGGATTCAGCTTCATAGCCAGGCTGCTTATTTTCCTCCTAGAGATTGCAATTATATTTCTGAACTATTCTTTGTGTTGCTGTGAGAATCAAACAAAAGGCAAAAAAAAAAATGTTAAAGTTTCAATGAAGGAAATTTCCATAATATGTGGTGGCTGTCACAATCTTGCTGATAGAAATAATTACTCCTCCTGATGTAACTACACTAAACCACTGAGAAATGTGGATAAAAACTGTTACCCATCTGTGCAAAGCTCTTTCATACATGCATATGAAAGAAGAGCTAAATAGAGAGATTAGAATGCTCTGGGATGCTCAGCAGGACACAGATCCCAAGGTGACAGGAACTTCTTACCTCAGGCCTTGAGGAGAGGAAGGAATTACCTCTCCTATTAACAGCAGCAAGGGAAGGCTGCATAGGATACATGGTGATTTGGAGTAACTTTGAGTCTGGCCTTCATGTGATCCATTAGATTATGCATGCAAATCCTCAGTTTTGGCTGATAAACTGGAAGTATCAAGAAACAAAAGCCCAACCTGCTGTAGTATGAGCTAATGATATTTTTCTGAGTGAGAGAAACCCACGCTGTCTGCAGATAACACACATTGTTTACAGATAAAACACTGTGAGGCTGCTGTGAACAAGAAAACAAATAACAAAGACCATTTCCAGTGATGGTGGGTTCTGCCCTTACCCAAAAATCAGCTATAAGACAGCTCAGTTTATTGCCAGGTGCATCTCTCTGATCACTTTAGGAAATGACTCCTACAACCCACTCCCGCGTGGGTGGGAGCACCTGGGCACTGCTGAATTTGCTGTCTCAGGTGCTTGTAACAGGTTTCAACAGCAGAGCTCAAAACCTGCCTGAAAGCAAAGCAGAAAAGCAACGAGGCAGCAGCTCGTGCAGAACCTCTGAGCAAAGCTAAATGTGGGAAATCAGCTAAAAGTTTCCTCAGGTGGCAGCCACAGAAATGGGGCAAGCAAGGGGTGTCCTCCAGACACCACAGCCAGAAAGCTCTGAAAAAGTATTAGTAGAGAGGTAGTAATTGTAGAATTATAGAATCATAGCATGCTTTGGGTTGGAAGGGATACTAAAAATCATCTAATTCCAGCCCTCTTTCAATGGGCAGGGACACCCAGATCAGGCTGTAGATCTGTTCTGTTGCTGAGACCTAATCAAAGTAAGACCCACTGTTAAAATACTCTATGAAGTGTTGCCAGGTTAGAGACTGGACCCAAAATTAGTAGAAAACTTTCATATTGACAACTCTAAAATTAGTTACAGGCTGCCTATTATGGAAACTTCTGCACCAACCTATCTGAGCAAAATGACCTCTCCCCAGTGACAATCATAACTCATTAAACACTGCTGGATAAGGCCAACACTTTGCAGGACCATGTCTGACCACTTCAGGTGACCATTCCACCCTCCACAGCTACACCAGCAAAGAGACATCCTCCAAATGGCTTTCAGCAGAAAAGAAAGTTGAACAACAAGCCCGATTGCCTGAGGGTGGAATTGCATCCACAGCCCAGAGCACCTCGAGCCCATCAGCTCTAAACTCCTCACCCCAAACCAGTGCAGCTCAAACCCTGCCCTGCAGCACTCCCAGCTCACTGAGCTTTTACTGCATCAGTTACAGTATCCCAAATATCCAATGCAGCACTTGAACCATCATCCTCCTCTTTGAAGATGAATATTGAAGTTTAAGCAGGCCAAAACAGCAGTTATTTATTTACCCCTTTCAAATAACAAACATGATTTTATCCATCTCAGATAATAAACATGATTTTATCCATCTCAAATAATAAACATGATTTTATCCATCTCAAATAATAAACATGATTTTATCCATCTCAATAAACATTATTTTAAACTAACCCTCAGTGTTGGGGTTTTTTTTAATTCAATAGATTTCATGGGCCTCTCTTTTCTTGCAGTATTAAATATTATGAAGTTCAGAAATCTTTTTTCATTCTAAAATATGCACAAATGATTTTCTGGTGTCTTCTGGATTCATCCTTTTTACTCAGAATTTAAGTGAAAATTATCCAATTGATAAAATGACTGTAAAAGACAATAATAATAATGATAAATAATGATTATTTGAAATATGCATCAAACTGGAACTACCCTTGTTAACAACTAAGTCAAATATTCTTGTGTTAGATAAAATTAATGATCAGAATCATCAACCTTTTGAATTATTTTGAAAATTCTGAATGAGAAAGCTTTGAGAAAGGAGAACCTTTTGTGGAGTTATCCCACCTACCAGCAGACCAGGAAGTTGGCAATAACTTTTCCAACTCTTTACAAGGATAGCTGTGGGTTTGATAAACTGGTATTAAATTTCAATGTATCTGTATCTTCTATATCAGGTACAAACTCAGCGAGAGGTTGCAATTCCAGGGGAATTCCTTAATTCCCCCAAATAAGAAAAAAAATAAAGAAAAGCTACAAAGTAACCTCCCCAATTGACTGGTCAACTATAAAAGTGGAACTTCTCTCATGGTAGACTAAAAATTATTCCAAAATCCACTCTCAAAAGTGGGAATTGTCCTCCATTTGTATCTTAATTGTTTATTAAATTTGGGAAGGATTCAGCAGCAGTTTGAATTTGCAGTCATGAGCCAGCAATAAACGAGAACAGGCAAAGCAAAGGATCTGCTCAACTCTGTAGCCAAGAAAAGAAGGAAGTTTTTTGCCTGCCCTGCACCCTCTCAGTGGTTGGATTCACACGTGGGAGCTTCTCCAACAGGTTTAATTCCACCACGGCCAACACGAGCCTTTCAAAGCACTTCAGGGGTAACCTGGGGGCCACTCTGGGACATCCTCCTGTGTCCTTCCCTTCCAGGGCAATCCAGGGATTCTGTGGAGCTGTTTCTGAGCCTGACCCAGCAAGAAGTCTCAGGGCTGCACATCTCCAAGTGCTCGGGTTGAGTTCCAGCCCCGTAACATGGAGGATGCTGCCACCAAGAGTTTTGGAGACACAAGTGGCTCAGTGGCAGCTGCTGTCAGTGAGGACAATGAAAATTGGCAGATTTAGCCAAGTATGAAGCATGACAAATTGCAGGAAGGCAAAAGGAAGGCAGTGCCTCGCTCAAATTCAGGAGTCAGATGACATTTGCCAGGGAGCTCGTGGGAATTCTTCAGATGGTCTCCAGGATGTGCTAAATGTTATTTGCATTATAACAAATCATAAGGTATCGACTGCAAAATCATCTCCCTTTAATGAACACTCAGAGGGGAAAAAATATCAGAGTCAATTAGAAGACTGAAGCTGTAAATATGTTGTGCTTTACATCTCTCTGAAGCATGAAGGAGCTCATAAAGTGCATTTAATAAAAACCAACAACGAAATCACTGCAGCTGAGCAGACTGACAGTGTTTCTGAGTCTCTTTCCATCTACACTAGTGGTACATTTCCCAAAAACATGTTATTCTGCATGAAAAGAGAGAGCCTACACATATCTGTTGTTTCTTCCCACTGAAGTGGAATTGTCACTTCATTTCTTCTCAAAAAAACAACCCAACTGCGTCCGTGCCCTACAAAATAACAGCTGAAACCACAACCTACATTTGCTTAACATCAACAGGAGGTGTTCTGTTGTTTTTGACAGATTTTGGATGTCTTTTACTAAATAGGCTTTGTTTTGTCTGTTGATCACTTTTTCATCTTTCATAATATTTAGTTTCAGTTGCTTTAGAATCTGAGTGATTTTTCATTGCATCGTTGTCAGGTGACAACTGGGACAAAAAAAAAAAACAACACAGCAAACATTTTTAAGTGCTACCTGTCAGCCCAAAAGAACTCTACAAACTGGTACTAAAGGACTGATTTTCCTCCAAAATACTACTGCCTTTAGTAATGCTTCTACCTTTTCAGCACAGAGAATTAAAACAGTGTATTCCATAGCTCTAACAGAAACCAGAATGTATCTGAATTTAAAGTTACATTTTAAAAGCAGAGCAGAACATCCCATCAGTAACAATGCTATGCTATTTTTTTTTTTATGATTTACTAAAAGGCACTATCTAAAAAACACCTTTTTTTTCCCCCCTTATCAATTTGTCTGTCATGTAACTTCCACAGAGATAACCAAGGGAAACAGCAGGAACCACCCACAGACATCCCTTATCTCCCAAGTTAGAGCTGTTCAGATAAACCAAGGGGGGGACCAGATATTCCAGAACCAATTGGACACAAACTCTGCCCCCTTCCCTGGCCCCTCCATGGCAAGAAGTGACAATTACAGCATCCAAAGTGACACCTTTAATTAGATACCACACTTTTCTGAGCTGTGCCAGTGACCCATAACACCTCAGTGATGAGCATGACATTTTATGGCAACCTGAAACCAGGTAAAACACTTTGCTCTTAATTTAAAAGCCCATTCTTTCTTATTAAGAAATAATTACATTATTTCTTATGTAATAAGTGTAATTATTACACTTGTTATATAAGTTTAATAATAATTACAATTAATAAGTGTATAATTACTCTTATAATAATAAGTCTATAATTTTCATACACTTAGTTCTGGGGAATGGAGAGTAAACAAAGGGAAAAACACATTTATTTTTTTTTTCCCCCTTCTCCTTCATATTTTATTATAACATAATTTCAAATTATCGAAGACCAGTTTCAGAGGGCACCACCAACTCCAGCACTTCTTCCCTTACAAATTTCTCACCATCCAGTTCAGTCACAGCACCTTCAGGGCACCCTGCTAATACAAATACGGTCCAGGAGACATTTGAGCTGCTTTAAAAAAAATATCTTAAATACTTTCAAATTTTTTGGTAGAGCAGAAAAACAACAACAGGTTGAACATCCCTTCTCCTTCACCCCTGGTCACATAGACGTGACTCCAACCTCTCACACTCCAAAGAATCCAAAGAAGAGAGGAAGAAAAAGGCTTGGAATCAAGACTGTAATGTTAAATATATTTATATATATATTTATTTTTATATATATAAATATATATGCACTTTTAATATATATTTTTATATATATAAAAGTTTATATATATACTTTTAAATCTCACTTAAAATAGAAGCTCATCATAACCCAAATGAGATATTTTCATATCCAGTGGCTGTAATTGTTGTGGGAGAAGGGAGGAATTGTCTCAGGCTGTACAGAAGTAGGACATGAGAAAGACCCTTCCTTAGAAGTTATCAACAACCTAAAAGAGTTTGAGAATATGGTGTGGTCCCTAATTATATACTGGGAACATTGGAGAAGAGATTGTTATGAAAGCAACCCACACAGCAGGCTTTGTTTCCACCAAAAAAAATAAAAAAAATAAAATCAGCGAGTGTTTAACAAATACTTCTACTCTCACATACAAATAATGCTGTTTCCCTCAGAGACTTGCACATCTGCAAACCCTGCTGTACACGAGGAAAAAAAAAATAAAGCGAGACACTCAATATTTTTGATAAAATAGAGCTAAAAAGGAAATCTGAAATCCCCAATGTTGTTCTCCATGTCAAAAAGGAATAGTTTTATCTTCCTAAAAAGAATGCAACAAAAAGAAAATATTCTAAGTCCAGACTTCTTCAGACTTTCAAAGATAAGATGGTGAATAATAAACTTCAGGTAAGAGGTAGGAAAAACCCTCTTTGCTGTGTGTCTACATTCAGCTGCAGAAAACACTCAAGGTTTAAATTTATTATTATTTGTTTCCTATTAAGATAAGCACGAGCTGCAAAATGCAGCTCTGGATCCTGTCTGGGTTACTGAAAACTGGGTAAAATGTCTCCCTGCAGGTAAAATCCCTGTTCAGTGCTGCCATCCTGGAAGTGGCAGAGGTAAGTCCCAGCTTCCAAGGTAGATGGGACACCTGAGCATCCTCTGCTCAGATTTGTAGAGAGGAACATCATCATGTCTGTGCCTGATAATACCTCCTACACACAAGGATAAGATTTACCATCTTAATCACTTAGTATTTTCTAGGGATTCCTCTTCCCCAGTTATTTTTCAGTGCTTTGTGCCACTGAATTCCCAGGCAAAGCAATGGAAAGCAGGGGACCTGTTCTGACAAGCACTGGGGTTCCAAAGCAGCAGATGGCTGTGAAAGAACAGTCACACCTTCCCAGGGCACAAAAGCACAACAGAGGGGTATCAATTCCAGTGCACACCAAAGGTTTCTTGAAACAAACTGTATTCCTTGAAAATAAAATACTCTTAAAATTCCCTTTGCCTTCCTTCCCCTTTTTTTCTTGACTAGAGTTGGCATCCTCTGAAAGTTCTGGTATTATCCTCCCCATCCCTGGAAGGGTTCAAGGCCAGGAACAACCTGGTCTAGTGGGAGGTGTCCCTTGGCACTGGATAAGTTTTAAGGTCCCTTCCAACCCAAACCATTCTGTGATTCTATGACTCTGTCCAATATTATGCTTCTCACTTTGATCATGACATGAAGGGAAAAATGAAGAGTAGTAATAAAAAACCCAACCAAATAAACAAAAAAACCCTCTAAAAAAACTAAAAAAAAAAACCTAAAAAAATTTAAAAAAAATTTAAAAAAACCCAACCAACCAAACAAAAAAAACCTCTAAAAAAACTAAAAAAAACCTGAAAAACCTAAAAAAAATTTAAAAAAACAAACAAACAAACAAAAAACCCCCCCAAAAAATACTAAAAAAACCCAAAAAACAAAAAAAACCAAAAAAAACTAAAAAACCTAAAAAAACTAAAAAACCTAAAAACCCTAAAAACCCTAAAAAACCTAAAAACCCTAAAAAACCTAAAAAACCTAAAAAACCTAAAAAAACTAAAAAAACTAAAAAAACTAAAAAAACTAAAAAAACT
>NW_020897729.1:8661261-8939008 GCF_003984885.1 Neopelma chrysocephalum | reverse complement strand
AACTAAAAAAACTAAAAAAACTAAAAAAACTAAAAAAACTAAAAAAAAACTAAAAAAACTAAAAAAACTAAAAAATAAAAAAAAATTAAAAAATAAAAAACCCTAAAAAAACCTAAAAAACTAAAAAATAAAAAACCTAAAAAAACTAAAAAAACCTAAAAAAACTAAAAAAACCCTAAAAAACCTAAAAAATAAAAAAAACTTAAAAAAACTAAAAAAACCCTAAGAACTAAAAAAAACCCCAAAAAACTAAAAAAAACCTAAAAAACCCTAAAAAACTAAAAAACTAAAAAAAACCCTAAAAAATAAAAAACTTAAAAAATGAAAAATATAAAAAATAAAAAACTAAAAACAAAAACAAAAACAAAAACTTAAGAAAAAAACTTAAAAAAAACCTAAAAAAATGTCACTTCTTCCCATGTAGGATCATTGGATCATCAGATCCTTCTCCTTTCACCCCACAGCTCCTGAATCTCTGCTGCCCTTCACAGGGTCACACGGAGCAGCACAACCTGCCTGTGTGTGGTAGCTCAAAACCAGCATTACAGCAAAGGCAACTAAAGGGAATTAAGGTGCATTTTGACTTCAGTCACTGCAGCAGATACAACTCTTGAACTCTGTACTTCCCATGAGGTGGCCCTTTGGTTTGCTTCCCATCTTGGAAACTCTACATGGAAACCAGCCAAAATAAAAAACGATGGTTGTTCAGCCTTTCCACCGCATTTCAGCTGGATTTAAATCTTCCCTGTTGGTTTTTGTGGCAGGAAAATTAAAGGGATGACTTGTGGGAGAATCCTCTTTATTATCACATGCTTGTGCTCAGTGGAGGTGCTGCTCCTCCCCCAGAGCAGGGAACGCTCAGTTCTACAGGGGCAGAAACTGCTGGTTTAAGTGGATTTAATGTCATTTACGGAGACACAGAGCCTGCAAATGTGGCCCTAAGTCTCATTTTGCCACGTCACTGATGGCAGGTGGAGGCTGAGGGGGCACCACCAGCACCCAAGTCCATTGGGGGATTTTTAAAGGCAGCTGCAGCTTTATTTAAATTAGCATCAAAAAGTAAAGTTATTGGGATAACTTTAAGGATTAACTGTTAGGATCAGCTTTGAAGATAAACACCTCAATATGGAGTTGTTTTCCAGCACAGTCACAGCCACGACCACAGGAATCACTCCAAGGCAATAACACAGAAAACATTTCCACATTTCCTCTTTATGTCCTCTCAGTTTAGATATTCTCTCTTATTTTAGTGAGAATATTATTTTATCTTTTTTATCTATATCTTATTTTATCTATTCTACCTTCTTTTTACTAGGTAAATTTCCAAGTACACAAAAATTTAGGAACAATCCTCCTGTGCTGATAATTCCTGAGGAACACATTTAAGCCCTCACAGACAATACAACACCAACCACTCAATCTGGATCTCAGCACTTCTGATTCCCTTGAGAATTCCCACACACCTCCAAATAAAGCCAGGTACATTTCTAATCATAATTTTACCTTGTTAACAATAAATTACTGATTGTCTTTTAACACTGAGAAGCACAACAGCAATCCACGTGGAAAAGGAATGTGAAATATCAACCCACAAACACTGGAAAGTCACAAATATTAAGATAAAAATTGAGTACACAAAATCTGCCAGAAATCTGGGGGGGTGGGAGGAACCACAGACTTAGAAATAATTTTAATATTCCTTTTAAAGAATTCATACTGATGGAATTTAGGTCAAGAAAATGATGCATTTGAAGCCAAATTTCAATTTTACAGGCAGGGGGTTGATACTCTGTAATTTCTTGTTAAATTTTTGACACGAGAACTTCAATTTTTTAAAATAAAAATAATTGAATCTGTCAACTGCACAAAATATTTTTTCAAGATGGTTGACTGGAGAAGCAAATCAGAATAAACTGGCTGTCATCAGTAAATCAGCTTTGACAGAGCAGCACATATCAACAGTTTTCATGGGAAATACCTGCTAAATTCCCTTCTCTCAGAAAGAGTTTTTATCATGGAAGAGAAGTGGTCAAGATAAGAGAAGTAATTGATGTATTATCCACAATTATCTTCCATTATTTTCATTCTTACTTAAAATACCTTTCCTCTCTGCTGTTTAGAGTGATTTAACACACACACAAATCATCTCTGCCTTCCCCAAGACACCCATCTTTACAAAACCAGGATCTTCCAGGAACAGAAGATCAGGTAGAAAAATCTCAATAAACATCAACAGCTTGGATATGGTACCTCAGAAAATAAGATGTTTAACAGCAAACTTTCAGCTGTTTTGCACAATTCTGAAACACATGGAAAACGCATTTATTGATCCTGCAGTTGGCAAGACAAAGTCACTATTCCAGCTGAAGATGCTTAACATGTTGACAAAGAAAAAAGTGCCAGATATTTATATTTACTTACATTTCTGAGAGTCAGCATTACAGGCACAGGATGCTGTTGACTGACTTTTAATTGCACCTTATTAAAAACATCACTACTGAAATAAATATCCCTGAGAATCCAGTTATTTAACACTCAAGCCATGTTTTGGTGACACTGCAAAAAAATCAGCAGTTCTGCAGAAAAAGGCTCCATACAGCTAAAAACACAAGTTTAAAACACAAAATTAACTTCCATTTCATGTATCAATTTGAAGTCTATAAGTTTATAGATCATAATATTTTTTTCTTTCCAGTATAGCTTACAAGTTTGGTTTTCTTTTGCTTTTGGAATCTAGAAATCTTACTGCACTACTTAGGAAAATTTTAATAAATAGGGGGAAAAAAAGCTTTAAAATCTCCTCTACATATAAAAATCAAATATGTACTTTCTACTCTTATTTTAGAGGAAGGAAAAAAAACAGCAAGATGAGAACCAGCTCCCAAACAACACTAAATACACACCAACAGGCCTGGATGCTCCATTACCAGTTTTGGGGAAGGATTTCATCCTCCTACAGCCCTGTGGTTTCCCCAGATCCCAACATGATTTACTCACCTTGCATAATAAAGTCACATTAAATAAACATGAATAAATAAAAGAAAAAAAGACTCTTCCTTGATAAAACATTGGTCAGCCCACTAAAACCAGACCTTTTAAGACCATTCAATACAGATAGGAACCTACTTAGATATTTCAATTTTCTGCTTCTTAATAGAATCGACTTGGATTTGAAATTCCCACAAGATGTTTAAGTAAATTTTAATAAATAAAAATAAAATTGGAGCTACACAACTCAAGATTAAGTTTCCATTTAAAGATCTGAATCTCTACAGATATTTAGAAGTTGTAGTCTAGACAGGAACAGAGACACATCCATCCTCAAAAATCTTTAGATTTGTATTCCCTCAATACATTTAATATTCTGAAACTACTTAAATTGGTAATCTAATATTGTAACTCTCAGAGCTTCTTCCTGCTAAGGAATTTTGATTTCACAGGTGCTGGGATGTGACACTGCAGAACAAATGGAATCAGAAGCAGCTGACTGGAAAGAAAAAAACAAAATTCATGTTTGTTCTAAATGCTAAGATTGCAGCAATGTTTTAAAAATTTCATTTCTACCAAACTCTGATGGGAAATTAAAAACTGATTAGAATGATATCATTGAAGTTGTCTCAAGTATTCAAAATTATTTATCTAAGAAATGGAGCCTGTTTTTTATATTTAGAAAATGCCTCAGTCAAGGATGTACTGTTTAAATTATTGAGTAATTCATCCAATGATGCCTTAATTCATGTGTCTGCCCTGCCTACAAATCCAGTGGGTGTGGAATCCAAAATACAGGAGTTCCAGGCTTGCCCCAGGTCTTCTTAACATTGCAGGGTCTCTACAGGGAATTAGATACAGAGTTTTTCTTTTTGAAACCCACAATATTCAATATATGCAGACTAGTGCTTGTACTATGCCACAAGATAATCAAATATATAAATATAGAGAGAAATTGAAAATTCTTGGTGGTTTTTCTCTCTTTTTTCTCTCTGAAGTTTGGAATTGTCCTTAGCAACTTCCTGGCTGATCAGGAAACTGAACTGAAGCACAGTTTTATCCCCTACCCAACAGATTTTATATTCATTTTTCTTCTCTTATACCAACACCAAATAATTGCTTGTGTATCCATATGAACAGTTGCTATTTAAATGCCTGTGGAGAGCTCAGTTTCTGGCTTGTTTAATTGCCTGAGGCCCTTGGCTGAGATCATCTGAGGAGTTTTGTACAACTACATAATTTCTTTTATCTGCCCAGAACAAACCCTCTGGTCTCCTGTGTGATGGGGCTGTTTGTGACCCCTCCATAATTCACAGATATTGTTAATTGTTTGCTCTGCAAAGTGTGAGTTCCCACACAACCACAGACTGGTTTGGGTTGGAAGGGGCCTTACAGACCATCCCATTCCAACCTCCTGCCATGGCCAGGGACACCTTTCACTAGTCCAGGTTTCTCCAAGCCCTGTCCAACCTGGCCTTGGACACCCCAAAATCATCTTCAGGGCCGCTCTTGATCCATTCCCCACCCAGCCTGTCCCTGTGCTCGGGATTGCCCTGATCCAGAGACTGGACCTTGTATTTACCTTGCTGATCTTCACCAGGTTGACACAGCTCCACCTCTCCAGCCTGTCCAGGTCCCTCTGGATGTCATCCCACCCCTCCAGCACATCAGCTCTTCCCCACAGCTCAGTATTCCCAGCTAAGGGTGCCCTCAATCCCATTGTCCATGCCACCAACGAGGATGTTCAGCAGTGCTGCTCCCAACACTGATCCCAGAACACCACTCACTCACCACTGGTCTCCACTTGGCCACCATCACATGGAGCACAGCCCTGAGTGTGTCCTTCAGCCAATTCTTTATCCACCAACTGCTTCATCCATCAAATCCGTGGATGAGCCTCGTTCCCTTGCCTCTCTCCCTGTACCAGCTGCACAGTGCCAGCCCTCCTGGCATTAGGGATTAGGAAACATGTCTTCCTGATGGATTGCTGGGCCCCACCTGTATGTGCTCATCCATAGCTCAGGATTCTGCCAAACACAACTTCTGCTGTGCCATTTACTGCATCCATAATGACATTTTTGTTATTCCCATGCCAACAATCCATCAGCCCCTTTGTACAATCCCTTCCTACACAACAACGATGCTGTACATACACTGACAGGACACACTGCCAGGGATTGCACTTTAAACACTCTTCTACTAAGTGGTTTTATAGGAAGGACTCCAAGGGGTTTGGATTGAGTGTTTTTCCTTGGGGTTTTTCCCTGGCAAAGTTAAGCTCAGGTCTGTTTAACTGGAATTCCTCATTCACACCACTCCAGTTCTTAAAATCATCACCACAGGAACAAACTCCCCAATTTGGAGTTTCCAGTGTAGCCACTGGAATAAATCACTCTGCTCTGAAAGAATTAATCATGGAATGGATGGGGTTGGAAGGGACCTTACAGATGATCTCATTCTACCATGTGTAGGGACACCTTCCACTAGCCCAGGTTGCTCCAAGCCCCGTCCAACCTGGCCTTGGACACTTCCAGGGATGGGGTAGCCACAGCTTCTCTGGGAAAATCACTCCATATTGTGCTTTTCCACAGAAAAGGAACCTGTACCCAAGATGTAAAGACAGACCAGTGAGCTGGTTTTGGTTTTCCTCACAGCAGCTGGTGCGGGGCTGGGGTTTGGATTTGTGCTGGAAACAGTGTCAAGTCCTTTTCTGCAGAATTCTCAGTTTTGGTAGGTTTAAAAGCACATTTTTCTGATATTGGAGTAAGTATTTGGCAGTGTTCATCAATGGACTTATCATGATCTTTTCAGAAGGTCACAAAAACAACAGTAAAAATTACAGTCTCAAAATGGTTCCTGCAGCCTTTTTCACCAGTTTATTCTGACATGGAACTCTCCACAGGCCACCAGAGCTTAGAGCAGCACAGACACAGGCAAGACAAATGAAGGGTTGTCTCTTTGCCGTTGCTTAAAAACAAATTATAACCAGGGATTTTTGCTGAGATGCGTTCAACATTGAAAAATTCATTATTTTCACCACATGTACTAAACTTAACGCCTTCCCCCAAAGATTAAAAGCAGGCATCAGCCAAAGAGCATCTGCTTTTTATCCTCATCACTGGAGCTCATCATCTCAGACACTGTCACACATAAAGCTGTAGGAACAGGGACAAATGCAGTTTACCCTTAGGTTACCTCCCACAGGAACCCCAGGATGGCTCTCAGTCACTTGGAAATATTTACTCCAGGAATTTCTTACTGTTTTGGAATGACAGAAGAAATATCTGGGGCCAAGCGAAGTATTCAGATGGAAACTGGGGTTTTTCTAGTTTGCTTTTGCCCTCTGCTCCTCTGGTTGAGGCAAATTCAGTGAATAACATCATTCACTAATGATGAAATTCAGGTTCCAGCTCACTGCAGCCTCAGTGCACTGACTGTGCTAATTTGCTCTGTGAGGTCCAGCAGTCCTGCAAAACATTCCAACTGTCCACCTACCAGAATAACAAAACCACAAGAAGCTGAATAGTTTTCATTAAAAGAAACTTGAATAAAAAGATTTTGTTCTGAATGGAGGCAGTGCTCTCCTATGAGGCTCGTTTTCATGCCTTTTTTTTTTTTCCTATTTAAACAGAATTCACAACGCTCCCATTTTCTATTTCTTCCTGCAAAACATTTCAGATTGCCTGAAATTGAGCAACTGAAATAAAAATTAATTAAACATCAGACTAAAGTGAGATTATCGGGGTTTATAAATTCTTCCCTTTGGGATAGGAGCTTCTTTTTAAAATAATTTTAAACTGAAAACCTCCTAACTCCACAGTGTTTTTGTGTTAAGCTACTTATCAAAAGCTTTTCAGAGAGGAAAGAAATGATAATGTTAAATGAAACTCATGGGCACAGTTTATTCATTCTATGGGAAATAAAAAAAAAGAGCATCAGTTGGATCATATGGAAGAGACTTTGTGTTCTCTGTGATGTAATTCAGAGATTCTCCAAATGGAATGAGTTGAATTATTTTGGGGGAAAATAGCAGGATCTTTTATGTTGGAGTTGTTCATCCTTATTTTTCTCTTGTTTGTGCTCTCAGAGACATCACCCATGCACAGGACACAAGTAAAAACAACAACTGCCATCACTGAGCCTCCAGCAGAGCACAGGCCATGGGATTTCCCTGAATTAATTGGTCAGGCAGTGCCCACTTATGGACCTCAGTGACAAAATACACATTTTGCTCTATATGTTGTTTTATATATTCTCCAGGAAAAAAACCAGGCATGTAAAGAGCAGCTCAGGTGTTCCCAGTGTGCTGAGCTGTACAGGTTACAAAGCTCTTATTTCCACCAACAAAGTTAAAGTGAGGCTTGAATGATCTTAACACTGTCTTAAGCACTTTCAAAATCCTCAGGAACTCAATTTTCCTGAACTTTGAGAAACACAAACAATAATTCATTGATTGAGAAATGCTAACACTTGAAGTAACAGAAGGGGAAAACAAAACTGGTGTAAGGTGCTGTGTTGATAAATAAATATTCAAATCAAAGCTCAGATGAAGTTTGGGTACATATTCCCATAGAATAGCAAGGCAGAAATCAACTTTTTGTCTCTGTCAGAGGTGTGACAGAGCACAAAAGTTCTGCAAATGCAGTCTGACTGTGAAGACTTTAAACTTTTCACAGCAAATGGCAGCAAGATTTTATTTTAACTACCACCAAACCTAATGGATAAGATCCTTGCCATGTACTAAAAGTTCATCCTACTGCCACATATCAAACCTAAGTTTTGCCAAGAAGACAGTGCAGACAGAATAACTCAGTAAAATTATCCTCAGACACTCCATGTACTCCAGTGCTGTGAGACTTGCTCTTGCTTTTTCTATTTTAGTGCACTTTGAAAGTCAGAACTCGGCTTAAAAAGCCAAGGAGATGTGAGATCCTGCAACCCCAATGCCATCAGACATCTAAAAGTGTAGCAGGCAGTAAAAGTACAAGACAAATTGGGCTGGAGTTGGATTCAAGGCAAGGAGCACGAAGTCCTGAGCTGATCTGAATTCCTTTCACTGCAATGAAATCAAAATGGATCATACAATAAAAGAGGAAAACCAGGATTGAGTGTTGTCAGGTGACATTTAGAAGGCAGACTTCTAAAATTTGCTGTGAACAACTGCATCCCACCTCTTCATCTCCCACGGAGAAGCTCAAATCCTGATCCTTCTCCAGAGCTGTGACAAAGGACCACTGAGCAGATGCAACACAGGGATCAACAAGGGATGGCAACAGTGCTCCAACACCTTGTGCTGAGCCCACCAAGAATAAAAGGACCAGGTCTTTCTTCCACATCGATGGCAAAGCTCCTGCTGAATTCTGTGGGAGCAAAACCAACCCTGGGATGAATCCAAAGCTCTGCAGCCCGTTTAGTCTTATCTCCTGCCCTACACCTGCTGAGGCACAAGCAGAGGCCAGTGTCTGTCTGATAATGAGTTCACCAAAGCCTCTTTGATAAGCTGCAAAGATAACAGTCCCCTCTCTCAGATCCACACCAGTCAACAGATTAGAAGGAAAAACTGGTCCCTGCATTGCTGCCTAATTACCTTGAGAACCTGCCAGCTCGTTCCCCTGCAACATGTATGATCCTGGTGGGTTTCAGGCCCCACTGAAATATTCACCATCCTGAAATACCCCTGGAAGCCAAATAACAAAAATTGATCTGCATTATTTCCCAGGGAAAAAATAAATAAACAAAAAAAGAAGCAAGATCACTTAACACACAGCAAAAAAAAAAAGAGAGATGCAACTCAATTTAGATCTCTGTTGTTCAATAAAACACAATGGCAAGAGCTCAGCCAGCAAAAACTGCCAGGTCTGAAAACCAGGGAACAGCCCCAGGACTTCAGTACTCAATTACTGAACTCTGCCCAAAATATCCCCTCTTTCAGAACTGACTTAGTGCTTTGACACAGCAGTGAATTAGCTCAAAATGGGCACGTCCCTGTCATGTTACATTAAACAATCTGGATCTGAGTGTGGCTCAGCCAATCCTCTTCTCTCCTTCTCTTTTCTTCCCAATTCCTCATCTCCATATTCTAGCCAGTGTCTAGTTCAGATCTCCTTGTTCAGCTCTGTCCCTTTCATGCTGCTCCAATTCCCATCTCATGTCTTGACCTACTCCAGGCTTCCTTTACTGAAATTGTGACAGAATTGCCAAAAAATTGGGATTTATATACACTAAATTTATTTACGTTTTCCTATGACCATAACAATTAATTCTGTTCTTAATCACATTCTGAAAACATCACATATTTTCCAAAAATTTATCCTAAAGAAGAGGACCCTTCCTTTATGACAAACTCATAATAATGGAAACATCACAAACTAACAATTCAGGGCAACACTTTTTAACTTAGATTTAAAGAAATCACACATCCCCGGATATATATTTTTCTCCTGATGTAGTTGGGACCCTGTTTACCACAAAAAAAATTCATAACCAATTTATTTTGTTTTCTTTTTAATTTCTATTTCTTTGCATTTTGTCTTAAGTGCAACTTAGATAGATGCACTTAAATATAATCTTACTTAAAGTATAACATAGAAGATACACTGCTAACTACTTAACTCTATAATATCTCAAAGCTGCTTCACTCTCATTATTCCAGATTGGGGTCTTCAGGCACTATTTCTCCACTAATTCTAATTCTATCAGAATTGAGCTCAGCTCTCAAAACGTGGAATCCAATTTTTACATGTCTCCTTTCTGAGTCAGATGGATCAAGTGAAGGCAATCTGAGTTCAGACTGTCATACCCAGTGAAATCTGAATAATCTGGTGACATCTAAAAATGAACTCACACTTCATTGAGGAGTCTCAGAATAAATCACATTATGTAACTTGTCACTGTAACAGACTTTCAAATGCGAGTTACAGGTCCAACCTCTGACCTCAGATTGCATTTTAAGGGCTGTGAAGCTGCATTTTGCATTGATCCTTTGCTTTTCCAGCTCATCCCACACTGTGCTCCCCTTACTAAAGTCAGTAGCATTTACAGTTCAATTTTGCCTTTAATAATCTCTGACCTCCTTTGCAAGTAAAAACTTCTTTGTCTTTATGTTAAACTATGGCCACTAATCTCTCTTGCTACCATGCAACTTTCATGTGGATTGAACTGGAATCACTCCTGAAGGAAAAAAAAACACTTAAGGAATAAGAACCAAGATTCAGATGGAGGCAAAAAGCACACAAACCTTTTTATATTTAAACTGGAACAGATGTCTTTCTTTCTTGTGTAACCAGAGGAATGACAAGACTTGACCAAGAACTTTGCAGTAAAGTTTGAAAAAAACAAAAATTTTAAAACAAAACATTTAGAAACTCGTATTTTGAAAACACCCCAATCAAAAAGCTTCCCCCCCTCTCTGCCCTTTCACATATTACCTGATGTTAAGGATTTTCTTTCTTAATCTGCTTGTGTTGGGACATAAAGGGGTCTCAGCACGTCCACCTGTAAACACAGAGGAGTTTGGGAAAGGGCTGAAGTATCTATTTGTAGCATGGCACTTGGTGTGTCACAGAACCACCCAAAAGGCCACATAGCTCATTGAAAAGGAACAAGAGCATCACATTCCCAAGGAAAACTATTGCTCCAGGTACATTCTTTGACCACTAAGTCTTCCTACCATCAATCTGAAATGTCTCTAGAGCAGTTAAAGTTCAGTGCCCAGTCTACCCTGAAATGAAACCCAGAAGATTCCCCTCCTCTCTGGAACAACCCTCTACATGTTTGAAGGTCATTAACACGTTTTCCCTCTTTGTAGAACAATTATATTTGTGCAACGTGCAATAAGATGTTCTGATTTAATGAGGGTAATTTGTTCACGGAGTAAGATGTATAGCTCTTCTCATATTTTCCCCATCATTTTTGTTTAATATACAGGCTGAATCTCTATGATTGATCTCTATTCAATCCTCTTTGTCCTTGTTCTCAATTTGAGGCCCTGCCCATGCCAGCACTGTCCCCAGTCCAGGAGGAAGCCGCATCCTCCCCCTCCCCACGACAAGATCGACTCCAGAGCCTTTCTATTCTTTTCATTAAGTTTTGAGTTATGACTCAGCCAGGCCCTACCAGCAATTTCAGAAAACACATCACAGGATATCATTTTTACTCCCTGAAGTGCATCACTATTTTAATCTGGAGTTGTAATTGACTCCACTTTTAAAGGAGGTGATAAAATGCTCAGAGTTGCTGCGCTACCTCCAGATAATCAGCCCTCCAATATACAAGGGAGATAGCAGAACCAAAGGGAGAGGAAATGAGTACAAACACACTAGAATGAGCCTTTGCCACATTGATCTGTAATTTTATTTCAGGTTATCTAATAATCTCTGAACTGTATGTTTTGAATCATATCCAGGGGAATTGTACCCCTGGAGATTCCCGTTCAAACCTCCCCGAGTCCCAGTCAACAGCAGCATGTGACACATTTTGGGAGTGTAAATACCATGGGCAAAACATGATGCTGAGAAAGATAAGAGTGAAACTGGGGAGGGTTATCAGGGCCAGTATTGTTTTTTACTGTGTAAGATAAGGTAGAGTTCCTGTCCCTTTTCAGCAAGCAACCATCATGTTTGGTGACAGCAAAGATAAAAGTCCTTTGAAGGTACAGACTTTCCAGGGCTTAAAGTTGTAGCGAAGGTCAAAAGCAGCAGTGACTCAGCCCTGTCCACTGCCATCAGAATTCAGAGATGTTTCCACCAGTCTCCTGAAACCAGTGAGGTTTTGTGACAGCAGGTAAAGGCACTTGGGGTGGGACACGAGAGAGAAACAGAGAAATGGACCCGATGTTCTCTAATCCTACCTAATCCATAATTGTGTCAACTTCTGGAATGGGATGTTTCCACTTGCTTCAGCACCTGCTAGACTAGAAACCTGCCCTTTGCATTGCAGCCAGAGCAGAACTTGCTGACCTTTATGTTCATCTTTTCCATGGATCGCTTGGAAAGGACTCAAAAAACGAGCCGTGGTTTCAGCAGCTCAGAGAGACAACTCAGCTCTCCATCATTTATCTTCTCTGAGGCAAAGATTAATTCCTTCTGTGAGAAAAACAATGTGCCACAGGAAGGTGTGATTTAATTACAGGAATATTTCTTACTGTACACCACAAACATCCAGAGCCTTGGCTTACACACATTAAATCAATTTTATGGGGAAAAGGTAGGACCACACAGATCATGAAAGCTGGAGCTTCTCATTGGAGGAGTTTTAGAAGCTGAGAATGTACAGCTAATGAAAAGTATTTATGTTTATACTTCCAGACTTTTATGGTCATCAACTCACCACAATATTTGAGAGTTCATCACCAGGCTCTGTTCTGCTTTCCTTTCATCCCATGGATGCATCACGTTTTATCTGCAGGGAGCTCAATCACAAAAAGGAAAGGTAAGAGGTTAATTGTGTCTCAAAATCTCTCTGATTTCTCTGCAGTGCCCATCTCTGCTTAGGGCCCCACAGCCTGACAAATTAGTTTTAACAAATCAGAGGAGCAGAGGATTCTGTCTAAATAGTAAATATCACAATACTGCTACAATCACAAAAACTATCAGTTGGGCTTTATATCACATCAGACAAAGTTATCAATTATGGGCCAGAGATTTCTAGCAAATGAGGCTTAATTAACACTGCTGCTCCTAAATTTCCTTATTCCTGAACATTCCCAGCTGCTATGGGAAATTAATTAAGGCTTAAATCTTGTGGTTCTTTCTTTAGCACTTGTTGCATGGCAACATTCATTTTTATGTATGAGCTTCTTCCTGCAAATGACTTTATAATAGTCTTATCCAAAAGATGAGCTGTTAAACTCTAAAGACAGATATTTGCACGTCTTGGTTTAGTTTTGTTGTTTTTTTTTTCACTCACAGGACATGAATTATTCACTGATAAGAGCGACTGTAGAGCTCTGCTTGGTTCTAGACATCAGTGGGATCAGTCAGTCAGAGGATTTGACTGGATTTAACAATCAGTTCCATAGGTGTGGAAAGATTATTTGTTATTTCTAAATTTAAGTTCTGATCAAGAGGCAGTTTCCAGGACAAAAATTGCAGAGGTGAACATCCCACAGAGAGGACTTTTCCTTCCACTGAATTATGGGTCAAACTCCCCCTGGGATGAAGGAACCTCACTGAATCCATGTCATGGATTGAAACACCTATGGACAACTTGACTGTAACTCTTCACAACTAATGTTAATAAATATTATTCCTGATCTCAGCCAATATTTCCCAATGCCTAACTAAATAAATCTCAGAAGAAAAGCAATGTCTCCAGAACACGTTTTTGTCTGTATATTTTTTGCTTCCAAGACCTGTGATGATTAAAATGCCAATTTTTTTTTCCCCACAAGACAAGCAATCAAGTCACCCCCAACTCCAAACTTGTTACTAGTATCACTCTTAATATTTCTCCCCTGCCAGGGCCTATTTTGGAGGTTTAAAATTTTGACTGCAATAAAAACAGTTACTAAGAGAAAGAATCAACACCTTATTTTACCACACAAGTCCATATCCCATGAAGGTTGATTTCTGCCTGTGGATTGCTTAAACCTAACAAAAAAAAAAAATGGAAAAACTCACAGACCAAAAATTATATCTGGATAAATGTGAGCTAGAAGTGAAACATGAAACCAAAGTTCAGGTCTCACCATGTTTAAAATCACAGGGTAAAAGTTAGAAAACCTCAGTCTACTGAATTGGGAAGAAATAATCAATTTAAAAGATCAGAGACTAATGGAGCATTCAGCTGTTCACTGTTCACATCCCACATTTTTCACATAAGGAGCACTTTGATGCTTCCTTCTCTCTCTTTTTTTAAAGGAAAGAAAAAAAAAGAAATTCCAGGTATAAAAAAAAGAGAAAAAGAATCAATGTGACAATTTTCATAATAAGATATAATTGGAATAACATGGAAATAATTACTAAAAATACACAAAGTTCATATAAAAAGAAACTTTTCTAGCAGAGCATGTACCAAGGCTTTTAACTATGGCTCTGCAACAAAAATGCTGAGGAATAAAATGCCAGTATTTCATGCCATCACCTGAGAGGGCTACAGAAATATTTTAATGTCATGTATTGTCAAAAAGATCACAGCAACATTTAAGAACATGGGTTTTAATTCTACAAGGATAATTACTAAAAATAGAATCAACTAACTGAGGAGGCAAAATTAGGAATGCAAAAATAAGAAACTTCTTTCAATTATTAAATAAAAGTAATAACTTTTATTAAAACCACTCAAAATCTAGAACTCAACTTTATACATAAATTTAAAAATAGTACTGATTATATGTCTTGAAATTCCATAATTCAGACATAACCATGCATTAGATTTTCCATTCCTTATTCTCTTGTACATTAGATTTAATTAAGAGGCACAGGATCTTCTCCATGTACTTTAAAGATTTTAACAGGTACTATCCTGAGGTTTTGGAGCTGCACCAAAGCTTCCCCACCAAAGCCCTAAATATATTTCAATCTTCAAAAGAACATTACATTCCTCTGTGTGGGCAAACTCTGACCATCGACACCAGAAATATGATTTTAGACAAAAAAATTGTAATATTCCAAGGTAAAAAAAGATTCCATAAATCAATGGAGAAATGCAGGATGATAGGCAGTGACAGAGCAATCACTGGATCTTCATTTTTGGGTTCATGTTCTCCAGAACTGTTCCCCACAGCTCTCCTGGAGGAAGGAGAACCCTCCTGCAGCTGCACCCAGGGCTTCTCACTGATAAACACCTGCTGGAAAAAACTCTGAGATGAGACCAATCTCTCCTGAAGGCCCTCCATCCCCCCAAAAAAAAAATTCCTCAAAGAACCTGTTAAATAAAAATCTTATTCTATTGCCCTCTTATGACTTTTTTTTTAAGAATATTAATTTCTTGTCTGTCAAAACAACAGGAATTTTTACTTTGTCTGATCACTGTTTCCTTAATCATGGAATCACAGAGTCACAGACTGGTTTGGGTGAGAAGGGACCTTAAAGTTCATCCAGTTCCACCCCCTGCCATGGGCAGGGACACCTTCCACTAGCCCAGGTTGCTCCAAGCCTCGTCCAACCTGGCCTTGGACACTTCCAGGGATGGGGCAGCCACAGCTTCTCTGGGCAACCTGTGCCAGGGCCTCCCCACCCTCACAGGGAACAATTTCTTCCATACATCTCACCTAAATTCCCTCACTTTCAGCTGAAAACCAATATTAAAGTGAAGAGAAATTGTTTGCACTGACAAAACTGCTGTATCCAGAGAGAAGATCAGCCAGTTTCACTCTTCTGAAGACATTTTTACTCAACAAGATAAACTACACTTCAAGCTGCCACTGCAGCTCTGCAATCTGCTGGTACATGATAGGACCAACAAACCTGTTCCCAAAAGGATACGGGCTCAAAAATGGAAAATTCACTGGCTATTTTTTCTTTAACTCTGTTATAAGAAAAAGTATCATCTAAAGATTTTAAACCCAAACCTCAGTTCAGTCAGATTTGAAGATGTTCAGATAAAAGTTGTTCTAAATTTGGATAAATCCCAAACGCTTCTTCCCATTAGTTTTTCACATTATCTTGGTATTAATGAAGCTGTAACCAGTCCAGCAGAGAAAACATCCACAGCACACAAATTTATTTAACGTGACCCCTTTTTGTCTCACTGAAGCTTTAAATGCCCCCGAGTCTCCTCCCTGCCAGTCCCTTGGCACTGAATTTGTCATATTAGCCAGGAAATCCAACTACACTCATGCAAACAAAGTTTTCCTTCTGCTGTCCCTGCTAGTCTAAAATAATATATTCAGACTAAAGCAGAATGAATTATGTGCAGAGAATAAACAAGAACAAACATACCAACGTATCCATATTCAAACATTCCAACTGAGTGGGAAAGAAAACTCCTGCCCGGAGTTTATTTTGGTTTGGTGGTTTTTTTCTTATTTGAACCAACTCACCCACTTCAGCAACATCTCCACAGCTTTCAAAGGGACATGGAAACAAGTCCTGAAGTGCTGAACTCTCTTTGCACTCCGGAGCAGGGGATGTTGAGCTCATCCATCATTGATGGCACACGCCGAGCACAGCTGGGAAGGCCACGCTGACAATTTGCTCAGGACAATGTAACTGGAGAGGCAATCCTGGGATAGCTCACCCTTGGAATAATGCTGCAGACACAGAGCTCTCTCTCATGCAAGTTAGTTATGGTGCTACACAGCTTAAAGCATCAAAAAGGTTCCTCATTTTGTGTTATCTCGTGGCCAACAGCAATTCCAGGACAGCCTGGTACGTGTGAAATCCATGGGACAGCACAGCATCTGCCAAGGCAATTATTTGTGTTAGTACATCAAATGCCAGCGAGGCATTAATTTGGAGATGATTAGAACCTGCTGTTTTCTTTGTGAATAATTTATCTATTGACTGTAGTAGTCATTTATTGATAATTTACAAATGGCAAACACAGCCCAGCTCTGCTGGCTGTTGGCAGCCTCTCACTGAGCAGCCCCAGGAACAGGCTCCAGCCAACACCCACGGCCCCCTGCTCCTTCTTATTCCTTATTCTTAAAAATCAAGTGGAAGGTGTCCCTGTCCATGGCAGGGGGCTGGAACTGGATGATCTTTAAGGTTCCTTCTAACCCAAACCATTCTATGATCCTTAAATCACACACTGGGGTTGAAGCCCGCACCATACCCAGGACCTCCACTTTCTAAAGGTCTTACAGTCTAACTGGAATAAAAACATTCAAAGAAACAGAACAGAGGTGTAAACAGACATAAAATTCACAGCAAATTGGGAGAATTCCTTTCCTGTACTCAGAAAACATCTGTGATAGTTTATGCTCTTCCTTTCATGTGTTTATGCAGCACAAACAGCTCCTGGAAAAGGAGAGAAGATACCTCAAATCAAGCAAGGAAATGTGTTCCATGACAAATAAAAGAAAAGGTGAAAGATATTTATATTAGCAACAAAAGAACACCAGTGATAAGATTTATCTTTTTTTTTAACTGTGAAGGACAAAACAGAAATCATATAAAAGACAAAAATAAAGAAACAGAATTAATAGGGACTAAAAGCAAGGACAAGCTACAGGTCCCTGATGGTGTAACAAATTACAAAGCAGGTAGAAAATAATGTCAAGAACTATTTATTCATCTCTATAATGGGAACAACTTCAGGCAAGGACAATAATCACAAAGCAGGGAAGTGTTCATTAATTAAATGGAAACAAATCAGGATTGTTCAAGGCACAGCCTGCCAAGGAGACGTTTGGCAGGCAGAGATATGCAATGTTCTCCTTTGTGCTCTGAACCTTCTGCATGACAAGAGGTGACAGAAAGTTTACCCAGGTTCCTGGCTGCACAGGTACTGCTTGGCAATCACATTCAAAATGTAAATTTAGATGATTTATACATATTAAGGGCTTAAAAAATACAACAGTGTACTGCAGGCAACTGTGAAACCCTTGACTTGCCCACCAGGCTCCCTCTGCTTGTCCATCTCCTCCTGATCTGTCCCCTCCCAAACACAGCACAGTTTCCACACCAGATACATGGGGAACCTCCCTACCTCTTTACCAGCATCATATGTAGCCTTTAAATGCTCTTAAAAAATTAAATACCCTTCTATAACACCCAGGTAGAAGTTCATACTCCTCCAACTAGAAAAGGAGATTCAGACCACAAGTTCCCTTTAATGGAACAGAAATATTTTTATTATAATTTTTACAATTTTTTCTTTTACATTTATATAAAAACTGCAGTATTATTACTCACAAAGTTCTCCTCCATTGGCCTGCCCATGCAGATACATCCTGCTCAGATCCAGCCCTTCAGAGACCCAGGTACCACTGCAGGAAGACACAAAATCCTACACATTTTTGGAGCAAAGAAACTATTTGGCAATAAAAAGAGGCATTTCTTGAGATAAGCAGTGTCCCAGCTGGGGGCTCAGGCCATGATTTTTAATCCCAATGCTTGAAGTTTTCAGTGTTTTGTCAGAGCTGGGGATTTTCAGATGTGACCCTCTGTGGGTGTTTTCACCACCAGAGCTTAAAAAAAGGCTCAATTAACTGAAGCCACTAAAAAACACCAGGACAATTTGCATACAGAGGGACAATTTATTTGCCAAGTCACAAATTAAGAGGGCTGAATTATGAACTCCTGAATAACCTGATGTACAGCAGGAACCACAATGAATCCTTAATGACAAACCATAAAGATGATGTGATAAATATGGCATTGAAAATGAAATAAAGGATGCCACTGAGATCTTTCCAGAGGAATCTATAAATTAAGAGTTATTACTAGAATGTTAAATTTTTCCTGATTTTAGGAGTTTACTTTTTGTCTTACTGACCATTCATCTGTTTCACAATCTAGTTTTTCTTTTTTCTTTATTTTTTTTTAACTTCAGAGCAAATGACTTTTGCTTCACATATTTGCACAGAGAAAAAGAAGCCAAATGGGGGGAAACACATGAGCTACTCAACACTCATCAAAATCCCCCTAAAAAGAACTAAACCCTGCTGCAGATTAAACACAACTTCAGTTTTTACAACACCCATTTTAAGTGGAAGTTTCCCCTTTTTTTTTCACTGGAACAGGAGCTTTTTCATGCTGCTCAGTGACCACCCTGCAACCCCAAAAAAGCTGGAGATTTTCAGGCTTCCATTATTCTCCTCTGTATTCTCTGAAGTCACTGGTTGAGTTTTCATAGAAAAAAAAAGTAATTTCTGCAAAGTGCAGTGAATGTAATATCCATGGGCTGATCCTACAGCCCATGTTCAAAGAAGCATAAAATTATCTGCCTATGAAGGTCAATTAGTTTTGACATTAATTTTGGTAGCACAAGTTGGAGCATTTTTTTCTACACCAGTAACAATCTGTATAAAGCAAACTCTAGGAAAAAAAAAATATACATGAATAAATGCAAATTGCAAAACATTTTCATTATTATTTCCATTTACAAAGGAACTGAAACATCACTAAATACTTTTATATAATTTCAGCTTCCTACAATGGGCACATTCTTGCACGTTCTTGTTACTGAGACTGGGCCTGATTATTTTATAGGAGTCAAACCAGCAGCCATTTAGGGAAAATGCTTAAGAAACTGATGGAAATCATAAGTTATTTTGAATCAAACACTTGAAAAACCACAATGAAACTTTATTTCAAATTAATTACACGTTTTAATCAGAACCACAGATACGGCACCAATCTAAACACAACAAAATGTAAATGAAAAAGAATTAAATGAAAAGTTTAAAGACTTGCATGGGAGTGAAACAATTTATCATTCTGCAGGAGAATTTCATTTTCTACTTTAAAAAATATGACTTGCCAAAGGAATCCAGCAATAACTGGAAACAGCCCAATTCCCACAAATGAATGTTTTATATTTTCAAGTGTACTTCTGTTAATTAAAAAATTAATTGGCCTTGAAAATACTGGAGAGTCTATATTTCATCCCCCCCCCTTCCAAGCACATGGGGAGATATTTTTAACCAAATCCAATTCTCTGATCTGAGAAAGAGCTGCAGGAAGGAGCATTAATAACTTTTTTCTTCCTTATTATTATTATTGTTATTATTTAAATAAATGGTCTTCTTAGTAAGGTCAGTCCAAAATTGCTCTCTGAAGCTCCAGGAAGACCCAGCTCCCACCAAAGAAAGTGGGAAAACACGTGTTGAAACTTCAGAACAACACTGTCAGCATGTAGGTTCTCACTCTTGACATTATAGGCATTTTTAGGATCTTTTCCCCATAAATTTTCATCAATTCCTGATCGAAATTCCCAAATGGAGAACGTTCCAGTCCAAGGGTAACTTTGAGCACTTGTAGTGATGTTTTCCTGAACAATTTCTCCTCCCCCAAAGGGAGAGAACTATTTCCATCCCCACTCTGCCTCACAGCAAACAGGATTCTCCCCCAGTCCTGGAATATAAATTTGCTCCAGTCCTTTCCTAATACATAGGGAAGCGAAAAGGAGTGGGTATGACTTTGAGAAAATTATGAATAATTTTTACAAATGAATAATTTGCTGGTTTCTTCCGGAAACAGAAACAAATTTAAAGCACAATTTCCCACTGCTCAATTTGCTGAGGGAGACTCTGCCTTGGCAGATGGTGTTTCTGATCAACAATTCCCATTATTCCTTGAAATGCCAAAATTAAAATGTTCTGATGCTTATATTAATATTGATTTCTCTTTTCTCATGTCTTGTCAATTCTAATATCAATATTATCTCCTTTTTTTTTTTTTTTTTGAAAAGAAGTCATCTTTGGCAAAGAATTAAAGTTTAGAGCAGCCATAAGCTCCAGTCATGTCCCCCCCAAAAAAGCAAACAAACACCCATTTGGTCACTACACCTGCCAAGCAGGAAGGATCCTCTCAATCTTCCAGCTCTCTATCCAGCATTTCCTTATGGAATACTGGGGCTCAGGTTGGTGGTTGACACTCCCACCTGTGTTGTCACTCGGGTTCCTGGTGAGGGATCAGAAGGAAAAGATTTCTCAACAGCCCCACACAATGTCCCTCATTCAAAAAACATGTGGGTTTTGACCAGGCAACTGAACTGAACCCTTGGGAACTTTTAAGATAAAGAATTATGAAACTTAAAGTCATAGTACCAAGAAAAATAAAAAAAATATATTTTTCTATCCCTCTGGTTTTGCTCAAATGGTAAATTAGACCCAGTTAGTTCTGAACAGAAACACACTGCCTCAACTAAGTTTATTTTTACATATCTGCACCTTCTTCCAGCTTTGGGGAAATTCAAACATCTGGTTATCCTGGCCCGGGTACTCATCCTGCTGCCAAGCGAGTGCTCCAGTCAGTGCCCTACAGCTTTTCCCCCCTCCCCACGTCCTTCTGCTGGCTGCAAACCAGCAGAACTCCAGGTTACCCTTTTCTGCTTCCCTGTGCAAAGCCTGGTCTCCATGTACTCTGCTGCTATTATTAGGTTGCCCTGCTTCCCACTGCAAGTCCTCCCCCAGCTCCCAGCAGGACGCCGGTTGCTGGCAACCTCCGCGAGCCCGAAGGCTGTGCATCTGTTCAGAGACTGACAGGTAGCACAGCAAGTTAAAAAGCCCATAAATTTGCAGCAGGAGGCTCAGTCCAGACAAATAAAATCCACGCTTGGTCTCTGTTTTGCCAAGCACCAGGTCATGCTGTGCCACTGTTGTGGTGCGGGGACCAACCCCCCCTTCCCGTTCTCCTCTGATCCCTGGGGATGCCCAGTGCCAGGGGGAGGATCTGCCTGTGCCCTGTGCCCTGGGATAACTCACATAGTCCCTCCTGAGGGATGTGGCTGTCACAGAAGGATTGTGGATGTCGGGTTGTGTCTCCCAGACACTGATTTTTCTGGGAGGCCAAGCCTCCAGCACGGAGCTCACGCCACTTTTCCACTGCTCGAATGGTTTCAATCCATGGGCCAGATCCAGGGATACAAACCTGGAGAGAGGTCATAACTCAGGTGTTGAAGTCACCAGCACAACATCAGCAGCAGGTGGGGTCAAGCTCACATGTAGCTGGGAAAAGGAATTGCAAGAAGCCCAGAAAATGCATCAGCACAAAGTTTCAGCGTCATTGAAAGAAAGAACATTTCACATCCTGGTCTCTATTCTCTGGGTTCTGAAATGGCACAAACTTCTTAGCAATAAAAAGAGCAAAGTTGATAGAAAGGTTGGGAAAAAAAAAATCAAGTGGAAGTATGTTTAGTGACATCACTCACTGACCCCAAAGCACCAGCTCACCATTGCCTGGATCTACAGTCCAAGGGCTCCCTAGATGGGAAACAGGAGGTCCCCAATTTCTTCCTGTCCACTCCATGTAACAAAAGGCCAGATAACTTAGATAACAAAAGAACTCTGAGCATGATCAACACTGAGGTCTGAATTCCCTTCTGGAAGCAGAAGGCCCCTTGGATGAGTCATACAGGGAAGTGTGAAGGAAGCCCTCCAAGATCAGTCAACATCCGGCAGCTGAGACAATCCAAACTTTGCCCACAAATTCCCTGTATCACCCAAATCCCAGTGGAGCAGGGCCAGCTGGGAGGCAGCACAAAACCTTCTGCTTTCCCATCTCCCCCTCCAACACATTCCCTCCCACTGCTCTGTTCACTGCTAATGAGAAGCTGTTATCTGAGACAGGGGCTGAAATAAAACTGAATTACTCCACTCTTTAGCCACAGGAATCAATTTATGATTCACATTTAACTTTTGTGCATCAGGCACGATAAAGAGCAAAGAATTCTGGTTAAAGGAGGGAGTCAAACAGTTTTACCATCAACGTAAATAGTTCTCCAAAGACATTCTGTTTTGGCTCCATGTAAACAGAGCCTGTTATTACAAAGACAGGACATGCCAGGACACATTTTAAGTAACTTGTTGAGCTCAAGTGACATAACCTTCTCTGCTGGGCAAAAAAGTAAAGGAACCATTTCAGATTGTGGCCATTTCAGCACAGTCAGGTTGGACAGGGCTTGGAGCAACCTGGGCTATGGAAGGTGTCCCATGGAGGAGGAATGAGATGATCTTTAAGGTCCCTTCCAACCCACAACATCCCATGATTCATTTTGGATGGTACCTTAGAGAAAACCCATTGCTCTGCAGACCTGTCCAGCTCTTTGTTATCTCACTCCTGCTGCCAAATTTTTAGGGTTAGAAGAGCAAAAACTGCAAGTCTTTAATGCTAAATACTGACCCCAAGCCCAGGACAGTGATCTCTAACAAGCTCATGTTTATTACAATTTTTAATTACTTTTTGGTTAAAAACTTCAGGAACACTTGATTTTTCAAAGCCATCTGTGAAAATCCTCATGATAAAGTGATAGAAAATAGAAAAAAAAAAATTAAACTCTGTTCTTAGCCTCAAAAATCAGCATCCCACTGAGATGAATGATGGCAATCCACATTCCTGGGAGCGCTATTATTTCTGTCACATGGAGATTGAAGTTTTGCCTGCATTAAGGGAATGTTTTTAAACTCCTTGAAGGGACCTTAAAGCTCATCTCGTTCCAAACCCCTGCCTTGGGCAGTGACAACTTCCACTAGAGCAAGGTGATCAGAATCTGGATTTCTGGGATGTTGTTTTCTGGGAGAAGCTCAGTACAGAGCAGTGTAAGTTAAGCCTTGATAGAACACACCCAACTCACTTCTTCAGACTGGTGGGCACCAATTAGTTGGTGATTTTAATAGTCTGGGATTGGCATGACTTGAAGGAAATATGGAGAGGGAAGGGAATAGAAACACCTAATCAACATTTTTCTCTGCTGTATCCTAACACCATCAGAAAATGGAGTTAAGAACAAAGAAAGATGCATCTTCTGTGTGTTTTATAGCTGACACAGACTCACAATTTAACTCTAAACAGCCCCATCCACACCAAGTCCTCCCACCCTGCAACAACCTGCAAGCAGCCAATGGGCTGGGTAATTAGTAGTTACACAATTAGTAATAGTAATTCTGAGCAAAGAGAATGGACAGGAACATCTTCATGCAAAGGAACAGAAGTCTAGACCTTGTTGCCTCAAAAAAAGTGTGGTTAGAATAAAAATCAATATCAAATCTAAAAATATTTTCTAACTCCCTGTCCTCTAAAGTGTATTATAAGAAACTCCCATGAGAAGCTGAATCCTACTCTGATATTCATATTCCAACAAGGAAAAAGCAAACAAATGCATTTAGAAAAGTGGATGCTGCCATTCTGAAGGTTGTCAGTTCACAAATATGGCAAAAGTGGGATAAGAGCTGTTCCAACTCCCAGAATTTCCCTGTCACACACCGTGAATCAACAAATCCAGGATGATCACCTGGTCTGGGAAGAAACAGAACATCCAGGCAAGGATCAAAATCATTCCATGGACACTTCCCAAACCCTTTGCTCACATTCTCACCCCACCAATCAATTCCCAGGCTTAAAAGGCATATGGAGAGTTCTCATCATCTAATTGACCACTGCTGTAACACAGGGGGAAGAATTTCAAGTGAGGATTTTTGCAGTCTGGGAACTGCTCTTCAACCCATAAATCATATTAAGAAAATTATACAATTTAGATAAATCACAACCAGTAAACACTGGAGAAAGTTGAGGGGGGGGGTGTTGGAAAGACAGGAAAGGTAAATATTTCATTATGCTAATGTTAGTTATAAATGAGTGTTTCCTTAATTCTACAGACAAACCCAGAATCCACGTGCCAAAAGGAAATAGGTGCTTCCAGGTCAGTGGTGCAGGGATGTTCAGGTCAGAAGGGGTCACTGAAGGGCTCCATGGTGGGTTTTGCTCAGGGCCACCAGAAGAAGCTGAGGATGGGAGAGGCGTCAGACTGGATTAAAACCTGCAGCTCACTCAGGGAGGTTTCCAACTGCTGCAATTCCATATAAATCACAGGAAGGATTCCAACAGCTGCAATTCCATATAAATCACCACATCACTTCCACTTTCCCCCCTAAACTATCACTTTTCTCTCATGAAGCTCCTCTTACTAAACTCCTCATACCTACGCTCAGGAGGGATTTATTCTTCAACTGTTACATAATTCAAAATAAACTTGATTACTTTTTCAGTAGCACTGAGAAGCCTCTGTTAAAGCTTGAGGTTTTGGCTGGTTTTGTTGTTTTTCTTTAAGACCAGCCATAAAATAAAGAGTACTAATTGCTAAGAAAAAGCCTTTTTGTGTGTGTGTGTGTAATGCTGCTGCAGTTGTGGGGGTTGATTTCAGGTCATTGCCTTTTCCCACAGCTTCACATTAACTTCATTCCTGTCTCACAGAACTATTGTGCATTAATTTTTCTGGTTTTTCCTCAATTCTGTGACAAAAATGCTTCGTTCATCCCTGGCAGCAGCCTCCCTCAGCCTGCAGATTGTCACCATGTGGGAACCAGTGACTGCTCACATGAGACACGGGGCCTTCTGCTGCATTTCCACAAAGTTAAAGAGGAGCAGTTTATTTGCAGTTTGTACCTGCAAACCTCAGCAATGCACTCGTGCCACCTATTGGCAAGTAACAGCCGAGTTCAGATTCCTGATGAGCACAGATTTGAACCACAAAAATCACAAATTCGGAGCTCCAGAGCAGCCTGAAAACTTCCTCGTGCTCCACAAAACCCAGGAAAGGCCACGATGAGTCCTCCAGGATTTTGAAAACATTCTCCCGAGTCAAATTTCTTATTTTTCAAGTGTCTGCTTAGTAAAAAAATTAGTGTAGAATCAGAACTTAAATTATATTCAGGTTTGTTCATCCAGAACAGTTTAGGAAAATACAGATTCACAGACATGTTATGATTAGTTTGTCAAATATAACAGGGTTCTCCAATCCATAGAGTATCTCTCTGAATAATTTCTTGTAAACAAAATGCAGTGTCTAGTCAGCTTTGGGAGTCCTGCCATTACAGAGGCAATAATGAACATGACAGGAAATATTTACTGCTCTCAGCAAGGCAACAGACACGTTCTCATTACCTAATGGTGGAAAATGAGATTTATTTTTTTTTCCTTTCAGAGTATTTTTCTGGTCCAAAAGGTTGATATAACAATGCAATACATTTATGAGCACGTGTTTTAGGAAAATGCTGTGTGTGGTATCTCAGAGACCAGGAATACCTAATATATCCCTTTTTTTTTTTTCATTTCTTCTGAAAACTGAAGCAAAACTGGCTTAAAACCTAGTGCTGTGTGTTGCTGGCTTCAGTCTGAGTTCTTTTCATCTTTAATAGAAGCATTTCCTTCTGCATAGGATGGTCATCCATTTAATTGCATGGTACAGAGAGAAAAGCAGAGGCAAACTCAGCTGTGCAGATAAATCTCAATAGGAATGTAATGAGTGCTCCTGCCAAGAATCATTTACAAAACTTCCTATTCAATGCTAACCAGCAGAAGTGGGACATCCACAATCCCATCTGTGAATCTGGAGATAAGAAGCTGCTATTCAACAAACCAAAGCAGTTTGTTCCTGGCCGGGAGCAAATCCACCACTTTAAATTACCAGCAGAATGATAAAAGCAGCATTTTTGAACTGCAACAGTCCCTGAGCTCCTGAACCCGGGGGCCTTTGGGCCTCACAGCTGCATTTGTGACTTTTGGAACTGGTGAACTGAATATCTGACAAATTAAGAGACCAAAAGAATGGGAAAGTCCAGACTGACAACCACTTCTTCCCACTTCTACAAACTGGGGCCACAGAAGAGAATCCTCATGATGAACTTTGGCCCCAAGGACACAAGTGCTGCCCCTTTAAATGCCTTTTCTCCCAGCTGACAGACGCTTTTCTATATGTCTCCACCCACGCTTCAGACTGTAAATACTCCAGATATTCTCTGGTTTTTCTTCTAGGAATTCCAAAATTCCCTCAAGGCCTGGAGGAAGAAGGAGAGGGAGAAGCCATTCTCTCTCCAGATGAAGATATTTGGAAGAGACTCTTCAGCATCTGCTAGAGCTGCTGTCAGCTGGCTGGTGGGAGGACAAGCAGATCTGAAGTATCTGACTCCCAGCAAAAGTTAAAGTCAACCAAAAAGCAACATTTGTGAATTCAGCAGAGATTGTGCTGAGATAATGCTCATCCCTGGATAACATCACTTCATCATGTGCAGCAAAGCAAATTATTAGCATTAATTGTTCATTATTTTATCATTATTACTATTCCAGTAGTACAATATTTTTCCCTATCCAATTAAAAAAAAAAACAACAAAAAAAACAACAGTTAAAAAAAATAACTGTATTAAGATCAGAGTTGCTTCAATCAATCCTTTCACTCAAGAAAAATGCTAAATCAATAAAAAAAAGCCTAAAATTCTCTGGTATTATTTCAGCATTAATATGAGGATCTGAGAGAGCTCCACACCCCTCAACTACAAATACTACAAATACTCCATTAACTCAGATTCAGCATCTACTGCCCTGCATTTGGTACCATCCACCTATTCCACCAGTTATCCCTGCAATTCCTCAAAGAAAAGCTCCCAGTGCTTTTCCCCAGTTCCTTCCTGCTCTCTCCTCTCCAAAAATATCAGTCTCTGATGGCTCTTACCTGACTTTTAGGTAAAAATTTTTTTTACAAAAAACACAGGACAATGGTCTAATTTAAATCTTTATATTCTGCTGCTCTGAACTGAAGGATTCTAATTCTCTGTCAGCCAGTCAAGGGCATTCTTGAAGCCCAGGTAACCAGCACTTGCTATATATATATATATATATATATATAACTATATATATAACTATATATATGTTATATATATAATGTGTGTGTATACATATATATATATGTATATATAATGTGTGTATATATATATATATATATATATAAATAAATGCTCTGATGTTTTCTGAACATCCTTTCCTTTGATCTCCCCAGTTCCCAGCATTACCTGGATACTGCACCTGGGACCAACACTGAGTGCAATGATTTGAGACCTGTGTGCAGTGAGGATGAAGACAGAGAGAGGGAAGAGGAACAGATGTGGAACACAAAGTCATCTCCTGTACCTGCTGTCTGTGGGTCATGGTCCATCCTGAGCCAAACACGGCACCCTCACACTCAAACAACTCAGAGGGGTAGAAAACTGCCCTTCACTCCCCCCGACAAGCCCAGCCAGCTCCAGGCAACCAGTTTTCTCTTCCATCCACTCCATGACTTTTCACCTGCTGCTGTCTCTGCCAGGAGAAAGCAAATGGAAGCATCAACATTAAATTAACAACAAAAAGAAAATCCCTCATCCAGCATCCACATAAAAACACAGAGAGATCAGACCATTCCACTTTGACCCTCAACACGAAATGACTCCAAGAGGCTTCAAAATCCTGCCACAACCCCTAAAATATCTCATTTCTCCAGCAAAATGCTCAGACTATGCCATGATCTGCCACAGATCTCATCTCATACACCAACCAGGGTGGTGCTCATGTTTCAAACCAGCACATGAGAGTCTCCTTTGCCCTGCCACACAGCCCTCAAAGGCTCTCCTGCTCTGTAATCTCTAATATATCCAGAATAAATCCTTCTGAAGCCTCAGGAGGGACCAGGAGGGATCACACGTGGCCGTGGAACATAAAGGGAAGCTCCTGAGCTGAGCAGGGTGACGGGGATCGGCGACATGAGCCCCGCAGCCAAAATTAGATTGTGCTGCTGATACACAGCACTGATGGCTCCTTTGGCAGGAGATTCCATGAAATTTATGATCATGCACTGCAGTGCTGAGCCCAGGGACAGAGCCTTGCTCCCAGCACAGTGGTTTTATGTGCAGCTTAATAACCAGGAGCTCTTTAATGGCAAATATTGGGTGTATCAACCTCCTCCTCCGCTGAATTGCACCTTCCGTAGGTGTGAGAGATGGGAATCATCATCAGACTAATCCAGGCGGGCTCTCAGGAGAACAAGGAGTATTCAAATGCAATCAAGGCAATATGAAATCCAGCCTGTGAAAACTCCTGGCACATCTCATAGTGCATTGCTCAAATATGATAACAAGAACACTGATTTTTCTTCCTGCGGCAGATTAAGGCAGTTGCTCTAAAAACAAGAGAGTTCCTTGTTTTTCCTCTATTGGCTGTATGTGATAATGTAAATCCATCTGGGGGGGCATTAAGAGGTAATATTGCTCAGCAAATATATGCCCACTGAAGCACTGCCACCCAGAATGCTCCTTAAATTAAAAGTAATGAAGCTGAAGCATCATCTTTGATGGGAACAGAATTTGCACCTGCAAATTTAACACTCAACAACTGTGTTATTTTTTTTTATCAAACAACTCTACAGTTCTGTTAAGCTGTAGTTGACTTGTGGCACCTTAATTTCACATTTCTCATACTTTTCAGAGAGGAAAACTGAAATATGTAAAAAAATGCTTTTAAAAGTAATAATAATTGAAGTTGAATGGTTTTTATCAGCTATAAATCAATACTGTAGATATAATCAGTGGATTTTTTACTAATTTTCTAGGAATTCCTTTAGGTTTAGTCACGTAAAAGTAAGACTAAATAACACCAGTTAATAATAATTCACTAGCCCTGGTATTTTTTTGGCAAAATTCTACTGACTTCAAAGTACTTAATGGGAAAATATAATGAATGATATAACAGAGAGAAAAAATAGCATCCTTTAGCTAGATAATTTTATACATGGATAGACAGATGAAATAAAATTTCACACCATTAAATAATCTGGAAAGTGACAGGAAAGGTTAAAATAAAGAAAGCAATGTTTTTTTTTCTTGCCAAGAAAAGTTCTGCTTTCAGGAAAAAAATAAAAATCAGAGACTGATGCCCAGGGAAGGGGAAGAAGGGAATGGCTGAAGGAAAGTGATGAGAGGAGGAGTTTTGGGCTGGAAATTCAGCAGCAACACCTCCTGCACCAGGTGAAGAGGTCAGGAATCTTTTTCCTTTCCAGCAACTTCTCATCATCCTGCTCTGGGCAGGTGAAAGGATTTATGGAGGTGGACAGTCAGCTAGACCAGGAGCCTATAAAATCATTAGTAAAAGAGGTTATTTTGTAAAGGATGGGAATTGATTATTTAGATACAGAGGGGAAAAGAGAAAAACAAAAACAAAATGACAAAACAGGGGGAAAAGATGTAAGAATTTATAACATTAACCCCAATACAGAATGGACTAAAATATAGAACCCCAAATAATTATAGGAATTCGATCCAGTTCTGAAGTTATTTCTGTGTAATTCAACTCTTTCATTCTTGGCTACAAGGGCAAGAAAGGCTGAGGAGGAGTGAGCAGCACAGCCCAAATGTGTGATCTGAGGCACAGTGGAAAAAATTCCATGCAGGATGAGCCTGGCACTGCCCTGCACCGTGGTGTTCCCTGCAATCCAGCACCTCAGGGTAGCACAGAGCACAGGCTGCAGCAATTTCACTTTTTATTGGAATTGTTTCGAGTGGAGGAAGGTGCTTTTCCTCCCTTCCACTTTTCTCAGTGACTTTCATGTGACCACGTTCCCACAATTAAAGGTTGTATTTCTCACCCGGTCTTCCACCTCCTCACTCACTGCCCCCTTTAACTTAATCATCATCTCATTCTCCTCATCCCAAAGAACAGGTGGAGAGCAACATTCCTTTCTGGTTGTGTTCCCACAACATCCTGTCACTGAACTGCTCTGGGAGGAGCAATTTCCTTGATGGTTCCTGTGTGGAATCGACTCCGTTCATCATTTCTTCCCAAATGTCACTTCCTGTCCCTAACCTGATTTTCTGTTTAATACTTCGAGCCTTCATATTTAATATCATGTAATAATATCTTAATAATACCTCTAATAATGTTTCTGGGGAAATTTTCATTAATTACCTCAGTAAGAACTAAAGGAACAAGAGCAAATCTATTGCCTGAACAGAACCACATCACCACCAAGGCCTCTCCAACACTGCAGTTTCAAAAAGGTTGTTCAAAAAGCCTAAAAAAAAAATTCCTTTTAGGCAGAATTTATAAGAGAGAGAATAAATGAAAAAGCAGAGAAGATCTTCTCTCATTTTGGTATTTATATAACCATAGTTTCTTTTCTTAAGAGCATTCAGACAGCAGACAGCCATTGCTTTTCAGTTATTCTCATCACTTTCCACTATTTAGAGTGTCTGCATAATTTTGAACATTGAATTTGGGAATACTTGCAATTTTGAATTAAAAAAAAAAAGAGAGTCTTCTAAAGTTAATAAGCAATGACATTTTTCAGGTAATAGATTTAATAACCAGGGATACGTATTACTTGAATTTCTGACTGCAAAAGGGATTCTCCAGCTCTCTTAAAAGAAGTGATTTCTACAGCCATGTGTTGGAGAAGATATTTCATATTTGGAAAGGAGAAGAGAATACATTTAATTTGAGAGCATAACATCTGATACCACCCAAAGGTAATAATATTTCTTTTTTTCTTTCCAGCATCGGGTTATTTTTTTCCCCACTAATACGCTTTAGAAACAAAACAGATTTAGAAGAAAACCCGAGACACATCTTAAAGATTCCTTTGATAATGTTAATATGCCCTTTAAAACTGAGTCCAGCTGGGAAATTGAAAGGGTGACAAGTGGAACCAACTTGTATTAGGTTGGCATGGGACCAGTCACTGGCATGGCCTAAATGACAGTGACTGCATCTGGAGAGGGGTTGATAAGGAAATCCTTTTACAGTGCAGTGCTAGATTATTATTTTCTCTTCTCCTTCTTAAATTACATCTTCTGTGATTTTATTTTTTGTCATTTCTTCGTTTTTCTGACGACCAAATTGGTTTAATTGAAACCCTGCTTTGATTAAACAAATGCCTCAGTGATAGCTTCCAGCACATCCTTTGAGGTGAAAAGAAAACCTTATGTAAACTAATCTGATCCCTCCAAGATTCAGGCTGGGCACCCTTCCAGCCAGAAGTTTAAAATTTATGACAGTAGTTTACAAAGTACCTTCCAACTGAGGACAAGAGAGAGCATAAGCTCTTTAGATGACCTTGATCTCTTCAGCTTTACTGGAGGTAATCCCAGGGGAAGGATTGTGCTGTAACAACCCTTTCTGCAGATGTTTCCAAGGGAAATCAAACAGGAGAGAGTCACCTTAGGAAAATCCCTCTTGTGTGCAGACATGCTCTGGAAGTACAAGGTGGGGAAGTGATCAACCAAGGTCCACGAGGGTTAAGACAAAGATAAATGAGTAAATTTTGTCAAAGCTTTAAGTTCGGCTCATCCACACCTCCCGTTTCCAGCTGGATCTGTCACTATGTTTTCCTCCTCTCAGAGGCAAATCCCCATCTTTAATTAAGCTGTCCTGAGAGTTCACAGGTTTTCACAAACCTGGCATGGCTGTCACAACTTTGTCAGGAGAGGTGAAGTGTTTAAAACATCCCTCCTGCTGCTGACATTTGTGTTTCTGAGGAATAAACACGATCCCTTCCACTCACGACTTCCACAGGCTTGTTCTGATTCTGAATCACATTGTGCTGCCAACACAGTGCTCAGGACACATCACCTGAGAACTGACTCAAAGGATTTTTAGTTTCTCATCATTGTTTTCCCCAAAAAACCACGTTTTCTCATTCAACACACTGGTTAATGGCAACATCCAAAATAGAAGTCAAGTAAGTCACTGCAACACATCTCAAAGAGCAAATATTGGGGGTTATTTCATCATTAATGGTGGTTGAATTAATGAGAAGCAAAAAAAAAAAAAACAAACATAAAATAATCTAAAAATATGGCTGACTTTCCTCAGCAAAGAAGGTCTGTGGGTTGCATGCAGGCTCCTAAGGAATTTTTGGAACTGTGAGCCAACTTCAGTCAGATCTGTCAGATTAAACGTATAGAACGTAATTATCTTCTCATTAAAAAATTGATTAAAAGACATACAAGAACATTGCAGAATGTTAATGTAAAGACACCATGTTTTGCATTAAAAGATGCAGAGTAAGTCTGCTAAAGAGGCTGAAGCACCAGAGTGAGAAGGATCTTCAGTCAAAGCTTTCACTGCTGCTTATTGTCCAGGATTCAAAAAGATCCTTATCTTCTCATTATCTAAAGTTGTTTTCCTGTGTCCTGGAAAAACAGAATCCCAGGATGGTTTGAGTTGAAAAGAACCATCCAGTTCCACCCCCTGCCGTGGGCAGGGACACCTTCCACTAGCCCAGGTTGCTCCAAGCCCCTTCCAACCTGGCCTTGGACACTTCCAGGGATGGGGCAGCCACAGCTTCTCTGGGCAAAACCTGTGCCAGGGCCTCCCCACCCTCACAGGGAAGAACATCTTCCTAATATCCAATGTAACCCTCCACCCCTTCAAATGTTCCTTGAGATGGCTCTACGTTCACAGGAATTGTTGGACTTCTCAGGACTTTAGGAAGCTTCACAAATACTGGTTGAAAGTCAAGGAAAAATTCAAAATCTACTTTAAAATAAAACTGGAACTTTTGTTCTGCACGTCAACATTTCAATGCTGCAAAATATTTCAATCTTCCTTTCTGTTCTATTTTTTCCTACGTCACATTGAACTCACCCTTCAGAAAGAGGGAGGGAAAAGCAGGGTTGTGTTGGTAAGTGGATTCCTGTCATCACAGGGCACTAATGTTCCCAAATAAAGTCCTATCAAGAACCTGAAGAACTTCAAATGGTCTGTGTGGGTCCGAATTTTGATTCCCTGGTATTTGACTGAGCACCTGCTACCATAAGATGCATTTTTCTTTTAAATTGGGTGATATTTCACCCAACTTCCAATCCACTTGGGCCTATAACTTCTATCAGGTGAAAATTAAGGTAAAATATCACCCAGGGTGCATGGCTGCCTTTAACTAATTTTTTTGGTATGGTTTTATGCACATGTGCATCCTAAAACATCGATTCAGCTCAACATTTGTGCAGCCAACATCAGTCCTGGCTCCCCCCATCATTCATTCAATATTCATTTCATATTCCTGCAAAGTAGAGAAGTTATTTCACTTCACTACGGAGATTAAATGACTGACTTGGAGAAATTCAGTAATTCTGTAAAAATGCCAAGATCAGAATCCAGGTCTCCTGACTGACTCCACAAAACCAGGCACTGCAGCTGCCTGTTTGAAGTGCAGAAGTTAATTACTCTCATTTCTTGTCCAACACAATCTATTTACTTCTTCTTCAGGATTAAAACTAACGTTTTGTCCTAATGCAATACCACTTTTTCTTGGTAAATTCAATATTTCAGGTGTTTTGGTTTGTTTTTAATGGAATCCTTATGCAGAACATCATAATGTGCCTTACATTGGTTGAATTTTTAGCATATATATATTATTATGAGTCAGGCCTTTAAAAAAGGCATTTCATACCTGGACAACAATTAAAATTTCTTGTTACATTATCTAATTTGTTAGTTTTCAAACAGTATAAGTGTCTTCTATTTCATGTATTCCTTCAGCAGTTTAAGCTTTCATATCTATAAATATTGAAATCACCTCAATACATTCTCCCTGTACATGAACTGCTGCCAGAGTTACATTTGCTTTAGTTTTCAATCTGAATAAAGACAAGTCAACTGATTGTGATCTTTTCCTCCTGGTTCATTTACCAAATGATTTTAAAAGAGAGAAAGCAAACACACAGAGCTGACAAGGAATATGAAGCTTCCTCCCCCCCTAAGACCCGATTAAAGGAAGTCGTCCTGAAGTTAATGTCAATGGAAATATCATGGAAACATGACTGCTTGTGATATTTCCAATGGAAATACCAAACAAAGAACTGTCCAAACACTGCCTCTCCTGTAAATATCATAAGGATATTTGCTGCTCAGCTCAGAGGTGGGAGGATAAAACGGAGAAGAGGAAGAAGGGAACAGAAACAGGAAAACAAAGTGGGAAAAGCTGAGGGACAGAGTGTGGCTGAGCTCTCTGTGAGGACACAAACCCAGAGAAGCAGAAGAAGTTCCCAGGAATGTAAACTGAACTTTAAAGGTTGGGTAAGATTTAGAACTACACAGGAAATGAGTGAAAAGGAGGGAAGGACAGAAGACAACTCCAAGACCATCCAGCCTGGTCTTAAACAGCTCCAGAGAGAGTTGTGGATTCCCCATCCCTGGAAGTGTCCAAGGCCAGGTTGGACAGGGCTTGGAGCAACCTGGGATCATGAAGGTGTCCCTGCCTATGGCAGGGGGTGGAACTGGATGATCTTTAAGGTCCCTTTCAACCCAAACCATTCCATGATTAGAATCTAAGTCACTGAGATAGAACAGGCACACTGGGAATTGAAATAAGAATGAGAGGGAAGATGCTTTTTAAAGAAGTAAAATATATTTACACAGACACACACACCCCTCATAAACACACTTGTATAATCCTTACATATGTTACTAATTCAAACTAGTAGATTCATTTTACTATTTTCATGCATACGTATTTAAGTGTGTGTGTATATATATAAAAAGTAATTTCCTTGACAGTATTTTCTTGTCAATGGAAATATATTGCAACATTTATCTGGATACACCCTCTCAGTCAATTATTCCAGAAGCCAAAATATATTAATGAGAAAGAGACTGTACAGCCCAAATCCTTGTTGGTTTTCTCAGCCCATCCTACACACGACAAAATTAGCATTGGGCATCTTAGGCTGCATATTTAAAACTTGCAGTTTTCAGCTCTTCTACAGAAACAAGACAAAATATGAGGAATTGTGGTTATTATTTCATTTCATTTGACATGAATCCCTTCCAGATGATTAATTCTGTATTTTTTCCATTACAAGTGTGTAAGAAGCCTAGAGAAACCTTTGCAATGTAAAAATACCCTGTAGAGCAAGAGGAAATCCTGTTCACAAGTCAAAGTTATTTATACTCAACTGCTGTAAAAATAAACTGAATATTTAACCCATTTTGTAGCATGGATTAATAATGCATAACTGCACAAATTGTATGGGAAAAATTCAGTCATTTCTGAATCCTTCTGATCAGTGAGGAAAATGTCACAGAGAAACCCTTCCAAACACTACTGATGAAGGAAACTTAGATAGTACAATGAACGTTCAGTCACTGCACAATTATTTTTAATTACTCATATTGAACTGAAAAACAATTATTTGTATTACAGTTCCTCCTGGATGTCTCTCACACAGGCAAAAAAAGTCCTGCACCAAGGCCAGAAAGTCCAAAAGATCATGAAAATAAAAGTGGAAGAAGAAGAGAGCAGAAACTCTCCAAGTGATTTCACAAAACAGGACACAACCAGCAGAAGTGAGAACAGCCACGTCTTGAAACTGCCAGTTGCAATTCCCATCACAAACCTCTGCCTCCCACCTGCTAACACAGGTATAAAACTAAAATAACATGTGATACGTGCCTGCATTGCCTCTTGAAAAAATTAAGTCCAAAAGTTAATACAGTTTACAAATGAAATATATAAGACAAGTTAAAATATATACAAAATAAAAACACAATATATATACAAAATGAATAAAATTGCAAATTAAATATAAATTTAATCTAATCTAATCCTCATTTCCAACCTCACACTCTTCCAAAATAGCAGCTAAGACCTTCTTGCCCTTTAAATACATTTAAGTCCATAATATCTTCAAAAGGGTTTCATTTATCACACTGAAATGAAAAATTTATTTAAGTGAGAGTCTTTTGTATAGCTGTTTGCACCAACTTGAGAACATAAACCAGGCAGGGAACAGCTCAGGGACCCACAATCATCTTTAGGATTCCCACAGCATCAGTGTTTTATTGATCCTCATGTTACGAGAAACCGTTTCAGACATGAGTCATTCCAGTCTCAGGCACTTCACCAGTTCAATAAATGCTCCTCTGCTTTCCCCACCAGATCACAAACATTAAAGCAGGAGCTGCTTCTCCACGTCCCTTGGGGACTGGGATTCACACCCCGTGGATTGCACTGCCTGTTCCATGGATTCACCCAGATTTGTTGGTAAAAGAGGTTCCCATTGTGCTGATGGAGCTGTGGAGCCTCAGAGCAGAACTCCCCTGGGCTGGTGCATCGTACCAACATCTCTCCCCAGCCCAAATCAGGATGATGCAGAGCCCAATTAGCATTTTCTAGTGCATGTTCAGCTGCTGTTTTCATAAGGAGTTTTAATAATGTGCTATGAGGGAGCCCAGGCAACTACTAGAGAGTTTTCAATTCAGCAAAAGCCTCTTGGCACAAAAAAAAAAATCTTTCCAGAGTGTGGCTCTGGCAGCCAGTCCAGAGTTCACATCTACCAGAAGGTGTATTCCCCTCTCATTCCTGCTGGGAAGGCTCAGCAAAAACTGAATTCCTTGTTTTGACAAAGCACCACTAAGGTTTTTTTTTATGCCAACAACTGGGAACATCTGCTGCTACTGGTGCAGTCCTCTCTTTGATCAAATAACTCCCAGTCCTGCCTTTGTTTACTACCTGCTCAAAAAAAACTATTTATAAACACACCTAGATACAGATTTAGACTAGATATGGTAGATTTAAACATAGCTATATACACACACACCCCAAGCACTGAATCATGGAATCATTAAGTTTGTAGAAGACCTTTAAGATCATCAAGTCCACCACCATGTTCCCCATTAAACCATCCACACATTTTTTGACACGTGGTTGCTCTGAGATCTCTAAATTCTTAAAGCTCAGCTGCACGATAGGATATTTTCATGTGAAGGGGACAAAAAAATATCCTCTAAGCCACAATTCAGCTCTCCCTGTAGAAACTGGCTTGAACAGATGGAATCACATCCATTCCCCCACTTTCATCAACACTGTCAAATAAATTTAAGACATGACTGGTTAATAGAATAAGTAGTTGAGCTTCCAGCACATCTAATAAATCAACCAGGTAGCAGCTATTTTGCTAAAACAAACAGCTTGACCAGAATAGTAACAAGGATAAAATTTGACAAGTAGAAGCCTCAAAATGCATACCTGATTTAAAAAAAAAAAAATACGCAGCAGGACAAGAAAGATCTGAAAATTGCTCTTCAGCTCTGCAAAGCAAAAAACCACCTCAGTTATGAATTTTGTGACTTAAAAACACGTCTGTGATTCTACGATTAAGGTTGGAAAAGACCTCCAAGATCATGGAACCCAACCTTATTATTTAAAGCCTTGAAATTATGTATTTACTGCTTTTGTAAGTACCTTTATTTGCTTCTGAGAGAGGAAAGGCAAACCAGAATTTATGAGCACTGTGGAGCGATTTCTGCTCCACAGGAATGGAATCCTGGGAATGCCACAGACAAGGGCAACCAGGATTGTGGTTTTTACTCCACAAGATAAAAAGGGTTGGTTTTCTTTAGTGTAGGGTTAGACATGGCAGGGCAATACATGGCAGGACAGATTACTCAGAGCAGTTTGTTCTTTCTACTTTTTCATTTCATGTTTCTACAACGGGCTGTAAAAAGCAGAAAGGGCCATTCCTGCCTCGGAACGTGAAACTCCGGAGGGGAGGAAGCAATGAAAGCAGAGGCTGTGGCTCTCCTGGGGATCACAAAGGGAGACCAGAACCTGAAATCCTCCCATAAACCAGATGTGCTTCAAGGCACATCCAAAATTCTGTCACTTTACCCCCTCCCTCCCACGGCACAAGAAATCCCTTGACTCCACAGCAGGGCAGCAAATACAGGATGGTTTTGGCACCAGGCAAATGTTTTGACTTGATACTGAGCTTTTTCCTCATCTCACTTAGATTTTGAGACACTGAAGAATCAGTGCCTACAAGAGAGAGCACACCAAAAAATACCTATTCTGTCTAGGACCTTGAAATATATTGAAGGCTCCACGACAATAGCAAATAATTCAAAAGCTGCAGAAAACTGAACAGTAAAAGACAGTTTAGCTCGATAAGGCCTCCTTAAAACAGCACAGGTCCCTAGAGATATGTAACACCAATGTATATTCTCCTTGAGAGACTGTAAACATTTCAGAGCTGTGTTCATCTTAAAATTAAAAGCACAAGTCATCAACGAAACAGAAGGCAGATATACAATCTGGCAAACTCCCATTCCTTAGAAAAAAATAAAAAAAATAAATTCAAAACTTCTTGGTTTTCCAGCTACAATATAATCAAAGTTCACAAAAGTTCCATAACCCACCAAACACATCATTTTTCTTCAGGCAAATCAAGCACTAAATCAACTGGACTTCCTTTGTACCTCGTGATTTAGCAACATTAAACCCAGCAGAGTGTTCTCAGCAAACACCCTCTGACAGTGAGCTCCTCAGGTCAAACTGACTCATTTGGGGTCCCACTTGCATGATATTATTTTCTGACCAAACCAGTGGGTCCTTGCAGAATTCCTCGTTTGCTCCACCTCTTTAACTCACCCCAGACAAACCCCACCTGGATTCAGACACTGATAGATCCAGGACTCCCTTTTCCAGAACCTGCCATTAACAATACACAAAATATTTTTTTTAAATGTTTATTTTTCTAAGATAGTTGGGGGATACAAAGTGTTGATGGGGCTTCCAGACATGTATTCCCAAAGTTCACAAATTTGCCTGTCAAGAATCTTGATTCAGTTACATCTTGAAATCGATGCTGCTTATTTTTGGATTTAAAAAACAAAAAAAAGTCTCTTACTCTCACACTTCAGTGTTGCTGATGACAAAATAATACACCATGGAAGTACAAATTTAATAAAGCCCCTTTTATACAGGATAAAGCCCGTGGGACTGACAAGGTGTAGACTATATAATTAGCAACCTGCACCTTTATATACTTGTTGCCTGAACAATAAGCTAAAAACCTGAGGTATCTCTCCACATGTCAGCAATCCTTTCACCAGCACTACTTGCATACTGATGAATATTATGTAAATGAATTTACAGATAAAAAGGAAAAAAACCTATTCTGATGCAAATCACACTCAGCACATAAGCAGTGGGAGTGACTGAAGCCTAAATGCCTCTTGTGCTTTTTCACAGCACAAAAAAAAATAGAAAAAGAAAAGAAACCACAAAACCCACTTAGGAAAAAGCTGTTTGGATGTTCTTACTGCTGCTGACACGGAACCAGGAGAAACTGAAATTAAAAAACCCAATCCACATTTAGTATTTGCTTTAGTTCCTGCTTGTTTAATATCAATATGACACCAAGAAAATGAGGTTTGGTGCATCTGACCTGCTCTGAGCATGACAATAAAAGCTGCTTTGAGTAGATTTATTGCTGCTTTTAAGAGGTCAGAGCTCCAATGATGCCCCTGAAGATCTGAACAGGTACCTTTCCCATCTCCCCACTCTAATTCTCCCTTCCTCTGCCCCTCTCTCCTCATCTTTACAGAAATTCAGCTGAAGTCAATAATTTGAACTTAAATTAGGTGGAAGAAAGCTGCAGGCCCCAGAAATGCATCTTTGCATTTGTTTCAAGTAATAAAAGAAAAGTTTAGTAAACAAACCAGTCAATATTACTCAGTGGCAACTCAGTAAAAGAAATCAGTAGTAGCAGGGAAGCAGCCCAGCATTTCTCTGCTTGTGAGAGCTGTGCCAAAGCACAGATGGTGTTATAAACTTTCCAGATATAAAGCTTAGGTTGTTTTTACCGTTTTGCACCTGCATATTTCCCTCCTAAAAAAAATCCTGCAGAAGAGCAACAAACCCCAGCCTGTTCCTCATGCAAAAACCCCATTTCTGGTATCAGAATCCCTTCTCCTTCCACTCTCCCCATTGTACCTGCAAAGAGAGAAGGAGAGCGAGAGAGAGTCAGTCAAGTACAAGAAGGAAAAATCCAGAGGAAACTTGTGGGAAGCAGAGAGCTGGAAACTTCTGGAGCATCCCTGGGTGTGGACACCGCCCAGTGCAATGGGAACACCAGTTAGAGCTGGAGGAACAACCTCAGGAGGCAGATTTAGTCCTCACACACCCCATGACCACTGGCACTGGTGAGACAACTCCTTCTCCCTGCATTCTAATTCCTCTGATATATTACCTGGCCCCAGGTGCTGGAATTTACCACAGAAGTGCTTGATTTCATTTCTAATTCCTTGTGTACACGTAAACTTGCTCTGGCTAATTTAAGGGAGTCTATTCCAGCACTGAACTCCTGTTAAGGACATTTCAATTTTAGTCTAATTTAATGGATTATTACATTTTAAGCTAACAATGTTCTTAGCTGATTTCCAATAACCTGAAATAAACTTAGTTTATGCTGAAATAAGAGTGGCTGCTCAGCCTATTGGACCAGTTTAATGGAACTGATTTAAATTGCACCTTAATTTAAAGAGGTACAGTAATGCATATAAACAAGCTCTAAGTGATGCTTTGAATATGAAGAGAAACAGAATGAATATGAAAAGCTACAGCCACTGCTGGGTTGTACATCTCAGCTTCTCAAAGCCCAGCATCAAATCTGACTTGGTTGGTAGTCAAGGAGAATAAACACAGCGTAAGAAACAAAGTAATTAATCTTATTTTCTACAAGGATTGCATTTGAATTATGCAAATTCAAAGAATCAGCATTTCTCCAAAGCTAAATAAAAAAAGGGGAAAGGCACATACCTGAGATTACACACATTTGATATGGGGCAAATTCATCACTGAGAGCTTGATTCTAATGCTCAAATTGTTTGAGATACCATCAATTTTTGGACAGGAAAGCAAATAAAGAATACAAGCAAGAGACACTGGAGTTGTGCTTTTCCTATGTAATTAAAAGTTATGAAACTCTGTCCTCTGTTAATTGTTTGTTCTTTGGACAAAAGCAAAGTGCACAACTGTAAAACAGAGTTGATTGTTATGCCTATAAGGAAAACAAACTATTAACTACCTGGGCTCAGTTTACTTAACTTATGCTGCATTTCAAACCAGAGAAGTTGGTTATTTTGCCACTTCTAAAACTTTTATGTCCCCCAAGATTAAATTCATTATGCTGAAATAGAGTGCAAATAAAATATAAGGAGGAGAAAATGATGGTATAAACCATTGTGTTGCAGTGAGGAGAAGCAAGACCAGCCTTATCTTGCCTCTGCAATGCATTCTCCATTTTCTTCCTCAAATGGGCTCATATATAATTTTAAGGGTTTGGAAATAAAGCTTTCCATGTTACTATCTGTTTAATGTCAGCTGCTCACTGTTTCATGGTGGGCTTTGTGACAGCCTAATTCCACAAGACGAGCTACTCCTCCTGCCTCGAGAGTTTAGTCCAAGGTGCTGATCACAGTCCTTAAGCTTGACCTCAAACTTTTGAGAGCTAATTGTTTCTTTGACTCTAAATTAACATAACTTAAAAAAAAAATAAAAAGACCACCAGAAACAACCTTATTCTTCCTTTCCATAAATACATAGCAAATGCTCATTCTTGTTCCCTCAAGTCTGGGCAAAAGGATGCAGATACAGAGTCTGACATTTTCATCTCTCACAGGTAAGGGCAGGTCCCTTAAGACTATGAGCAATAATTAATTAAAACAGATGAAGACTTACCCCTGGATACAGTCTATGCCTCTTCAAAAGAAAAATAATTAAAGAATCACAATTTTATTATATTCATGACTCCTGGGAGAGCTGAACTGCATTAAATTATAATTTTATTAAGCTGGACAATTAATATATGCTAAAAACAAGTCTGAGAGAACAAATACCACAGCGAACTGGAGCTGCCCTGTTTCTTTACTGAAGTGTCCCACTGCTCCCCTGCACTAATCCAGGTTTATGGCTGCTTTGCACCACCAGAGCAGCACAAAATAGCCAGAGCACATCAAGGAATAGGCCTAATACCTTCAGCAAAATGTTCTAGGGGTTTCTTAACCTGTTTTGGGGCCTGAAGAAGGGAGAGGGAAACTCAGCAGTGTATTAACTGAGCACACAGCAATTTGGATTAAAAGTGGGTAACTCAGCAGGCAGAAAGCATTAACCTGGATTCTTCAGCACCATCAACCCACGTGTTACCACAGACAACTCAGTTCATTCTGTATCAGGGCTTTTTTTCCCCTAATTCTCTAGTTCTAACTTGGCACAAAGTTACAAATAATCACTGCCAATGTTTAGCATCCCAGGACAGGCTGAAATGCAGCCCAGCTGTATCCCACATAATGGGAATATATCTTATACCAACATCCTATACCTCAGGTAACAAAACCAAACAGCACTGCCTGTTCTCCAGAGTAGGATGGCCTTGAAGCAATAAACCCCAGCTGGTTCTTTTGCAATACAGTTCATTACCACCTACATACAGATTCTTCTGCAGGCTCAGAAGCCAAACACCCAAGCACCTAATTCCCACATAAACTTTGTCCCAGCTCAGAAAGATGGGAAACTCTGATTCTCTTGGAGAAGTCCCTGAAGAAGTTGAAAGGCCAAGTGCAAAGAACACTTCACACACATTTGTGGGCTCAGCCACACTCAACTCACAGGAACAGCACTGACACCCACACTGAACAAAGGCAGAAAGAGCCACTTCTCTTTAAAAAGAAACGTGAGAAATGGGATCCCCTTACCTTTAAAAATGTGACAAACAGACCTCCAAAGTGCTCTGAGCATCCCTTTCAGAGCCCTACTTTTAAACGGCTGCTTCACCAAAGTTCTGACCCACAGAACTCCTGAAGTCAGGATGGCAAATAATTTCTGGGAAAAAAAAACATTTTTTCACTCCTCTCCAAACTTGTTCTGCCCTATAAAAGGGCTCTTAACACACAGAGGTAGTCCAAGCCTCTCTGACAAAGGAGAAAGGCACAGGAGCTGCAAACAGGCTTCCCAGGAGCCCTTTGTAGTGGAAGGGAACAGCAGGAGAGCTCTGCCTGTGGCCAATTAGGCACCTTGTTAACAAAGACACTCCTTAAGGAAGGCAGGCCCTCCAAGCTCAGCCATCTGGGGATCCTTCCCAGCCCTTCCAACAATCCACTGCAGGAGCCAATATCCCCCTGAAGAGGGAAGTGCCAGCACCTGTGGAAGGGAGGGAAGAGCACAGAGGTCCAGGGTCACCCACCTGGCAGAGGGTGGGGAGTCCCCAGGCAAAGAACAGAAAGAGAATTAACCAGAATTAACTCCTGGCTCAGCTTTACACCCACTCACAGGCTGCAACCCTAATTACATAAAAATCACAGAATTTCACCCAGAAAATGCTGTCTGACAGAGCACTGGGCAGAAGCCTTGTGTTTGCAAACTGGGCACAGCTCCACATTTACCATCTTCACATTTAAACCACTATTTGTATTTGCTAAACTGTTGAGGCCAGTAAAGTCCAGTCTGAGAATGTTTTGACTCTTCAGCTATATTTGGTAGCTGCTTATTTGTTATTTCTGAGATGACAAACATTTTGAGGAGGAAAATTATTAGGGCAGAATCATCTTTTAAGCATGTTCTCCGAGAAAAACTGAAGCCTGTTGCAAAGCTGACATACTCCACATTTTAATCTTGAAACATATCCAGTGAGGTAAAAGAGTATCACAAGTTCAAGGGCTTGAGCTGTAGCCAAGAAAAAGGAAAGTTGGCCAAGGTGCTACACAAGCACATACACAGTCTGTGCATAAATGTTGTATCTGTCCTTTCATCCAAGGGGAGGGGAGGAGAAGCAGGAAAAAAATCCCACCAGTTCTGTGACTTAGTTTAGGCACAGCAGAGCTTCAAACACCGTGTGAAAAGAGCAATAAATTTATGTCTTCCTGAAAAGTCTGATTTGAGACTTTTGAATATTTTACAAACACTGTCCAGTGCTTGACACCATAAACATAAATAATCAGAGCAGAAGCTGAAATAGCAAAGTGAAAAAACCATCACAGTTCATAGAAATTGTTTACACTGGAGAGTCAGTGCAGGACCCCCTGGGAGGTCTGGGGTGTCTAGTTCTGGGTCTTCCCAAAACTCCAGTGTCTGTCAAGATGTGTTTATACACAGTTGGCAACAGGATCAGAATATCAGAATATCCTCAGGAATTGCAGAAGCTGAGTCAGTTCAGAACCTCTCTCTTGTATTGCCTGACAGGAGAGGAAGGAAAACCATGTCAAGTTGGAAAAAATAAGTTTTGTTCTAGAGCTGTAAGACCATACTGGTAATGGAGTTTCCAACCAGGAGACTTCTCTCCTGTTTCCATTGTGTCCAAGAAAAATTGTACATCAACCCAGAGCCCTCCTGAATCCAGTAAAGTTCTGGAGTAGGAACTCTGACTTTGATTTGAACATTGGCATGAGCTGCTACATATGATTTAACAGCAATAGATATTTCATGTGGTAGGAATAAAAAATAGAATGAGGTTTAGAAAACCAATCAAAAAAAAAAAAATCTGGCTGACTCTTCTTATGTAAAAAATCTGTGAAAGATTTTAAGGAGAGTTAAAATTTCTAGTTCAAAAAAATCACACATAGATCACCTTTCACCTATCAAAACAAGTTTGGAATAAGCCTTAAAAATATTTTACAAGCATATTTTTAATATAAATATAAATATTAATATAAATTAGGTACCTCATGCAACTACAAGAGATTATGGAACATGGCCTGTTTAAAAATATAGATCCTACCTTGGTTGAAATAAAAAATCTCAGATGTTATTTAGGATGTCAGGCATTACCTAAATGACTTTCAATGGGAAAAAGATGAACATCAGCAACATTGTTAAAGATAAAAATAGACCATGGTAATGGATAAAAAGGGTATCTTGGGGCTTTTTGTTGTTTCTTTGTTTTTAGCTTATTTGGAATAGCTGTGGAGTTGGATTTAGGTTTCCATTAATTATCATCTGCTCGTAAAGAAGCTGAAGAAATCTTTGATCTTAAAGGAATCTTTCTATTCCCGGTTAAAGGCGTGCAGGGTAAGAACACAAAGTACATGAAATCCTGTTGTAGCTGGTTAGTAACACATGAGGGGTGTGAAATGAGCAGGTCATGGTCCCATTGTGAGCCCGGGGCAGAGCCAGGATTGCACAGCTGGGCTGTCCAAAACCAGCCAAAGTGAACCATGGCCACCATGGCCACCAGAGACAGCCCAGCTCTTGGACAACAGCTTTGATCTGCCCATCTCCTGCAAAGCTGAGCTGGCTGCCAGGCTCCAGGCTGGAATTCCCAGCCCTGGGAATGCATCATGCATTGCTCTGTGTTAAACTCAGGTTTATCTGTGTTGAAGGCACCCAAACCAGCAAGTGTTAATGCTCATTCCTTCCTCTTTGAAAGTAATGGGATCAAACAGGTTGTGCACAGCTAAATGTGCAAAGAATAGTTCCAGGTCAATTGGGTACGACCTGCTCCACTCTGAAACAGGATTTCCCCATCATCTAAACCAAAAGAGTTGCAATTGTTCTTTCAGTTGCAGCTTTCTGGTCAAAAAAGTGAAGACAAAAACCTGTTTCCAAGTCAGATCACCAGCCCTTCCTTGCACACATCTACACTAAACTGGTAGAACAAATGATGTGAAGGGTTAAGAGATCAGCTTTCTTACACCTTACTGAAAAACAAAGCTCCAAAAATCAGACAAAGCACTATATTTAGTTCTGGCAATCATTTATAAACCATTTTACGCTTTAAAGTCTTTTCTCTTGCTAAGAGATGTTGTGCAAATGAAACAGCTTCTGCTCTAAGACTGGTGGTTTTATTTCCAGCCTGAGATTTCCTGGGCACAAATAGATGCAGGAGAGAGCACAGCTGCTCTGTAAATCCAGCACTTCAGAGAGGCACTGGATTTGCTGGATCTGCACAAATTAACCCTAAATCTCAGGCTTTCTTGAGCAGCCAGAACTGCTGTGGCTCTGAGAGATTGTTGTGGCAAACACATCCAAGGTTCCTGGAGCTGAACAGGTTACTCACAGCTCCTGCAGAGCAGCCAGGAGAGATCAGATTGTTCCATGTCCAACACCCAGACAAACACAGAGCATTCTCAGAGCATCCATCTGAACGACAAGAATGACTCCTCAGGGCATTTTTGAACAGCATTCAGATGAAAAGAAATAAATAAAAAACCCCTTCTAAGGGCAGAGCAAACCCAGGGACAGCAGTTCACAATAATCCAGTTGAAGTGAGGGATAGAAGCTGAATGCAAACCTGAGCTGCAACAGCAAAGATGGATCAAACAAGAGCTGGAAGATTTCTTTTCAAAACAGGAAGTCTTTTCTCGTGGTTTGTTTTCCCTACATTTATTTAGATGGCAACAGAGGCAGGAAAACACAACCACACTATTTTTAAAATTGGATGTAACAGTCAAAAGAGGATTAAAAGTTTGGCATAACTGCAGGACTGCAGCCCTTGACTACATCAATCTTTTATTTTTCAGGAATTTTTTTCTAATCTGTACACAGTAACTCGTCCTCAGGCTCTCCAGGAGTTCCCTCAGCTGGCACTAGATGGGGGTGTGATGCACAGCATCTTCTGAGCGCAGTGATTCATTCTTTGGGGGGAAAGGAGCGTCAGAATGAGATTTCAACCCCATGAAATGCTGTTGAAATAGTTGGGACACCTTATTGCAGGCTAAAAAACCCCAGCCATAAGTCTTAGTGCCCCTATTTTTAAAATACTAATTCGATTATATTCACTGTGTCCTAAATTGAGTGTGGTAACCTTGACTTAGAAATGCAGGGTAGGAAATTACACATTCCTCCTCTTACACCTTCCCATCCTTTGGAAGGTTTCCATATCAAAAGTATTGCCACTGACGTTTTCCAAAATTTGAAGGGAAAAAAAAAGTCTGTTTAAAAGTTTTGTTTCAAGTTTTTATTTTTATGATGAAGCCCTGAAAATTATCCAGAAAAAGAAACCATTTCTATAAACCTCTTGGCCTGGAAAGAAACTGCTCTAGAGAATAATGACCCCAATTCTTCCTCTGAGGTACCACCTAGAAAAGGTCTCCAAAAAAGGAGGAGCACACAGAAAACCATGTCTCTTCCTTTGCCTTTCCCAGACCACACATTCAAACCTGTTTGAAGCAGAAAAAAATAAATCTGCCCTTAGTTTGTGATCTCTCCCTCACCTGTCACTGGAAAGTCAAGCAGTGAAGTCGCTTTTTGAAACAGTTTTGGTTACTCACAGTGATCTGTTCTTGGAAATTAAAATAATATTGCAAAGACCACGGTGGTAAAAACTTTAATCTGAATTATCTTACTAATGTTTTTCTCCTTTGAAAGGCTTAAAGTGAGGGGAAAGTTTCATTTGATTAGTTTTTTAGTTCAATTGCATGTGTTCTACTTCCTTTTTGAAAAAGATAAACCTTAAGTTTCTGTGACTGTCAGGCCATTTTAATGAGTTGAAAAAACATTTTATTAAAATTATTCACCTCTTTTCTCTCTTGGTTATTTAGTTTCTTCTCTTCTTACTGTATTATATTACTATTCTGTATCCTCTGCAACAAAATACTCACTTCAAAATGACCAGATTTGATATTTCGACCAAAAAATTACAACAAGCTAAGTGATGTATAGAATACTAAATGATATATATTTATAGAATACCACCTGCAATTTCACTGCATTGTAGGGAATTTCATCTTTTTTAATTTCTTGCTTTTTCTCTGGTGGGAGGACAGTAAAAAGGATGAGGGAGGGAGGAATCTGAGGTTGATGAAGTGGCCCTGGGAGTGTGAAGATTCAAGACACACCCTGTAGCTTTACCTTGTCTGCAGCACTGGCTGATATCACAAATATCACATACTTCCAGTAAAATATCAAAAAACTAAAGGATCTGGCTACTCTGGGAAGAAAAATCAGTGAATCTATCTAATGATCTATTTATATCCTGAAGCATAAGAATTAATAGTGTGGTAATTTCATTCCAGCTACTGAAACAGCAGAATCTATTTTTATACTCCGGATAAATGGATTTACCCCACCAATGGTTTAGAGCCTTATTGGGACAAACATGAAGAAATTTTAGCCAACAATAAATGACTCCATTGCTTTTGGCCAAGTAGAACAGACTCAGAAATGTTTCCCTCACAAACTGGCCATTATAAGGACAATCCCAGAGATTGAAGCTTTAGCACAAAAGAAGCAACTGAACAATTTTGGTAAATATTAATGCTGCTTATCAGTCCTTCTAAAATGTTCACATCTATCAAAAATATACTGTAATGATTATAGTTTATAGGAAAAGGATCTCAAAACTCCCAGGAGATGCTGAGCTGAATTACTCAGACACTTGTCTTGGATTCTTGAAATGATCAGAAGGTACCTAAAGCCAATAATTAGTGCTTAGACTTCAACATCTTTTCTTCCCTCCCACTGTGTATATTACTGTGTCCTGTTCTTTTGGGGATTTGTGCTCATTTATATTCTAGGACTCATCTCTTAAGAGGAACAACCCCAGTACAAGGAGCAGTGAGTGGAGGTTCCACACTGAGCAGGGGCTGAGAATTTCACGAGTAAAGTACGTGGCAGCTGAGAGCCACAAATGCCAAAAGGGCAGATGGAAAAAAACAGGGACTAAATAAATCTTGGACAGGTTCCTGAAGTGAGGAAAAGAGATAATCAATAGAAGTGTCAAATCTTGTAAATCAATTTATTCTGACAGTCCTTGAGGCCCAAGGATGGGGCACGGGAAGGGAACAAGCAGTTGAAGCTGCAAAGAGGTTCACAGTATATGATACATGCAGGGCAATGCAGTGACAAAAGTTATACAAAGAGTCAAATAGGACAAACAAAAAACCCATCAGAATGTAATTATGCACATTAAACCAATGTCCTGTGAGGAATAGCTTCATTTATCTATCATAGATATTTAGCTACCGTAGATGCAGCCCCCCTGAGCACCAGTGTCTGAAGCAATCACCATGTAAGTTCCTTTAAAATAAAAAGTTCAGATTCATCACAGTATTACTGTCCTGAAGTAGTTGAAACATCTGCCATACTCTCAGCTTACCACAGAAACCCACAGAACTGCAGGAAAGTTGTCCATGGTTGTTTTTTTTTTAGTTGTCCTGCCTTTCTCAGGGAATCTGTGCATCTTAGGCAAAGGATTAGAGAAGTCTTGTTCTAATTCCAGTTCCCTCAATAACAGAAGGTCATTAAAGCTCCAGAATGGCTGGGACACAGTGCTGCTGAGTGACTATGTCACATCATCTGCTGAACATATTCCATTCCAAACCAGCATAAACCAGTAGACTCCCTGCCAATGAGCTGAGAAGACTCTGTCCTATGCAAATAAAAGCTGCACTTCTATACCCAAACTGAGATAGTAAAACTATTTCTATTAAACAGATGACATTTCTTTTGATTTATCATTGAACAGTTGTTTGTGGTTTTTTTCTCTCTGTTCCTTGAACAACTTTTCTTTTTCTGCCCAGAAGTGGACAAAGATCTTCCCTTAGATTTTGCAATCCCTGGTTCTTCATGTGTAATTTCCCAGTTTGTTAATAAGTGCCAAAAAGCCTCTTTGAGATGATCTCCTCCAGTCAGACAGTCAGAGCTGTTCTAGTTTCTTCTGAGCTCCTCTATTTAATTAACTTCAAGTGCTGTATTCTCTGAGGAAGCAGAGGGAGAGTTTATTAGGGGGTGTGGTATAAATTACACAGTAAATTGAGCAGAGTGGAAATCCAAGACAGTTTGTGTGCAAGAAATTTTCTTTAAGACACCTGCTGCTTGAGAGGCCAAAGGGCAGAACTTGCTTTCCAGCTGTTATTTAAGCCCCCATGGAAGTGTGATCCCTCAGCATCTCCAGCAATTTGATCCATTAGGTGCTCACACAAGGGGGAGCTCCCAAAGGCTTTGTAAGGATTTCTAGAGCTTAAATCAAAATCACCATCCAAAAAACTAGGAAAAAAAACCACCCACCCACATCCTTACTTGTTGCCTTGGTGAGGAATTCACTGAGTCTTCTCTTTTGCCTGAAAGTTGCATCTGAAGGATCCAACCCAGAGAGACAAATCCTACATCTCTAATTAAGCAGAGGGTCTTTAACACTCTTGAGAACCCAAATCTACTGAGCACATTCCAAGCACAGCTCATAGACAAGAGCAACTGGATTGGCTCTAAATGATTGCTAGAGCATCAGATAATATCAGATAAGAGCTTCACAATTAAAACAACTCTCCAGGGAAGGGGAAAACAGGTCAAAACAATCTTCCTCCAGAGAGGATTCAAGAGCACATCATTCCCTGATGATGATGATGATGCCCAGGTGAGCATCCCAGAGAGCAGGCCAAGGAGAATAATGAAGAGGAAGGCAAATCATGCCAAATTAAAGGGCCATAAGGACAGAGTGCAAAATTCCCCCCCCTGTGGCCGTGACCCCCTGGCAGAAGGTGGAAGGGTGACCCCAGGTCTGCTCTCATTAAATGCTTTACACATTTTATGCTGCACAAGCGTTGGGTTGAGGAGGAAATAACATCACCTGGAGAATTCTTTGGGAAGGAAAGGACTAAAACTGTGCCTTTACCACCAGACTAACAGCAGTTTGCTCCTTTGGAGATGTGAATTCATACTTAGGCTGAAGTTTGTAGTAGTTCAAGGCCAGGTTGGACAGAGCCTGGAGCAACCTGGGCTAGTAGAAGGTGTCCCTGCCCATGGCAGGGGGAGAACTGGATGAGCTTTAAGGTCCCTTCCCACCCAGACCATTCTGGAATTCTATGACCAATACTGGCTGGAAGAGGCAGGTTCAAGGCATCTCCTTCAAGCCTAGTTTAAAAACTAAGTCCAGTTCTACACTTCTTAAGGAACTGTGTAAATGCACAGTCTAAGCAGAGAGAACAAGTAAAACACAAAAAGAGGAGCCAAGCAAAGTTTACATCTTGAATATCTATGAAAAGCCACACCATCAAACCCATATATGTTCATAAATTATTCTTTGAGCAATCAGTTAAGTAGGAATACAAAAAGTTTTGCAATATAATATGGTTACATTTTCATGCCTTCATGAATCATATCAGCTTCAATTTTATTAATAACATTCATTTCAACTGTCATGAGGACAAATTGTAAATGATTTCAGAAGCCTTTCTTAATTGTTGCATAGAGGGAAAAAATTCTCTCGTATCAGGTTCGTTATTAAAAAGGATAAGTAAATAAATCTATAAAACATTCTGGTAGTTGCTGGGAAACCTCATTGTTGATATGACAACCATGGCACAGTAAACCAGATTAGAGCTTGTTTCTGATCTGTGTACTCTACATTCTCATTAAGGGAAGTGTTTTCTATCTGCTATGCTATAGTGACACCTACAGAAAAAAAAATATCTAAAATGGGACACCAGGGCAGGGATTTGATTAGAAATCAATTTTAAGTGCTGCATAACCCCACTTGTTTATGTCTGCAATATGTATTGTTTAAATTCCAGCCAGGAAGCTTTGGAATTACCACATGCCAGTCGCTTGGGACCCAATTTATAAACATTTTCATGGCAGTCATGGAAGAAAATCATGCTAATAGCAAGTTTCCAAGCAAAGTTGGTTATCCTAATTGCTGAATATATGCTGCTAACATTCCTTCAGAGGCAGAGACTTCTCCAGTTTTCCGAGGATCAGCACTTTTTTTCCTGTGGTGCTGCTGAATTTACAAAAAGGAGCATCTTCAGAATCTCCCATTGATTTTGTGTTGTTGCATTGATGTCGTGCAACGTGTTTGCTCTTGAAAATGTACTCAAGACTTTGCTTCTGCTTTTGCAGAAGGAAGGAATATTCCTTTTTTTAGACCTCCTTTCCTTTAATAACTCAGAATGAACTGCTCTGGGAAGTTATGGCACAGCTTTTATGGTTGACAACACCTTCAGCATCAGAAGCCATTTGCAGCACTCTAATTCATTTAATATGATATTCTTGAATCCTCAAAGCCTGACATCATGAATAATATTTTCCTTTTCCCTTTCAGCAGAAAGTGGCAGCACAACCTCCTCTTTTTGCTGTCCTATTTCCTTAACACTTTTAGGTATTACAGTTAACGAAGAGTTAAACAGCAGCACAACATCAAAGGCTTCAATGAAGAGGCCTCTTTCTTTGAAGGATTGGATAGAAAATCTTGAGTCACTTAAAAAAAAAAAAAGCCTTCATTATATTTCCCAATATAAATTAAAATTAGCATATTTTAAAATTAGTGTCATTTTCCTGGAGAGGAAATTCAGTACTGAGCTTTCTGTGATAGAAGTGAAACCTCCAGAATAATCCAACACCCAGAATAATCCTGCTTTTTAAGAACTACAACACACCCTTCCCTAAATGGGTTGGATTCTAAGAAAGAGATATAACGTGTCAAACAACACCATTTTGAAATATTCACCAGACAAACAGATTTTGCTGCTCAGAAATAAAAAGCTGTCAGTGATGTGCAACCTCAGCGTGACAGAAATCTTGCAGGGGCTCAGAGATTCCCGGAAGGGATAACAGCAAACAACCACACTCTGGAGGCAGGACAGGTCTCCTGTTTGGTTGATTTTTCCGGGATCCTGGATTAATGGAGGCATCCTGGGTGTGAGGAGGATACTTTACCAATCAGTCAGTAATGGTTCCACAACCAGAGGGGGAAGTCCTTGTAAGATTTGTTCTCCCCTATGTTCAACATCTGGATAAAATCAGAAGGGAAGAACTAAATACCTGGACTTGGACCTAAATATGACACAACAAACAGCTCTTGGAGTTGCCTTTATTCACTCCTATTTATTTAACCCACCTCTGTTGCCTTAGGATAACATTTTCTCAATTAACTTGACCTCAAGCTGTGTCTGTCCCAGACATTTGTGTTTGCTAAAGTGTGCAGGTGACATTTATTTGCCCACATCAGCCACTCTCATTACTCTGAGCAGACCACAAGGACTCTAAGCAGGGCTTGATTCCAGTCTTAGCACTCCCACCATTCCAGGCTGGCAGCAGAAGGCCTCTGTGGAGTTCCCTTTGAGTCTCTGAATAAACATAAATAGTCACCAAAAAAAAGTTGCCAGCCATAAACCACTGTTTTATTACTCCCTGCACTTCAGTGTTTGTTCAAACTCACTGACACTTCTTTCTAAACCAAATGATAAATGAAAAGAAACAACAAGGCAGAAATGAGGTGTAAGAGATAAGGATTCCTTCCTACCTCACCCCCAGACAAACTGACATGGAGAAGCTGGAATACAAAAGTAGGATGCACAGATATTTTGGACAGAGACAGACACCACCTGTGAAATCTTTTTGCTGTGCACAGCAAGAGTTAAAACCAACTCCATTACCTCCTTCCTTAGAAAGCTCCTCACATTCCACCTCCCTTAAATTGCTCCCTGACTTAAGTAATCATCTCTTTCAGGCCCTTAAGCAATAATAACTGACTGGAGCTGGGGGGAGTGAAAACCAAATAACAGCAGTAGCAGTGGAGGCAGCACAGCAGCAGCAGAGGTATTTCTGCTATCAGCCAGTGTATAAAACATTGGCAGTTTAGAGAGGAAGGAGCCATTTAAATATGACAGGTTTTTAATATTTTAACTGCAGTGTGTCTGAGCGTTGCCCCAGGCATCCCAAAGTTTGCTGTGCCACATAATTCACTTTTACAATTCTCTCACACACGGAAAGCAAAATAAAATACATTTTAAAAAAAAAATACCAAGGCAGGCAAACTCGTGCTTTTGGAGAATCCAAACCCCCAGTTCCCCCAAAATGATTGCTGTCATCTAGACCTCTCACTGTCATTGATCCAGACAAGTGTCCAAGTGGATTCCTGGATAAAGGCAGGGGGGTGGATGTGTCCAAAATGTTAAAGCTCTGATGGCACAAACTGTCCCTCAGCATCAGACAGGATTGTCTCTGACGTGGATTTTTCATTTACTGCAGAATCTGAGGAGCTGCAGCTGATTTTCTATCAAGTGGCAGAGCTGTGGCTCACCCACCATCAAAGTATTGCTGCTTTAGCTGCCACTACCTTTTCCTACTGCTTTAACTTCATTCCATGCATCCCACGCTGCTGAGGAGTCACTTGTAGGTTTTGTCCTCTCCCAGTCCCTCTCTGCAGCCAGGAGGGAGGTTGGGCAGTACTTCCACCTGCAGCAATGGTAAAATAAAAAGGGGAAAACCTGTTCCCAGCTGTCTCAGCATGTTTTGAATTGATCACATCTGGGTCATTTTGGGGCAGTTCAGTGTGTTACACAACAGCAAATGAGAACTTGCACAGCCTTGTGCTCAGGCCTCTGTCTGTGGTGTGAAATGAGATTTACACTCATTCTGATTTCATTCCTTTTGCTCCATGCTTTGAGGTTTTGGACTGTGGATGCCTGGAAAGGTCTGGATTTAGGGCTGCCAGAGGTCAAGAAGGATTTGGACAATGCTCTCAGGCACAAGGTGTGATTTTTGGGGTGTCCTGTGCAGGGTCAGGAGTTTGACTCCATGATCCCTGTGGGTCCCTTCCCTCTCAGGATATTCCATAATTCCATGATTTGTTTGGCAACAGGGCTTTCAGGTTTCACTGTCTGACTGTGATGAATTTTTGTGTTAGAGCAGAATTTCAACCAGTTTCTGTTCTTTTTATCATTCAGGAGAAGAATAGGCTTATTTAATTCAGGTCATGTTCCTTCCTTTATTTCATTTTCTTTTCACAAAGCGGAGTCTCAGCTCCCATCTCAATATTCGAAATACACTATAAAAATATGCAGCACTGATCTAAAGAATATTCACACCTAAATTCCTGTCTGTAATTAAGTAAACACTCTTAAACATGATTTCATTGCAGGAAAGTCCAAGCATAGCTTTTAACCTCTGCTTTAGGTGTTGCCTGGACATAAAAACAACATCACAGAAGGATAACAGTGCACGGGGTAAGAGTGTAGAATTTACATTTCTGCTCTAATACCACCTCCAGAGTTTAATTTTATCCATTTGCTCACACACCTCACCATCACTTCAGCTATTGTGTCTGAATATGAATATCAAACACTCCTGAAAACCTCCCTCTCAATGCCCTCTGCCATCCCCCGTTTATGTCACACACAGAAGCAGATGCAGAGTCACACAGAGAAAAGAGAATTTGTGCCTGTGATCAGGTTAGACACATGGAACAGAATATACACAGAATTTAGTATTGTGTATTTACATAAATCTCAGCTTTCAGAAGGCAAATGTCACACACACCACACACCTCAACTAGAGCCCTTAGGTGTCATCTACGGACAGATGGTCCTGAAAGAAGCCCAACAAATGTCCACAAAATGAAGGATATTTCTGTGCACTACAAACTAATGAAGGATATTTCTGTCCCCCAGTGCCACAGGTAAGTCAGAGGAGTTCTGTGTCCAGGAAGGACCTGATAAAACGAGGCATTCAATGGAATAATAACCCATCCTGCCAAGAGGGGAAGGAGCAATGCCTGCAGTGTCCCAGGGAACCTCCCTCTATCCTCTGCCCTTGCACAGCCACCCCGAGCCAAGCTCTGAGCCAGCACAAGGAGCTGAAGAGTTTGAACCTGAAAAAGCAGAGCCTTCCCAGCCCACTGATGGCAGGGTTATTCCAGGGACCTGGAGAGTCACTAACAAAGGGAAAAAAAGAAGGTAAATATCTGAGCTGAAATCGGGAGACCCCTCCCTCTTACGGGAGAGAAACACCCCCTCCCAAACCCACAAAGAAAAAATTGGAACCTTTAAAACATTTGGAAGATTAATAAGTGAAGAAAACATTATCAATGCAATTAATTGTTTCATTTTAGTGTCTAAAAGACTAGTCAGCCAGTCAGGTGGCTTTACTCTTCATTTTGCCTGCTATGGGACATAACTTGACCTTCACAGGACAATCACCACAGCATGAAAGGCAATTTTCTTTCTAAACTAGAGTGCAGCATTCATCCTACAAACCTACTGCAACTCCTACCAAAACTCAGGATTCAGTAGCTCCAAATGTCTGCACTGAGTACCCAGCTGTTGTGGTGGGCCCAAGATCCTGAGCCAGTCCAAGGGAATCATCCTCCACAGATAAATGAATGCTCTCGAGATTAAAACAAAAAGCCACAAAATCAAATTGCTCCCAGGTGGCCAGCAGGAAACTGGGTGTAAATTGGATTTACAGGATAGTCAAATGCAATAGCAGTGGGGAAAGAAGGTTCTCTCCACTGCTATGTTTGCTTAGGAAACAACAGAAATCACATCCCTGAAAAAAGACACAAATTCTTTATTATTTATTGAATAGCTTTAGATTTGTAACATAATACAGCACTTAAAAAGCAATGTGAGATAAGTCACTCCTTTAGCTCAGACTCGGAGTGTTTCCAATTACTCAAGTACTGGCAAAAGAAGTGATTTATGCTTGAATAAACTTGAACACTGGGTAGTGAGAAAATTATTTAGCTTCCATTTAGTGACTTTAAGTTCTCTGTCACATGTACAGAAAACCATTCTGTAGCTAATTTTCTTAATTTCGGATAAATTTGGGCTTTAGTGGCTTTCTTAAAACCCCTTTAGTTAAATCATCTTATTTGAGTGTTCTATGCAAGCCTCAAGCTTTATTGGAGAAATAAGAAACTACGCAGCAAATTTCCCCCCAAATTTACCAACTTCTGCTGAGGAGTTTCATTCTTTCTCAAACTGTGCCATTCTTGATGCTTTGCAGGATAATTTTCCGTGAGCATCTTTGATCAAAAGCATCCAGATGTTTCCTTGTAGCTCTGCCAAATGACAGATTTCACATCTCTGCAAAAAAATAAGGAATTTTAGGAGCATTCTGCAGTCAGTCTTCAAGGAATCTCAGGATTCATTTGCCTCATCATGTGGATGGTTCTATTAAACCCCTCCTAAACCATTTAATTACACTAAAAACAATGTAGCTCCCACACCTTTTATCCCACACACAGATGTATTCATAAAAAAGTGAATTATTCACATGCCCTCATGAGGACCAAGGGGGATCTCCTGACAGACACTGTTATCTTTGATCACTTTAGCAAAGTTTTAATTTAGGGTTTTAATTGCTGCCTCTTGTTACATAAAATGACTTGAAAGAAAAGCACTAATGGAGAGAGAAGATCCATCTAAACCAAAAATGCTATTGAAAAATAAACACATTTCTGAGGGCCAAAGAAATTAATAAATAAAATCAGAGTTAATCTGGAACTGAGACAAAGGTTCCAACTTGACTCTTAGAGCAGTGAAGTTCTGGAAGCACCTCCCAAACATGGTATAAATGGCAAAACCCAACGAATCAACAAAAAACTAAATTATGTGCTGTCTGCAAAATAAGGATGAGAGTTGCTGATACAGGACTGCTTCTTGTAGGGCCTCTAATGGAGAATTTTCTCCTAAAGCAGGCAGGGAATTTGAATCCTCCTGCTCCCATCCCATCAGCAGTGCCACTGTGCCCTGAACAATGCAGCATAACAAGCTTCTCCATCAGGACTCCCATGTGTGGCCCTTGATTGCCATTCAGCTTCAAGGAACTATAGCCAGTGATTATTTCCCCACCAGCAAATTCAAAACTCAGCCATGACTTTCACTGAGGTTCCTTCCCACCCCCAGACAGTCATTCATGCATCAATACTCCATTTCCTCTGTCATACAACCATTTCTGCAGCTCCCACAGTCAGTTTTAATTAGAATATTCAGAGTCATTTTGCATCAACAGCACATTGTCACCTATTTACCTCCTTTTCCAGCCCACATTTGTTATACAGTTCAGGCCTTGGAATTGTCCTCCCTATGAAAGCACAACAATCCTGTCCTCAGTTCCTCTTCTTTTTTAATAGGTTACAAATGCCCTAATGTCTGATTGCAAATGCCTGATTTCTTTAATCCCATGCTTGCTCAATTTCCTAAAAAGCTTTTATATAATTTTTAAGAGGTTTTTGGAAAAATCTACACATAACATGTGGATTATGTCACCCACAGCAACATACTCATTAACTTCTCCTAGGAACTAAAATCTTCCAGGTGCTGTTTATCTTCATAAAAGTTACAGTGATAACCCTCCAAACATATGTTTATCCATTCCTCTGAGTACCTTATTTTTTTTCTTATGCTGCACTGAGTCAGATTTAGTTGTCTTTGAATTCAGCTACTCGCTGGAACACTAAAAAGGCTGATGTAATAGTTGCTCCCTGCTATTCCTTCAGATATAAGTGGTGCCCCACAGCAGCAGGCTGGTAATTCCACATTTTAATTCCCTTAGAAGTGCTGGGTGAAGCCCATCTGCTCTTTGTGCAGTGTTAGCACCCAATTTATTGATTTGTCTCGAGGCCTGAGGATGCTGAAGAGAACAAAGCTGTGTTACAAAGGTCAGCTCAGTCCAACAGACCCTACAGGAAACTCAGGGTTTGCAAGATCATACCTCTAGAAAAACTCAGCTGCAGATGTGGTGCCTCTTTTTGGACAGGGGAGAGCTTGTTTGGCATATTCTGCCTGGGTTATGTGAGGAATCAGAAGGGAATCTGCCCAAAGTCATAACACTAAGGATCACAGAATCACAAAATCAGTGAAAGACCTCTCAGAAAGACTTCACAGAAAAGACCCCTGAGACCATGGAGTCCAACCTAAATGCCTGCATACCCACCATCATCTGATGATTTGATGCCCTATAATCCCACAATCTTGCTACAGATCATTGATTAGGCCATTTCCACAGCTTTTATACACACACACTCTGAAAACATATGAACATAGGGCTAAGCATCTATAAATACATTGTTGTCCTTGCAATTTGTAATCTTTCCATTTTAAATCTAGTCCCCATATAAAAAATGCAGAGCAGTCCCTTAGTTTCACAGCCACACACACACACTGTGTGTGCAATTAAACCTACTCTGCTTTTTTTCTCTATTCTTTCTTTCCCAACTCTCCTCATCTTCTAAAAAATACCTGGTGCTCAAGCTGGTTTTATCAGGGCTTTGTCTCCTGGATGCCAATAACCCAAAGTAAGTAAATCATTCTCATCTGATGGCAATGCACACATCTGAAGGTGGAATTGGTACAGGAGAATTGTGTTGTGTGCATCTTGCAGGAGCTTTAGTTTCCTGGCTTGTCACACACACAAAAGCCATTGATTATTTTGGTTTCCTGACCTCAGATCTACCTGAAGTTTTAGAGGGTACCAGCAGCATCCCTGCTGAGGCTGCAGCCAAAGAGGAACTCTGATGGACAAAACAAAGGCTGGAGCCAGGGAGCCTGCTGAGCAACAGAGGTCAAGGCACAGCAGGGAATCAAGGGAAAAATCAGGAGAACCTTCCCTTGACTGCAGCAAGGGCTGGGTGGGGGGAGAGGCCTGGAAAGGTCAGTCCTGGGGACCAGAAATTTCTGTAACAAGTGCCTGGAACAGAAAACTCCCCATTAAACACCAACTCTGCTCTGCAATCAGCCACATCTCTCTTGTCTCCTCTCCCTCCATGTGTTCATCACCCACTGCGATGGAAGGAAAAGAAGGGATTAAGGACAAGAAAAGTTTAAGGAGCAAGGAGTAAATGCCTCCTGTAAGAGAGGATAAAGGAAAAGGAGAAGGAATTGCAAATGCTTATTTATCTTGCAATATATTGCACCTTGATTAGCACTATTGGAAGGAAAGGGAGCAAGAGGGGTTGGAAAACATGGAAAGAAAGCCCAGAATATGGAAGGAAACTGGGCTGGATCTCAGTGGTGTTCAACACCCACAATATTTTGCACAGGAGAATTTGGAAACAGGCAGTTCATCCAGAAAAATGAAATTCAGGTAAAAGTTTGGCTGTTTAGTGTCAAAGAGGATTAACAAAAAAATAACGTCTAATAAAACCAACACTTTCACTAAACAAAACAAATCAAACCAGCTACAACATTCCTCAGTTATCCATCCCACATGAACCCAAGAATGGAGCAGCTGCCACGTTCTGCTGACAATTTGGTTGACATTTTGACACATCACTCACATTCAGAGCATTTTTCTTGTCTCTGAAGCAAACAGATTTTGCTTTAAATAGCCCATGTCATGCAGTGATACTTGCAGGCACAAATCCTTGGGTGTCATTCATGAAGAAAAATGTTCAGCTGATTTGTAAATTAGAAGACAACAGACCTTGAATCAAAATGAAGATTCAAATACAGAGCAAATACCACCAATTAAGAAGAAATAGCAAGAGGACCAATGAGGATATTTAGCATTTTCAGCATGTTTTTACTTCAAGCACTTGTGGAAACCCTGAAAACAGTCACTGACACGAGTGAAGTGGGCAAAGCCACACAACTCCTGCTCTGCATCATGAGCTGCAGGAAGGGTCTGCAAAAAACTTGAGAGCAGAAAAGCTCTCTCAGTAGAGGATTCACTCATGGCCAATTTAGCCTCACCATAAGAAAATAAATGCTGCCAGTAACATGCATCCTGCTCCTTTATGCTATTTCTGTCAGAAAAAAAATCCAAAAATGGGTTTTTTTGCTTGTATTTAATTGTTTGTGCCTATATCCATATTTAACTTCTCATTTTGACTCAAATCCTGTTGTCTAATATTATGAGAGTCTTAATGTGCTTTTGGAAGTCTTTTAAAATTGACTAAGCCAACATTTTCACATTAAACAAAGCTCATTACAAGGCTTAGTCCCTCCCCTTTGCTTGTTTGCCCTCATACAGAGACAACTGAAGAGATGATAAAATATGTTTTTAAAAGTGTTGTTCACTGAAGGCCCTTTGTGGAAACTGAGACTTTTAGGACGTGGTCACACATCAACCAGCCCAGTAAACAGTGCTGGGAGTAGAACTGGGGGTTCCCAAGAGAAGAACAACAAACCTGCTCATCCCTTTGAGCCTCCCAAAGATGATTAGTCATAAAATCATGGAATGGTTTGGGTTGGAAGGGGACCAGAAGGATCATCTCGTTCCACCATGGGCAGGGACACCTCCCACCAGACCAGGTTGCTCCAAGCCCTGTCCAACCTGGCCTTGATGCCTCTTTTGCTGGAGAAATGCAAAGGAGACTCTATTTAGGCTTCAGAGGTTTTCCAGTAGAGTTTTTCCCCTTCCCAACAGATTTCACCTAAGGAAGGACATCAGGCCCTCATCCTCCTCCTTCCCTAAATGAACTGTTTGCTATTAAGCATTACTGCACTTCCTCAGCTGTCCCAGAGTAGAGCAGAAAGCAGGAACAGCATCTTAACACCAAGCAGGAAAACCCTGCATTGCTCTGACTGTGCTTCCCTGTGCCCTGGCAGACCACTGGACACTGGGAATACCTTGGAGTGCCCACAACTCCTGCTCTGTGTTTAAGTGGATCAGCTTCTGAGGGTGCTCTGGCTTCTGAGACAAGTTTTATTGTGGTAACATGCTCAGAGTGCAGCTGCCTGGGCCAGTAATCTGCAACTAATAAAACTCCACATTTATTTCTTTTTTTGTGAGATTTGACTAAATGAAAAAAAAAAAAAAGCTTTTGTTGGGCAGTGAGCATTCTGGTTTGTTTGGAAAATTGTCAGGAGAGAAGCCTCATCATTCCTCAGCTCCCTTAGTAAATGGAGATGCCATGCAAAGCAGTCCTGATAAACACCCTGCAGGGAGAGCAAAGTCCTGGGAGCGAAAAACAAACCCCTGTTGGAAACAGTCTGTCTGGTGGGATTTTCTGAGCACAAACCCTACTCCACACACACTGTACCATAACCTTGGTCCTGCTACTGCTACACAGCTCTTATTTCTGCAGCTTCAAACTACAGGAACAATGTAAATACAAGAGATATTAATGCAGAAGTTGAATATCCCAACTTTTACAGCTTCAGAATAAAATGCTTGAGGGAAGAGGAAGGAAAATAGTTTATTCTTATTGGTATATTCAAAGTGTTATACACATAAGTTATATAAGCAAACTCATCAACTTCCACAGAATTACATTGCCAAATAAATTCAGGTGGAAAGATTAACATGCAAAATATTCTCTAGGAAGCTATTTTGACTTTCAGAGCAGTCATCTCATGCAGCATAAGAAATGTTACGTGGTGATGCTTATCCAAGAAAGTCAAGCAAGTTTTAATTTGTACTGCAGAATGGAATTGCATAAAACACTGTCTTTTGAAGTGTTGTAAGTTATAAATGTCTGTTAAATTATGAAAAGATACTTCATGTTCCCAGTGCAATACAGAAAAAAAATAAAGGGTAATCATCACATTTCTGTATTGGTTTTTGATGAAGTGAACAGCATTTGCAATTCCTCAGAACAGTCAATCTTCTCTCTCAAGCAGTTTGTAAAACATCAGGATGATTTCCAGTGCCCTTTAAATCCAAGTTACAGTTTAATTTCAAAGATTTTTCCATGGAAATAAGTTCTTGCCAACCAGGCCTAAAAAATTCCTAGTAAAATTGAGGCTGACTCAGCAACAATAAGATTCATAACTATGAATGTCATTTCCCATTATTGCTCATTCCTCTGTCTTAACCTTGGCCCAACCAATGGTGTCATGGTTGAACCAGTTTTCAAATCTTCAGCCTATTTCATGATTTAACCAGTTCTTCATCAGACAGCAGAAAACACCTGCAGTTGCTTAAACACCTCTGTTAAAAATCTAAACCAGCAAATAAATTCCATACAAAGCAGGTGGTTGTCTCTGGCCAAACCCACAAACAGAGCAAATTCTAACTTATTTAATTTAGCAATGTCTGTCCATATTGGCTTTGAATCTTTCCAGCTTGAAAAGTGAAAAATCCAAACCCCTTGCTTAATATCTGCAGGGAAACTGAAGTTTGGTGCTGAACTCCAGCAAAATGGAATGGCTTTTTTTAATCCATTCCCATCTCATACCCATATCTCCTCATCCCTGGGAGCATCCAAGGCCAGGCTGGATGGGCTTTGAACAACTTGGGATAGTGAAAGGTGTCCCTGCCCATGGCAGGGGGTGGAACAAGATGATAATTCAGGTCCCTTCCAACCCAAACCACTCTGTGCTTCCATGAAATTTCAAAGCATTCCACAGCAAGTGGTTTGAAAAGGGAAACACAGCCTCGTGAAGATGATTTTTATGTCCAGTTTTAGTCTTCCCACTCTTGACTACATCACAGGAGGAAAGATTAACTCATAACCAAGCTCTTATTAAACACTCCACCTTCCTGCATGGGAAATATTTGTCTACCTGAAGCCAACCTGGAGATTTCATTTCCATCCACATGCATCCTGCAAGCCCTGCAAATAAGCACAAGAAATTTAGAGACAGCAAACTGTGAGAACTTTTGGACCTACTATGACAATACTTACCACTCGTGAAGTTTTGCATGTCCAGGGAATTATTTTAGCAGCCATATCATAGTTTTAAACAATAAAGATAAATGGGAGTTATAAAATTTGGGTAATCTAAAAAGGTTTTAATGGTTATTTTACAGCAGAGGTCAAGCCAGTCACCAGCTCACACTGGGAACAGAGGATGTTCCCTGCACCAGAACATTTGTTTGAAGATTATTTCCTCAGTTCTGTATTTCTCAGACACTTTATCAGCCTCAACCCAGTCTCCTACACTTGAGAAAGTTTATAGCAGTCAAAAGATGTTGGGAAATTACTTCCAGGAGCTCTTCTCTTACCAAACCATACACAGGAGAGCTGCTCCTGACACTCCAAGCCCCTCTTTCCAAATCCTGTACACTGTATTGACTGAGCATGGTCAGGCACTGGGCTCCATGACAGGGATGAACAAAGTCACTGCATTATTGTAGGACATTTTAGCAAATGGATTCCAAAGTCATTTAAACAGTGACAGCAAAAATGTGACCAAGAACATGATGTGCTTTTTCACTGGCAAGGCTCCCACAGGCTTTATTAAGAACAGATAGGCTGTCCCAGGATGTTCTTGAGATTCCATCATCCAAATTTAAGCCATTTGCATAATCTGTGCTGAAGGGGAGGTCAGGATATTTGCTTTTTACCAGTGTGGTAAAAAGTAATCACAGTCCTTATTTCTGCTCCTGTTTTGACCCTCTCCAAAAAAAAAAACAAACAAAAACAAACCACAACAAAAGCAACTTGTCATCTTTTAAATGGACACGAGCCCTCAAAGTCACCTTTAAAAATGCAAAAATCTGACAGCGAAAAAAAACCAGGGAGGGTTGGGCAGGAGAGGAGGGGTTGTACTTGTAACTGAAGCTCTTTCTGTCCTAAGAACTGTTGTCACAACTGTTCTCTCACTCCTTTCTCACCTGATTCTGAGGTCCAACATTTCAGAAGCACGGGGTACCTCACCTTCAAAGAACATTTGTGGAGCACAAAGGCTTTAACCTTGGTTAACAGGTTGGCCAAGAGAGAAATAACCTGGGAAAGCCTAAGGACTGCAATTAAAAAGGACAGTTCATATGGTACCTCTCTGCCTCCAAAGTTTCTGGGATTTTTTTTAAAAAACTCTTTCTGTTTGTGTTCTAATTGTGATCATAAAAGCTGTTTTTGCAGCACTAACAGCTAAATGCAAATAGCAGCTGTGTTTTAAGCAGCACATGATGGCTCTATTGATAATTTAATAGTAACTCTAATGTAATACAGTAAATAGGAAAATTAAATATAGTAGTGGAGAAAGTCCATACATATTTGGCAAGCTACAGTAGCCAGACAAAAATGATGCAACTGAGCAGGAATATTCCAAGATGCTTCACAGCACTTGAAGAAACACATTCACCTTTTTCAAACTGAGACACATTCAATTAACTTTTCTTCAGGTTTTCCCTCTACAAACAATGCAAACTTACAATAAAAGAATAAAATTATTTGTCAGAAATAATTGTCAGGAATAAGCTCTGGTGCAGAAGCAGCATTGGTGGGAGCAGTTTGTGTGCACATCGTGGGCCACTGTGTTTAATGACAGCTCAGCCACGATCCCAGAGGAGCTCTGGGAGCCTGAACAGGGAATCTGTGCCACCTCCAGCTCACAGGGACACAGCAGGACACAGGGAATATTCTCTCCCAGGCCCTGGGGTTTAGTTTTCTAGGAAGAACAACTGTCCAACAAAGGTTGGAAGCAATACTGGCACATCGTTCGTGGGTCAGCAAGGAATATTGAGAGTTTTTATTGCTCTGCCTCGGTCATTTCTTTACCTTCCTACAGAATGGATTGCCCAGTTTACAGCCATTTAATGTTATAAACAGAACCTTAAGTAGATCCAAGCATAATTCCCAACTCACAAGGATCACCTTTACATCTTTATGCAACTTCTTATTTAAGAGTTCTGTTCCTGCTGCCTTTATTTTATGGTACAGAAAAACTTGCTACGGCTAAAAATCATGGAAAGCCTCTCCCAAGGGAGTTCCTTTAGCCAGGAATCATCAAATATATAGTGAATTTAACACAAGGAAGATCCACATCAGAAAGAGGAAAACAAAATAAATTGGAGTTTTGCTATTTCATCTTGCAAAACAATTTTCAGAAAAAAAGTACCATAACTGAGATGCTGGCAGGGGAAAAACAAGCAACTAAAAGTAATGTTTGTGTTCTTCAACACATTAGCTGGGTAATTTTTTGTTTTACTGTGTTCAGAGAAATATTTTATGTACACACTGGGCCAAATCCTGAAGGATTTGCTGAGGTGTTTTTGTTAGGTTTGGGGTTTTTTTCCCAGACTTTTTAGTTAAACTGATATACAGAACCTAATTCTAACCTCCCAAGGCTTCACACTTCATTCTGTTGAATATTTGTTCCTTGTCATCTCTGTTCATTCCTTGGGAAGTCAGTATTTGAAATCCAAAAATTTCTGTTTTACTGAAATCAGTAATAGGGGTTTTTTTGTTATTTTTGTGGGTCTTTACATCCCCCAGTATATGGAAAACCAGTTTGGGGCTTTTTTGAGACTTCCATTTCTTGTGCTTGTGAACTGATCTGTAATATTAACATAGTTTATTATGTTTCCATCCCCTATCAAAAGCACAGGCCTATTAAACAGCCTAATTAATCCTAATTAAATAGAAAGTCATGGAACACTTCTCTTGACCAAAATAATTTCGAAATGCCCTTGTGCTGATGGCCTGTAATTTGCAGAATTCATTTTTCAAATGAAAAAGACAGATGTCTTTGTCTCTGATGCAAATGGCCTGGATAAATTAAAACTAATTGGGTTTATGTGGTTCTGATAATTGAATGAGATGCATGTAAGCTGTATTATGATGGAGGAAAGAATAACTCTTAATTTTTATAAATGAGGTGCAGCAAATGACAGGATCTTAAAGTCTATTAAAGGGTAAAATCAAACAGTAACACAGAGAGAAGAAGAGCCTTGGAGTGTGTACCAGGGACCTTTATAACTCCAGTACAAGCAGAGCCATGAACAGCGTTTTCAGTGGGATTCAACTCTTGCCAGAACTGGTTGAAATGAAACAGGAAAATCTGAATTTTTTTCTGTCTCAATTCTCACTGTTCAACCTCAGCACCCCCTTATGTGCACAGAAAACTGCAGATATCACTTCATGTGGTTTATCTGCCTTGGCTGCTGGGATAAGTGACCCTTCCACATAAAAAATAACCAAGTCAGACAAATTGAAGCTCATTAAAATATTCCAAGGACTCCCAGGGAAGTGCTTTAGAAGTGAGTGCTCAAGTGGAGTTCCCAGCTGGAAAGTTTGTTTGTATTTTGAGCACAAGGCACATGGATTTCTACACTGCAAATTTGCTCTTTGATGGGCGTGGAAATGTGGCTGTTTGATCTGAAACAATTGCACAGGCACAAATCCCAGCCCAGCAACCTGGACAGGGTCAGGTGCTGCTGCTCCACCAGGAACTCTGTGACCCTCCCTCAAATGCACTCAGATACCTTCAGGAAGAGAAGCCTGGGATTTCCAGCTCTTGGAATCCTGTGGAATTTGGGTTATTCCCTTTTTTGTATCAATGTATAACACGCTGAGAGCAGAAAATGGTCACACTGAAAAAGGGAAAACAAAAAAGAGACAAACTGTACATCTGCCAGACTATTCAAGATGAGGTGTGTTCACATGAATCCCAAAATACTTCAATACATAATGAATGGGATACCCCCTCTCAAAATCCAAACTGATTGCCAAGATAAGTCACAGGATTTAAGCTTTGTAAAATCAGATCACTAAAAGTCAATCTACACAAAAAGACAATGTAGACTCACCCTAGAATCTCGAAAAAATAAAGTGATTTTTTGCTTTTCCCCTCGTTTTTTCCTCCTTCTCTAGATGGACAGAAAACTTAATGTTTCTGTGCAAATCCCTTGACTTGTGGGTATAGCTCAGCCATCCCTACAACAGGCACAGGGGGAAACGAAAGAAGAAAAAAAGAAAAAATTAACATAATTTGAACATGATATTTGCAACAAGGCTGAAATCATAGAATAGGGTCCCTTCCAACCCAAACCAAAGATCATGTGGAGAAGTACATTAAGCCACATTCATAATAATAAGCAGCTTTCAACACTAGATTTGTTCTGTTTGCAACAGAAAACAAGCAGTACATACCACAAAACTGCAATTTTTGGTCTTCCACTTAGGATATCAATTGCACCACTACAATTTATGGTGAGGGGGAAAAAAAAACAACACAAGAAATCTTCAAGCATGTTAAACCCAGGAATATAAACCAAAGATATATTTAAACCACTAATACATTGAAGGAAGCTTATTTTTCGCCCAAATTTTGGTAGAGGTATTATCAGAAGCAATTTTTTTTTTTCTTTCAGGAAAAAGGGATGGGAAGGGAAAACTTTTCAAATCAGATGTTGAAAGCAGTCAGTGACTTTCTAGTTATGTCAGAAAAGTACAAACCCTAAGGAGTCCCCTGCCTGCTGGGGGCTCCAGGAACACTCTGCAGCAGCACCTGCTTCAGTGGTTTTCCAGATAAAAAGGTTGGGAACAGCATGGAAGCATCAGCCTGCTGTGTGAGGGAAAGGAGTGTAACAGGAATATTTGGAAGAGTAACTCAAAGAGAAAGAGGAGGTTACAGCCATGACAGAAAAGCACTGGCCTTAATCTCCGAAGCACAACCCCTGCCTTGGGATTCCATTCTTCCCATTTCTGGCACAGAACTCCTGTAATAAAACACCAATTTACAGTGAACTCTGTAAAGAAAACTGAGGTGGAAAATATGCCCTCACCTTAAGGACAAGAAATGAGGCAGGAAATCAAATCAATGGTCTGTTCAGCCCGATGGCTCCACTCTGTGAATTAGGGCTGCTGAAGTAGATTTTCCTGTAAAAGAAATTGTTGAAAAGATGACTGTGCTGTCTAATATTAGTTAGACAACCCATCAGAGTCCTGTGGTGTGGGCAAAATACAAACCAATATGTGTTTAACTGCCAGAACCCAAATAATGCACTGGAATGTTTCCACTGATAGGTCAGTGAAGGGCACCTGCCACCTCTGAACACAGAAAAGCAAGATTTAAAGCTTCTCTTTCTATGTGAAAATGTCTGTGAACAACAGTTACCATGAATTTTAGGCAATTTACCCCTAAATGGGTAAGAATTTTCAGACAAAAGCTTTTAATGAACCCCACTTTCCAAACTTCCCAGAAATCTTTGTCCCTGCTATTTTTTATTAAAACTGAGAGAGGAAGTTTTTAAGGTGCTTTGAAAATCACCTTAAAAACCAGACTGGAGGAAATTAATAAAAGGAAAAAGTGTCAGCCATATTCAAACAGAACATGATGAAGGGAAAAAGAACTTTAAAGCTAAGAATGCTGCTGTGCCTGAGCATCCTAAAGACTTTGCCAAAAAACACCATTAAGGTAATTTCAAAACTATAATTTCCATAACACTCCACTAATAATAATAATAATCCCTCTTTGGCACCTCTCAGCTTGGCATTTGGAGACACAAAATTCCATAAGAATTTTCCAAAAGAAAACTTTTATTGAATAAAAAAAGAATAGAACAATCCTAAAACAAAAAAAAAGAAGCACAAGACCAGTTTTCTTTTATTCTGTTGTTTCTTCGGACTAATAAAAAAACCAAAAGCAAGATATTTTTAAGGAGTTTTACTGACAACTTCACAAGATAATCCTTAGTAAATAATATCTTGAGCAGCACCCAAAACACCTCTTCTGCCTCTTGGTTTGGTGTGACACACAGAGATGGAGAGAGAATTGAGTCCTTTCCGTGTTTACTGTAATGCAAGAACCTGTTGCTTATCCTCCAGAATTTCTTCCTCATCCATTTGGCTTTCATCCCAGGTCCTTAAAAAAAAAACACCACATTGATTTTCAGCACCTCAAGTTGCTCTGCTTTGAGCCTTAGTGACAAATGTTCACATATGTAGAACAGAAAGGCAAAAAAATAGCTTTTGCAGGAGGTTTTGCCAGCACACACGGGGTACAAGCTGCTGTGTTCAACTTTTCCCCTCAGTTTTTGTCACAAATCTCTGAATCAGCTAAATTTTCACAGTGTATAATTAACCTCACAGTGTCTCTCTGACTCCTTCTAGTTCTGAGATCATATAAGAAACCAGTGAGACACAGAACTTTGGGGAACTTCCCTATTTCCAGTCATCTCCTCGGTGTCCAAAATAACAGGTTAATCACGGATAATGATGAGTTAAAGGTTATTGGTTCACCTGCTCACAACTGTGCTTTTCAAAGTACCTTAAAACTAAAGAATTCAGGTGATTTTGAAGAGATTATTTTATCAATCTCAGTGCTAATGCATTAAAAAAACCCACAATCCCAAAATTTATAATTTAGATTTATAACAACAAAATAAATCCCTTAATTCTTAATCTGAGCTGCTTGAGAACTGGTTTAGGACAGCAAGGTACAACACAGATCACGCTGACATTTGTAATAAGCAACAACTAGAAAGTTGAGACTGATTTTATTTCAGTTCTGACGTGATTTTTGGCATATCAAGCATTTTAAAACATCATTAAAACACAGCAAGTTTAACCTACCCAAAAATATCAACTGTATCCTGCTCTTTTAGCTCCAGGTTGTCATGGAAATCTGTAGTATTTCCATAGATGTTCTCCAAGGAGAAGGTTCCATCTTCAGAAGTTGAGCTGGAATGTTTTCCAGGACCTGAAATGTTTTAGGAACAAATATAAACAAAAAATGCAGGATCTACACTATCAATTTTTAAAAAATCCCAGAGTAGCAACAAAAACTTGCCATTAAATGTCTCAAAACAGCTCCAGCTGATGAAGACTGTCACTACAAACTTATTTTGCTGAAGATTGTGAATTTATAGATGTGAATAAAAAGGTTACAAATATATTGGAAAGTAGCACCTCATACTTCACAAGCATCTTTCAGAAAAGAAATATATATGATTTAAATATTATGCACAATGCCACAAATTTGGAGAAAGGGAGACACTGATTGTGTGCAGAAAGCTTAAAACTTTGGTTCCTTCTCCTGATTTAAAATAACATGAATAAAAGATAGACACTTTCAAATACTATTCTGGGATTCAAAATTGACAGTTTTGATTCCTGCACACAGCATTATTTAAATTAAAGTGCCAAACTGGTTGCTTATGATGAGAGACATAATGTAAACTACATTTCTTGAGATGGAGACAGTTGAAACTGAGAAAGGTAAAGAAGTGCAGATGTAGTTGTGCATTTCTTGGTCCCTTGTTTCTTTTAGCTCATGTAATAATTATTTCAGTAGCAAAGGAATCCTTTATTAGATCACAGCCATATTGCACCAGAGACTGCAAACACACAGTAATACATAAACTTGTGCTAAAGAGTTTATTCTCTAAATATTCAAGTTAAGAGGGGAGCAATGGAGTAGAAACAGAAGTAGAAACTAAGCACAATAAAAAGAATTAGTAGTGATAACTGAAAATAGGTAATTTTTAACTCAAAAGCCCATTTTTATGAAAACAATGGCATGGATATAAGCCATTGTACCAAAACACATAAGAAGAAGATATAAAAATGACCTAAATTCAGAGTCATCAAAGACAGTGTGTCTACATTTTACATAAGAAAAATGACCCCAAGTAGGTCCTTACCTGACCTCCACACTCCCATCTGAGGAGAAATTCTATTTTGAGCCCTGAACACATTGGAAGGTTTGTTCAACTGCCTTTCCAAGACACCTTGAACTACAGAGTCCTCAGCATAGTCACTTAAGCTCCTTTCAGAAACCCACTGTCCACCTCCTGAAATTAAAAATTACCAGAGGAAATTATTGGCAGGTTTTGTGTTAATATGCACTCACTGGTCCTACATTTACTGCATTTAATGTGTGTGATGTAAAGAAGCCATGCAACAAATTTTCTACCCATACAGAACACACTAAAAGCTTAATTTCAAGTGATACACTTGATCAAATTAATAATGTTCACCAACCATTTCACATGTTGTTTCTTATACACCATTAAAAGCAAGAGGAACCTCCTGGAGCCAAATTGTCAGGGAATAGAAGTAATTATATAAATCTATAAGTATATCAATCTATGGCACTGGATTGATCTAATTTACCTCAAGGTAGCAAGTTTATTTTATCCTTCCACAACTCCAGTCTGTGCAGGCAGGATTTAACCCTGAATGACTTCCAAAAGGAAACTGGATGGAAGTTCCATGGAGAGAAGGATGTCTTACAGCAACAGGGATAAAAATGTGTATTTTTGAGGATTTTATTCACATGCCAGTACCTGGAAAAGGGATGCTACTGTCCCTAGGGCTGGAGGCAGCACACAGGGAAGGAGGGGCTCCCAGAATTCCTTGTCTGGGGTTTGCAGCTGCCCCAAAGAAACCTTCGAGTCCCCGATACCACGTGGCAACAGATTTGTGTCTTCTGGCTACATCCTGCAGCTTGAATAAAACACAGAGACATCAGAGACAGGAAAGGAAAGAGGAAACTTTCACAAGTTGTCCTTGCAAGTTTAGATTAATAAAATGCTCATTTTATAGGACTGGGAATGATTTTGGCAGCCTGCTGTAATTCACATGGATGATGTTTTTGTACAAGATACGCCCTAAAATCCTAAAAAACTTCTCATGTTGTGAGAGTTTGAGTCTGTTCTTTCACTGGGGACATGAAAAGCAGTTTTTCTTTGATGCACACAAAAGTGAAACCAATCAGAGCAATCACTGTTTAACAAGGACTTCAAATCTATGTCCCAAGCTTTTCTAGGATTTTTTGCTTTTAATTTTACTTTCAGCCAAAGAACATGTGAGGAATTTAAGTCAGACAAGAGTACCTACAATTTTGGTCATTGAGTAGAGGTGAAGTAACCTCAATTTTAACATGGTAAGAGCTGCTTCTCCCCAACACCACCTTTTTTTTTCTGTCTGAGACCAGACTGTTCTTTCTTCTGCTTTTTTTAGCATTAACAGAAATTTGGCAATATAAAGTGGGAAGCAGAGAGACCTTCATCCCCTACATATGATATTTGGCAGGCAGAGACAACCCTCTGACTAAAACTTTACTTTTATGGCTTTGGGGTGGAGTTTCTAGAGGAGAACAAGGTGAAGTGGTCAAGTATTGCAAGGCAACCACACAACCATCCCCACCTCTCAGCTAATTCAGGAACATGGTCTGGTGCCTCCTGCTAAAGCAGATTAAGCAACATCCTTTATCTATTTAACAATTAGACATCATAACTTACTGGGGAAGATTTCTTAATTACAGGCAAGCCCAAGCTGTGACTGTTACAGACACTGCCCAGTTCCTGTGACTCTTCCCTGGTTTCCTGCAGTTCTGTCTCAAGGTGTTTGCTGCTCTTTAGTTCAGTAGGGTTGGAGATCTCCTCCAGTGCTTCCCAGAAGCCCAGTGACCTCCCAGTCTCTGGTTTAATACTCTCCTTTTGCACTGCATTTCCTTCCAGAGGACTGCAGACAACCATTTTTTCTACAATCACAAAAACAGGTATATTTTTTAATGGAAATATGAATTATAACCTGCAAGTCCACTGTGTTTTCTTTGTGAACTTCGAATGTAAAACCTCCATTAAAGAACTGCAATAGCAGCAATTTCATAAAACGTCCTTAAAAGCAGTATAATGGTTTGAAATCCATCCTATCAGGCTGTGAATGATTCTGCAAGCTGTATTTCTCTGTTTACACAAGGCACAGGCATTTTATTTTTTACCCTGTGCCCACAAAAGCACAGAAATCACATCTCATTAGTCAGCTCGTTTGGTTTTTTTCCCATTTGAAGACTTAAACGAGCAGTTTCTTGAACTCAACATAAAGAGAACAAGTGCCAGGTCTTGAAGTGCTGGAGCAAATGTTTGGGACTTGCAAGAACAAGAAATGAATAACCCTTACATTCTAAGTTATTTCTTAATATTTAAAAAGTGACAGTTTTTTTACATAGTTTTAGGACACAGAGTAAGATCTGTGGGACTCCTTAGGAGTGCCACAAAACAAAGCTGTCAGATTTTCACAGTGGTTTCCCTGACATGCAACTGGATTACTTAAACACAAATGATGATCTGTCATGCAGAACAGGTAATCATTTATACAGTTTCTCAACCTACATAAAAGTTTTTTATACATCAAAAGCACACATGTTATAAATTAGATTTAACACAGATAAACTGACTTGAAGATGAGCTGCTTTATAATGGGTTTATTTTCAGTATCCAACTCATATTGGGTTAGTTTCTCCCTCAAATACAAGCTCAGAGAAGCAAGATTTCTGTCACAGTGATACCCATCATTTCAAAATTGCTCTCAGAGCCCATCAAATTGTAATCAAGGGACCTGATAGCTCAGAGAAGGGCACATAATTTAACTTTAATTATTTTTCAGACAACCATCACAGTTGACTCCCACACCCTACATGAGAATGATAAACTGTACACATTTAGGTTTATTGTACAAATAATAACTTTCCAAATTTACCTTGAGAAATTTCTTGAGAAGAAACAGGATTTCTGTCAAGAGGAAAAAGGTAAAAAACATTGAGTGTCAGCTGTGGAAGTTAAATGACAATAAGACTTTCTCATACACTTTCTCTTCGCCAAAGGTCTGGTCTGCAACTGCTGAACAGCTTTGAAAGGGAAGGAGGAAAGAGCAGAAGAATAAAATATAGCAAAATAAGTCACAGCTAATCAATGTGGGCAGATCAGAAGAGCTGCACGTGTCATTAATTATGAGGACCTATTTTTGTCTGGAATTACAAAGTTGGTCAAGTGAGAACATCTTAAAAGAGCACAACACTGAGTAATGACAGATTTTGTATCTGAGTTCCTGTTTCTGCTGAGGCTGGAGCTTAGAAAAGAGAAATTCTACCTGGAATTCATGGCAAGCACATGGAAAGAACTGTGTCTTACATGGGCTGACATTGGAGCGATCAAAGGAACCAAATGAAGACATTTCAAAGTGATGCCTCTCCAATTACAGGCAATTAATATTCTGTAGTGGCTTTAAAACAACGTATCAATGACTCATAAAAGTGTGACTGACTGCAAAGAAAGGCTCCCTTTTCTTAGGGATGTAACTAAACCAGAAGATGGGATTATTTCCTTTTCTCTTCCACAGAATCTCTGCATTTCTGACACCTTCCACACTGCTCCAGAGCTTCAGTTTTTCCTTGTTTGTTCGTTCCCTCAGCCCCAGTTTCCACCACCAAATAGTTGGATGATTCTTCCAAGTCTGTGCTGTGAGACTAAATAAAAAACAAAAACATCCATATTCAGCAACAGATTAAAATTTAAAGAAGAAGTCAAGTAACTCAAGTGATTAAAAGCTTGAAATTTTCATCTTTGTATAATTTCTATATAGTGCAGGTCCCTGGACAGAACAGGAAAAAACACAGGGAACTTTCGGAAAGATAAATTTTCCACATTTGTATGGAAAAGATAAACTCATATTTTTTTAATACTAGAAATTATTTATTAAAATCCTTTAAATATTTAACTTATCAAGATTTTAAAAAATCACTTCAGATGACTGAAGATTCAGGAATTCCTTCAATACACACTTACATCATCAAGGAACTCAATTTTCAAAGAGGACTCTGACTCTGCACTTGCAGAAGTGGTGTTGGATTCTTCCACTTTAAAAAGAGATGCCCATAATCTCTTCATCTCTTCAACTAGGAAATATAATTAATTTCATGCATTTATTTTTTTCCTGTTTGACTTACACTTATAAAAATGCAAACTTTTATTTATTTTAAAGTACCAGAGATTTCTCCTTTCATTATTGTTACTTTAAGCAGAATCCTCTCAAGTGTGTAGCTGTTCAGCAATCACAGCAAAATAAATTTTAAAAAAAAAGATATTATTTAGATTCAATAAATAGAAACTTATTACACCTGAAAAGTCATCCATATCATCATCATCTCCTTCTCCTGCTCCTCCAGTCACAGCCTGATGGACACTCAGGGTTTGCAAAGGCTTTAAATCTGTCATGCAACTGTCAGGAATTTGATCAACAGGAGTTCTGAAAAAGGAGAAGAAATCAATCTTAAAAAGTCATAATTACATTATATATATATATATAATATCACAGTCCTTAAAACAAAAAAAAAAAAGGAAAAACCCCACCCCACTATTTACTCCAGCTGTATTAACAGCTAATTATTCCTAATTTCACTGAGATGACCTTGCACCTCAGTGAGTAACAAAACAACCCTGCAACATTTCTAAAGGCATCCTGATGCTTGTGCTTCCTTTTCTCTATAAAACTCCTGTAGCAAATGCCCCAGAAAATCAAGCAACCAAATATCATTATCAGTCTTCAAACTCTACAGTAAACTGAGAGCAAAGAGAATCCCTCCAAATACTCCCCCTGCAGTAATTCTGAACCATTAAACCATCAAGTCAGGCTATGATGGTTATTTTATTAAAATAAAGCACTCTGCATACACTCCCCTAAACTCTTGATAATGTATCTAATATGTTAGAAGTTTCAAGGGGATTTTTGTTAGTGCTATTAAGTATTTCTGATTTTTTTCCATTCAATACCTCCTGTATTTCTTAAGCAAGAGTTTCTCCATGTAGCTCAGGCCATCCTGCTTGAATTCCACATGGACAGGTTCCTCCAGAACAGTAACACTGGTCTGGACCTCACAAATTCCCACAGGTTCTATTAGAATTATTAAAAAAAATATATACAGATGTTCAGGCTTATAAACTTGTTATTTACCTACATTATTCTTGAATGAACAACATATTGGTAGTCTACCCCTCACTGAGCCTTTGCATAATTCCAAAATTTAAATGGCCAGCAGATAAAAATCCCACCATATCACAGGAAAGAAAAAAAGAAAAGTCAGTATAATATTATTTTGTACAAAAAATACAGAGAGAACAAACACCATCCACAGACTAGAGGAACAAGACCAGCTTGCACAAATCCAACCAGACAAGAGGATTTTTTCCCCCATTTTTCCATGCATTCTTCAGCTGATTGCAGCTGTTCATTGGGACAAAGAAATATTAAGCAAGAAATGTACTTTGATAGAACACACAAAATCCTGAGCCTTGCACATTCCCTGCCTCAGTTAAAAGCTGGGACTTTATGCTTGAGCACTGCAGTTCATATTAAAGTGTCATGTGACAAACAGTGCCAGAGAAAGGGACATGAGCTGAAAAATCTGGCCAATGCCACAGCTGAGTACAAATATTGGGATAAACATTAACCTGCATGTTATTAAGATAAAAAAAACAAACCTTAAGAGGTTGTTGTTATTGATAAAGGAACACAGAGAGAAAAACTCAGAAAACGCATTTATTACTCTAATGGAAGATCTCCCTTCACCAATCAAAAATCTGCCATCTCACCTAATTGGTTCTTAATGTATTTAAAATGCAATTAAAACAGAACAAATCCTACCTGATGGCACCTCACTGGCTGGCACTTGGTCCCTGTGATCACTATTCCCCTTCCTCCATTGAAGCAAAGCTTCCTGGAAAGACTTTGCAGATTCTTCCTCGTTATATGAGCCATTTAACAATAATCCTTCATCCTCATTTCCAGGGCCTGTACAGGTTGATTCTGAGGGTGGTTCCTAAATCAGTTCCACGACATAATTAACAAAGCACTGGTGACGACAATTCTCTCCCCAGCAATGTTTTTAGTGTCCCCTGTGGAAATGCAACACTCAGTTTCCTGGGCTCAGCCAAACTACCCTGGAATTCAAGATCACTCAAGTTTTATGTGCTCTTGCTCACAACTAAATTGGAACATTCTGTCAAGAGCTAAATAAGAAAAACTAAGAAATCTGTATAAGCAGACACACCAAAAAAATCCACTTTTAAATGCTTCTAATAGCAGAGAGCAGTGGCCATGGATAACCCACACCCTATGCACAGGATATACAGCCATGGATGGCTCACATCCCATGGACAGAACAGATTAAATGAAGCATTTTATGCACCACATCTCATTTAAACTAATTTATGAGCTATGTACTTTATTAATGAAGTTCTACTCATTGAAGCTTCACAGCAGACAGGAGCACATCTGTAGAGGTCAATAAGAGGAAAATGTTCCTAAGGAGTAACTGGAACACCAGTTCATACATTAAAAAAGCAGCCCAGGGAAGTCCAAACTTTGCAGAACTAGATGAGATTGACTGAAAATAGCTACAAAAGGAGAATAACAAGCATTACACTGGGATTATGCTGATCTGCAACCTTCATTAGAACAAATAAAACTAGAGTGGAAAATTTTGACGACCAACTCTTGAACGATTATCAAGCAAAACCAAGAAATATTTAATGTTCATCCACAGAGAGACCAGAAGGAAAAATCCTTTGGCCATACAATCCCAAAGCAGAGCACATGTTCTTACCATCATCATCATCATTACCATGGCTAGGCTTTGTGAACGAAGATTTGGGATGTTCTTACCAGAAAAGCAGCAAAGGCACAGGCAGAAAGGGCCATGAGAAAGTGTCAGAGCAGCCTGTACAGAAGCAGAACGTGCTCATATCTCCCCTCCACCTGCTCTATGCCACGATCGACCCAGCGACTCTGCAGCTGCTGGTTGCACATTAAAAGGTCCCTGCGACTCGCCCTGAGCCTGCAGACACACGAACCACTCTGCAAAGCTGTTCCCTGTTTCCTCTCGCACTTCCCTCCGATCCTTGCGCTACAAGGCGGGATAGGCACGGCTCGGAGTTTACTGTTCCTGGGATCGGCAAGAAGCACCCGAAAGAACGCAGGCCTTCACCTAGCGCGGGGTAAGCAAATCGTCGCTCCATTCATCATGAAAGAAAGGATTTCCAGCCCAATTTATCCCCCCTCCCCCGGGTGATGGGAGCGCTCCGGGACCGCAGCCACGCTCGGGGCGTCCCGCGGGGCCGCAGCTCCGCCTGGCGCAGATCCCTGGAACTGCAGCCCCGCTCCCGGGATCGCTCCTTGGAAACCCCCTGGGAAAAACCAAACCGCGCGCGTGGGGATTACCCAGTAAATACTTGGGGTATTTACTCATTATTGGGTGAGCATTAACGAAATTGAGGAGAGGGCATGAAAAAAAAAAAAAAAAAGAATTAAAGCAGCAAAATCCCACTGGCTCTGATGCCAGGGACTTCAAATCCACAGGAACCTTTTTTTGTAAGGAAAGACATTAAAAGACACACACAAAGTATCTGTTCCATCTGTTTTGAGTGTTAGCAGCTCCAACGGGTTTAATTTGCCATAAAAGCAATGGAAATAAATCACAGCATGACCCCACAGGTCGGGGAGGGGGGATCTTTCTAAGTGAGGTGATACTTTTTATTTTGTTATTGAAGAGTGGAACTACTCTATTAACAAAAGTTACTTCAAAAATCAAGTAGTATGAAGCTACACCACACTTTGGAGGCCAGGTTTCCTATTTATACTTTCTGAAAGGCAAAATTTATTAAATATAAATCACCTCATACTCAATAACAATAATTTCCACTCTAACATAGCAAGTGCCAGCCTGGAAAGCAGCCACAATTCAGCACGTGCCCTGGTCCTTATCAAAGTATTTAGAGCTACAAAATATTCATGGACCACTCAATTCTGCCCTATTTGCCTGTAACCACACGTCTCATTTTATTCACAGAGTGGTGTTCTTTAGGTAAGTAAGAATCTTCTTCAGTCACGTTCACATGCTGTGCAAATTAATAAAAATACAGCTTAAAGGAATTCTTTAGCTGTTGCCAGTTAAAGAACTGGTCACAGTTGTGATAAAATCATTTCATCTGTTTCCTTGCATTCAGGGAGATCAGTGCATAAAACCTCCCTTATGGGCAATAAATAGTTATCACAGAGACAAAGCCTATGTGGGTATCACCAATGTATTTTAGGAAACAGATGAGAAAAACTCTTACTATGATTTCAATTCCAGAAAAAGAAGATATTTAACTAATGTAGGATCAAATTAATCTCAAGTGTTTAAGTAGTTTTCTCCTCTTTTGAAGTTGCTGCATGGTCACTCTGGTACCTCAGCCTGGACAAACCCAAGGTAATTCATTTTACAACATATAACAATGTATAATAAATGTCTGTCTCCATACTCAAAAACTTATATGCATATTATATTGTGTTGCTGGAGAGTAATTTTTAAACCCTTCACTTACCAGCAGTACACTTTTAATTTCAGATAGTCCACATGTTACCCTCTCCACTTCAGAGTTCTTATGTGCTACAGAATTTTCCATTTCAGGCTTAAATTTTTCTTTCACTGGCTCTGGAAAAAAACCCAAACCATTAAAAAAACAAACTAATCCAGTATTCCAGTCTCTGATTTCTTTATGGCTTAACTGCAGCAACCTCCAAGAATAGATAATCTACCAGAAAACTGTGAAATTTTATTTAGTTAAGAAAGATGTCTTTACCTTGAATCTGGTCTTTGAGTATTTGCAACTTCACTTTTCCTGAAGAAACCTATATGGAAGAATATATACACATATATTTAAGATGTTAATGAAAATAAATAAAAGAGTAACTTTTGATAGAATAGAATGAAAATGTTGCTGGTTCTAAGAAAGCAGCCAGGCATGTATAGGAAGAGAAAACTCCATGTATTGCTCATGACAGCCCTGAAGGCTGGGACCACGTTCCCTCCCCAGCCATGAAATGATGTTGTCCTTGTTTGCCCAGCCAGGAACGTTCTCCAGAACATTCCATAACTGCAGAACTTGCATAACCACAGTGACCTAAACTCAGATGTCAACAGTGATGTCCTCTGCACATACAACCTGCATTCACACCTACCCCTGTTTGAGGGGGGAAGTCTCAGCCTGTTTTCATTCTGCTTCTCCTCATGACCCTTCCATGATTTGGCATCCCAGTAATTAATGATTTTCATCATTGCTCCTCACTTTTTCCCTGCAGAGTCCACACTGAATCCTCACTGGCCCTCACTCACCCCTTGCTATAATTTTACCCTTTAGAACATTCTGCCCCATCTCAGCCATCAGAGCTGAAATCTAATGTCTTTTGAAGCAGCAACAGCTTTGAGTTACTCGTCTCAGAGAAGGGGAAAGAGAAGGAGGTGGGTTAAAGAAAACCTTTTCATTTTATTGGAATTGAGTCTGTTGGTTGAGAGGACCTTCTTGCCAAACTGCTGCTGCTTCAAAAGGCATCAAACAGCAACTGTGACGGCTCAGTCTGAAGTTGTCATTGTCTGGTTTTCTCTCCAGACTTATCCAAGCTTTGTTTCAGCCAGTTCCAAGTGGTCTGTGTTAATTAACAGCTCTCATTTCAACCCAGCACACACAGCACGGCTGCCAGAAAAAAAGCAGGAGAGAAAACTTTCTTTTCAAGTCCCACTCAGGCCAATTTGTGCCTCTCCAGACACATCCTGTGCCTGCTAAAGCAGAGAGGAAGTATCTCTAAGCTGAATTAGTTTGGATTTCGGGATCCCCTACAGATTTTTCACAGAACAAGAGAAGAATATAAGCTCTGTTATCACAACTAGGATTTTACCAGCACTTGTGAACATTATTTGTTGACAGACACACCTAATACCTGCTTCCATGATGTACAGAGCCTCAAGGACAAGAGCCTAAGCTATTAAAATACACCTAATTTCACCAAAGAATGAAATGTTAAGACCAGCTTATTACAGTTGGAAGTGATAACATTCCCTACAAGGTTCAGTCTGCAGCTACTTAACAAATTTGACCAGCTTTTACCATTCCCAAATGTCTGCCTTACCCTGAATATTTTCTAAAATTGTCCTTGCCTATTCCAAAAGGGAATAAGGGAAAATACCCCATTGAGTGAATATTAAAAAGAAAACACATTTTTCAATTCTTACAATATTAAACCTGTAGAAGCAATGATAATTTGCTGCCTGTCATAATTAAGAACACAACAGATCACCCAAGAGAACTTGATGTTCCTCCAGCTCAAAGGGAACCATAAGTTTGCCATGGAAAATAAACAGTGAGGAATTTTACTCAGAAGGTGCTTAACCTTTTATTATTTTTATAGTATTTGAAATTCCCATGTTCTGCAGCATAAATCTAATTTTAAATCTTGTTTTGTTTTAAGTAGCTTTACTTGCAAATGTACTTTAATACCTTTTTCCAGTTTTCTTTACTTTGTGACAAAACTCGGGCTTGGATTGTCATTGGTCCTGCCTGTCCAGATTTCCAGTGATAAGGACTTAATTTCCTGTGAACCAAGAGCAAGAAAAAACTCAAAAATTATGTCTTCTGTAAGCAAGAGAAACATAAAGCTTTTCCTTCAGGTTTTTAAATATGAACAGAGTATCACAAAAATAAAATACTTCTCTAGAGGATAATCGATTCCCCAAAACACAAACACCTCCTCCACACTGCACCCTGCCTCACATCTACTTTAACAGCAGTAAATATATCAAATGTATAAGAAAGAACTGATTTTGAGATTGGTCTAAGCTTTTAAATGTGAGGAAATCTCAGGTTGGTTTTAGAAGAATAAAAACAGAAGTACACCTTAGGTAAGTCTTCATTGTCCCAACTTACTCCAGGGCTTTCATCCAGCACTGCTAAAATGCAGCACCTTTTAATAAGTCAGGAACAAACACCTGATTTCAGTGATAAAATCAATTTAGATTTGATTGCTATGATGAACATGGAAGATGGAGGGGAAGAATTTAAGACTAAGGGAGATTAAACTGTGATTTTCAGCTTCAGGACACTGCAGAACACAATGCTGTGGAATAGTGAGCAAGGATTCAAATGTAAAACCTGCTCTGTTTTACAGAAAAACAAACATAGGGCAAAACAAACCAAACCAAACAAGGAGTAAGGAAAACAGAGGAGGGAAGAGGGATGAAGGCCAGGCTGGATGGGGCTTGGAGCAACCTGGTCTAGTGGAAGGTGTCCCTGCCCATGGCAGGAGGTTCGAACTAGAAGATCTTTCAGGTCCTTTCCAACCCAAACCATTCTGTGATTCCCACTGCTCCTGTCACGTGAGCTCACCATGACACTACAACCAGGATTTGCAGGTCTAAGGACATGAGAACAATATGGGGGGCCAAGTGCCACCCATTATCTGGAAATCTGCCTCAGCAGCCCAGGGAAACACTGTCAGAGCTGCAAACTGAGCAGCACCAAGGCTCCAAGGTATCCAAGGCTTTTGCATCTCCAGTGACACAGCACATCGGGCAGAAACGCAAAGAAATGGAAGCAGATGTTGCAGGGATTTGCCAACATTCAGAGTGAGTCAGAGAGATTTAAACTTCCATCCCAGCATTTGCTTCATTCCATTGTGCTTCCTTTCCAAGCCTTGTTTCCCATAATAAAGGAGATGCAGCTCTGAAGCTACACAGGCACACAAAAAACGGGATCAAAGCAATGTTAAGAACAGAATCCTTCTGAGAAACTGCAGAAATAAGACTAAAACAGTGCAAGAGAAACTATTCTCTGTCTCCTGCTTTAAAATTAAGGGGACAAATCCAGCCAGAGAGCAGAAAAAGGAGAGGGAATAAAGGGGGGAAAAGGGATTGAATGTCACATGTGAGTTTAAAAGTAACAAAGCCATGGGGAAGCAAGTTTATCACTGGGAGAGACTGAACACTTTTGTGAATTCCAAACTTTGCAGGAGAACCCATCTAGGGCAGGGGGAGGTGTGGAGGGAGCATCTCACTGGATTCCATTTTCCCATACAGGAATTCCACCTACTTTCTCTCTGCTTTTTCTCTGCTCATGTTTGACTGGAGTTGCCGCAATTTCTTCTCCATCTCTCTGTTTTCTGTCTCTAACTGCTCTTTCTCCAACTGCAATTCTCTGACGGTTCTGGAGGAGTTAAAGCAGCAAAATATTCATCAGAAATTACAGGAAAGTGAGTGAGGTACCTGAAGAAGTTTAAAGCAGCAAAAAAAAAAAGTCACTTTTCTATCTCCCCTCAAGACTGAAAACAGTTCTGGAAAAGGGACATGACAGTGACAGGGATACTCCAAAGTGTGCTCAGAAAGGTTTGTTGTTTAATTATATTAAAATCAACCATCCCAGTGACTTCTTTAGTATTGTTTGTATTATACATTAGATATACAGAGTTATAAAACCTTTCACTCAAGCAGAAAATAAATTAAAGCCTATGAAAAGGTTAAGGATAAAAGCATAAGGAAAATGCTAGAAAAGAAACACATCATGATTCTTATTGCTGTGGCACAAATAAGCTTTTCTATTAATGTTGCATTAAAAGTTATTAAAAGTGAAGACAACACATCTCAATCCCAATCAGACAGAATGCACTTACTTTGTTTTTAATCTCACTGAGGTTCCAGTTTTTGAGCCTGGGAGTATCACAAAATCATTGATATTCATGACACCCAGTATAACTTCTTCTGAAAAAGAGAATTTCAATAATCTACAGTCAGAAACCTGTTGAAATGGGAATTTGATTGAAATTAAAACAGTAAAAAACTCATTAAACATCCAAAAATATTCACGTATAGGTGAGAAAAATGAAGCACAGAATTTGTTTATATGAAGTACCAATAAAATCCTCGAGCAACTCTAAATTAAATTTAACTGGAAAAAACCCCACCTTTTTATTACTTTTATGATACCAGGGAAAAGATTTTCTTGTCTTTCATTTGGGCAATTCCCTAAAGTTCAATGCAAGCAGTTTAATATTAAATAAAACCATAAAAATGAACGAGACCCATAGAAAGCACAAAGAAGGAGAAAATTGTACCAATGGCTATGAAGTCAAAGCATCTCAACTGACTTGGGAAGATAAATTCCTTCTGTCATGTACAAATTGATACAAAGGAATACAAAATACAATAACTCCCAGAGCAGAGTTAGTCCCTGCTCTCAAGACTTCAAGACAATGGTATTTCAATACATTTTTTTTCCCATGTTGTGAAATACTCTTCCAAAAAGCAAGTTCATCCAGCACAGAGTCCAAACTGGTGCCACAGAACCTGAAACAATGACATTTCAGTGCTGACAGAATGTGTGCACAAAATATGTTTCTTACTGTGTCAGAAAAAAAACAAACCACTCAATCCTAACATCATGTCAAAACAATTGTTCTTTTATTACCTTCTAAGATAAAACAAGATTTTATTAACTTTGAATAGAAGAAAGTTCCTCTCTGGCAAATGTGTGCTAGCAGGACTAGTGCAGCTGGACAGAAGAAGGGAACACTGGGTTTGAGGGAGCCCAAAGGATATTTAATAGTAAAAAAATTAAAAAAAAAAACTTAAAAAAAAGAGGTAAAATTATATAAAAAAAAAAAAAAAAAAAGAGGTAAAAAAAAGTTAAAAAAAAAAAGGCCAGCATAGCAAGCTCAAGGAGGGAAAGTAGTTAACTCACATAAATCGTATTCTTTTATTAACTTTAAACATTTGCTTCCAGTGGAATATTTTAAAGAGGTAAGTTAGAAGTTGTGATAATAGCAGAGTTAAATATCAGAGGTATTGTGTGAGAATATCAGAGATAAAAGGCCCTGTTTTTCAGGAACACTGTAATACTGGGTGGAAAAAAAAGCCTCAAGTTGAAAGTAACAGGGGATAGACATGAATTTATTTAATAGTTATTAGAGTATAAACTTATTTTTTTAAGAACAGTTGTTAAACACGAAGACTGTAACAGTCAAACAATTAAACAAACCCCATGGGGAAATATGCACCCTAGGCTTGTAAAACATCCTTAAGTATCCATGAGATGGGTGCTCAGGACTGACAGGGAAGTCCACCTCATAATTTAAATACAGACAGGAGTTCCATTTTTTCCTGTCTGCTTTTTGTTTAATGAATCCTTTTTCTCTCACTAATAGGTAACACAATTTGCCAGTGAGGCAAACAGTAAAGCAACTCATCAACATAAATAAATCAAGCATTAATTAGCCACATCCTTTCTGCCTGCTCTTCTACACACCCTGTACTCAAATTTCATCATTCTAGCAGGTTCCTCTGTGTTAATGGATATAGAATGCCACTGAACAAAACAAACACTGGTGTTTTGGCTAAATGAAATTTAATTTAACTTTAAAGCCTGCATAACTAAATGAACCCAAATTCCACACACCCTGTATCTCAGCTTAGCTCACGTTTCTTCCCAATCAATTTAAAGATGGGTTTATAACTCAAGGACAGCTGAAGATGGGGGCAGTTTATTTCAAACTACAAGAGTTTAACTGGCGCAGACTAAATTCCAACAGCTTTCTCACATCAATAAACCCATAAAATCCGAAGGGATACTACTGTATATGTAATAGCTCACATCCAATTATTGTAACCATGAACACGGATTTCATGCTACACTGAGTCCTATCCACTTACCAATAATTCAAACCTAACTCTTTCCTTTGAAGAAGAATTCTAAGTGTAACAAAGAATTTGTCTGTCATTGCTCCCCATCCATTTGCTGTTAATTACAACAACTGAGATGCTCAGACTTTTGGTCCTTCCAAACATTTAACATTTCACTAACTAGTCAAAATAAAAAAAAAAAAAGGAAAAAGAATGATATTTAAGAAAAAAACATAGGAAAGAAAAAACCCCACCAATCAAACTTTGATTGCCTTGTTAATCTGCCAGTCTAAATCCAGCAGTCAGGTATGCCAATGTAATCTCAGTCTCTCAGGATAAATTCATATCCTCCATGCACCAACCAGTACAAAAACTTTTTAAACCACTTATCTATTTCTATGTTTAATGCCATACAACACACACCAAGTCAGACCATGAAACCCAGATTAGAACAGCTAAAGGACACTTTCCCTAAGTTATCTTCCCACAGTTTGAGATTTCACCCCACTTTGGAAAGACGTATTATATCTTGACGACTGTGAAAAGCCAACACCTGTTTCCACGAGTGGTGAATCTTCCCTGCTTAACCAAGAACTCTGGTTTCAACTGTGTTTTAAAAAACTTCAAACAAAGAAGACATGAGAATGGTCTCTATCTCTCCAAGCAGTCTATTAAAAAAGAAAAAACACATTACCGAGTATGTTTCTGGAGATAAATGCCTCCTTATCCACATTGTACAGCTACTGTAAGTGCTCTGCGAGCTGCAGAATCTGCCCAGAGGAAGCAGAGCAGGGGGAGCAGCAGGTGGGGCACTATATAATAAATTTATTGAATAATCGGAGCAGAGTCAGTACTTGCCTTTAAAGCTTCTCTCAAGCTCTAGTGCGTGCAGAGCAGTCGGTCCGGATGGAAAACTCAGCTCTAGGGAAACAGAGAGAGTGCACAGGGGCAAGCAGAAAACCAAGACTTAAAAGCCCTGCAGCAAAGCGGTGGGGTTGGGGTTTTTGTTTCGTTACCGAGGCTCAGTTTTCCGAGACCGATGAAAGGTGGGAAGCGCAGGGAAGAAGCGAAGTGCCCAGAACTGTAACCTAAGACTACAGAGCCGTGGGGGGGGGTGGGGAATGAAGAGCGGTGAGGGAGGCGAACACAAATTCCAGCTGTGCGCGGGCAGGGCACTCCCGGGCACAATCTGGGGGCGCTTCCACCTGTCCCAGGCGCTCCCTCAGCCCTTGGCAGGGGCGGCAGCGCCGGGGCGGGACGCGCTGGCTGAGGGTCCCCTGAGGGGAACCGCCAGGGCTCTCTCGGCGGCGCTGAGGGCTCAGACCCGCGGGGTTGGTCCCCGTCCTGATCCCGATCCCGGCCGCGGTCCCAACCCCGGCCCTGCGGCCTCCGCCGTTCCCATGGCAGCGCGGGCCGCGGGAGAGCCCATTGGGCGGCGCGGGGGTGGGACAAGGGAGAGACTATTTCGTGCGGGGCTGAGGGGAGCGGCCACCGCCGCCCCGTGGGACCACAGGCAGCCCCTCAGTGCCGTGGGGCCGTGCCCGCATTCCGCTAAATGTGTGGACTCGTGGGATTGTCAGGGTTGGAAGAGACCCTTAAGATCATCCAGTCCAACCGTCCACCCAGCACTTCCACTGTAACCTCTAAAGCACATCACGCAGCGCCAGATCCTGCTCCTCAGGGACACCTCCAGGGATGGTGACTCCAACACCTCCCTGGGCGACCCATGCCAACCCTGACCACCCCAACTGGGAAAATATTTTATCTAATACCTAAAACTTGAATCTTTCCTGCCTCAGCTTAAGGCTGTTTCCTCAGTCCTCTCACTACAGGCGTGGCAGAAGAGATCTGCCAACACCTGAGCACAACCTGCTCTCGGGTAGTTGTGGAGAGCAATGAAGTCCCTCCTGAGCCTCCTCTTCTCCAGATTAAATACACCCAGGTCCCTCAGCTGTTCCTCATAAGATGTAAAAAATTTAAACCCTAGGCCCATGTCGCTGTTAAAGTCGGGACGGGTACAGCGACATAGAATCTTCTTTCAAAGCAGGGACAGGTTTACAAAAAGGCTGTAATCACTTTATTGTAACAGGTTGCAAACATTTATACTTTTGACACATCACACATGTCAACTTTCTATTGGTGTCTTCGTACATCAGGTCATACACGTCATCCTGCTATTGGTACACACAGATCAGGCCATCAGGCCGTCCAGATGTCAACCTGCTATTGGTACTTTCATGTATACACACACCAGGATTGGTTGCAAACTACTAAACACAGTTTTTGTCGAGTCATCCTGACTTGTAAAAAGTACAGGAGGTCCATTTCTGTTCTCTATCTTCTTCCTGTCTGAAAGTTGTCCACATTCTTTTGCATGCTGTGTTCTCCTCCTTTCAGGGGTATACTGTAATCCGTTTTATGTCCACTGCTTCATTGATAAATGCCAGGCTGCTGAAAGGCTTGCTGTCAACCCCGACAGGCCCACAATGCCTCCTGTGAGCTTAGTCCCTCAGGTATCCAGGGACTGCTCTGTTATTTCCAGCCTGGCAGTGTCTCCATGGCAGCCCAAGAGCTCCATTGCTGAGGGAGAGCAAAGCTGAGCCCTTGGTGCTTCCACCCTGGACAAAGCTCAGCTTTTCACTCGGTGTCTTTAAAGCTGATCCTTGAAGTCCCTGTGCATCCAGTAGGCTCAATTCTGCTCCATCACACACACTACCCAAATTGAAGTGAGATCCCCCAAACCCTGAGACACAGTAACACACAGCACTTCCACCCCCTGAGTTTTCAGGACATACTTTATTTACGTGTTTTTTCCCCCACAATAAGTGCAAAGGATTTTATCCAGTGAAAACAAAAATACGTGGTTGGTGCTCTCACACTGCTGCTTGCATGAAGTGCTCTCCCCACAGCAGAAGTGGTAGGGGATGCCCAGGAAAGCACGGAAAGGGGGAATGACCTCAAATTTTACTGCCCATCCTCCCTGCAAGCAATTCAAGGATTTCATAGAACCATGGAATCCCAGAATGATTTGGGTTGTAAGAGACCTTAAAGCTTATCTAGTTCCAAACTCCTGCCATGGGCAGGGACACCTTCCACTAGCTCAGGTTGCTCTAAGCCCCGTCCAACCTGGCCTTGGACACTTCCAGGGATGGGGCAGCCACAGCTTCTCTGGGCAACCTGTTCCTGTGTCTCACCACCATCTGAGTAAAGAATTTATTCCTGACATCTAATTTAAACCTTCTTTCAGTTTAAAACCATTGTCCTTTGTCTTGTCACTATCTGCCCTTATAAAAAGTCTCTCCCTCCTTTTTATAAGCTACTTCCATCCCATTTCAACCTTTATTCCCAAAGCGCTGCAAAACACACCTCTGTTTATCTTTGAATCCAGGCTCTTCTGTTTTCATTCTAACTTATTATTTATTCACGATTTCATCTCTGGAAGAACCAATATACTCTCCCTGCTGATTTAGTGCCATGCTTTAAGCAGCTAAATCTAAATCAACCTTACTGAGTGCAAGGAGGCTTCAAATAGCTTTTCATACCAGTTATCCCATTATCCACACAAACCTTTAGTTAGTGCTCAGGACCCCAGAGCTACACAGGGCTCCTTGTGATGTTTAATTTTTCAGAAAAGCTCTTTTTATGCCCACCCTGTAGATATGTGCAGTTGTAGATCTGTGCACACATCTTGTCTCTTCCAGGCCAGTATTTATGTATCTGCCAATAAACAATAACTCCCACACTATCCCCTCAAAGGATACCTGGAGTGCATGGTAAGATTAAAGTTTTTATCAGTCAGATTGTTTCAGTTTATCTGCTTCGAGTCTTGTCCTCCCAGTTTTGGTGGCTACACCATTATTTATAATTGATGCTGCTTTAGGGAAAAACAATCTTCACAAAAAAAGCTGGCATTTCAGGAAAAAGCTCTCTGTGATCCAAGCCAAGCTTTAATAAGTACAAAGTATTATCTGTTTGAAATTTATGCACTCTAAGCTGTATTTCATTTGGCAAATTTGCATTTGTCCCATATGTATGCAAGCTAGGAGGCAAAAAATAACTTACACCGTTTTTCTTGACTGTATAATCTGTCTGGCAGTAATTTTCCTTCATCATCCTGGTTACAGTACAGTTTTCAAGATTTTACCCTGACAGGCAGGAGAGCCTGTGGAAACACATATGGATTTATGGATTTTTTTGATCTTGAGAAGGAACTGGAGTTTGCACACCGTGTATCAATCTGAAAATATTCTGTATTCTGGACCTTATTTGGGCTATTGTTTTGTAGTTTTTAAACATGTTCTTTCCTGTTGGAAAACCATGTTCTTAGTAGCCACATGAATATAGTTTTTAATATTCTATGATAGTGCCTTACTGAAAGGCATCTCATTGTACATGGGATACATACCTGTCATTTTTAAAGAATGTAGAAGTAATACGTTATTCTAAATAAATTATGTTACAGTACTCCAGACTACTTTTAATTACAAAGTTTCCACTAGGAAAAATGCAGTTTTAGATGTAAAATAACTTTCTGCAGAAAAACAGGCATTCAGCTTCCAAAACTTAAATGATTCAAAGTGACTTTGTGAGCTTTGGATCAAGTGCTTCAGCTGGAATAGTATCAAGAGCCTGTTTTGTTGAGGTTTGGCCCATTAGATTTACATACATGGGAGATAAAGTCATGCAGGAGTTGACGGTGGCATATTTATAATTGGATTATTTAACTTGCAGCCATTTTATGTCTCCTCTGGTCTTCAGTTCTATTTTTTTATTTTATTTGCCTAGATCTCATTTTCATAAACATAATTTCCTACTTTTGCAATCAGCTTTTTAGAAGTGTAGAGCACAGAAAATAACTGAGTACATGCCTAATTTCTACCAAAGTCACTTTTATGGGAAGTAAATGCAAATTTTATAAGGAAAATAAGAACTGAAATTCAACTCAAATCCATCTGGTGGAGTTGTGCTATAAGTTATAAACCTTCTGTGTTTCTTAAGGCTCTTCCTGTTGCTCTTCTCTTCCTTTGTTCTCCTGCTGCTCCTGACAACAAGGAAACCAGATTTATGAGCTTTGTGGGGTTTGTCATCCATATTAAAATATTTTTAACTGTTCTTGTAACTCTGTATTTAAAGCTCCAGTTGGAACAGCTGAGCCCAGAGGTGACTGAGTGACCAAGTGACTGACCAAGGCTGACTTTGATTTGCAATCCCTTAAATTTCTTTCAAGCTTTAGGTGAGGTTCCAGATCAAGATTTCAAGCTTCCTGAGGTTGCAGAGCTGTGAGTTATGTTAATGCTGGAAATGAAGAAGGATCAGGAAACATAATTTCATTTTTTCCCAAGCTGCCTTTAATCACTTTCCACAAATAGTCGTGCAGTTCAAATTCCACTTCCATGACCATTTACCAAAAGCCAGTTTTAAAACCTCATAAACCAGTATTTGCAGGAAATGGACTTTTAATTTGGCCTGGAACAGCTTATTGTTATAACCAGGAAAAAAATAGAAGCAACATCATTTTAGTTACCTGATGACTTACCATGGCCACTAACACACTTTCAATAAAAGCAGGGTATTTTTAGTCCTCAAGAGGAGATTGTGTTACTTATTAGGAGTGAATTGTTTGCTCCATTTTGTCAATACAGCAAGAACCTTTTCTTCCCTCTTCCTCCACTATTTTTGGCTGCAGATACATGTATAGAATGAAAGCTACCAATCAGATGTCATTCCTTTAGTCACAGCAGATCTCATTTAAGATGGTCTGGAGCATTAAAGCTATTTAAATACAGGGCAACCCCTGAACAGCTTAATCCCTTTTGCTGGAGAGGAGAGGGCTGGTCAAGTCCATTGGGAAGACGAACCCAAGCAGGGTTTGATTTCCTGTCAAAACCGTCCTTCCCACTTCCCAGAACAACACATGAAAATTGCCATATTCGGTACTTTTTTAGCATTTTTCATAAATAGGGGTTTTCTTGGTCGGTCAGAGCTCCTTGTTTGATTACAAATCTTGGGTTCAGCTAAGCACAAACCTCAAACCATCAGGGTTTACCTGGTTAAAAAAGATATTATTCACCTTGAGGAGTGCTGTGAAGACCAGGGCATTAATTTGTGCTGATGTGCCTTGAAGCAAAAGCACACAGTGCCTTTTCTCAGCCCTGCTTCTCCCAGAATCCAACCAAAAATATCCAAAAATGGAGCCAAGTTTCAAGTTTTTTGTGAGATCAGGTGAGTTTCAAGTTTCACCACTGAGCTTCAGGTGGGTCTAAAACCTGCAGCCTCCACATCTGAAGGTAAAGCAGGTTGATACCTACAAAGAAAAGCACTTTGCAGTAATAAATGGAAGGGATTATGTTCAGTGCTTCCCCTGAATGCAGCTGCTGGGTAGTGTTTTATTTGTTCACTTTGTAAGGTTAAAAAAAATGAACTTGTCTTAAGCCATTCAGGTTTAAGATAGGCTTTACTCCCTGGTTGGAGGGAAAGATTAGCACTTATTAGAGCCTAATCTTAATGATATCCATTTAAAAATAGGGCCTCAAATTGTCTAAAATATTTAAACATGATGAAATGGAAAGACTTAAGGCAGCTGGAGTCTTCAGAGAGAAAAAAAACTCTGAAAACCTGAAAATTTATCTGCAAAGATTAAAGTGGCTTTAATGGTAAAGCCCTAAGAAAATAAAAGAAAATATCAGAAGAAGGGAAACAGCAGCCTTTGCTCGTGCCTGTACAAGGCAAATTAAGTTATAGATGTGCTAAAAAGGCTTAAGAAATGATAAATAAACTTAACCATTCAGTTGCTGTTTCACAGCCAAAGACAATACAAGCATTTTCCTTTGTCTAATGATTTGTTTGTCTGGGTCTGCAGACAGTGTTTGCTTTTCACATAAAAGAGTGTTAACGCATTGAGGCCTTTGCAAGTTTTAAAAATAGAAACGGCTTTTTTTTCCCCTCAAAGTGTAGGAAAGAGAAAACATAACTCTTGTTTGTGTGCAGATATTCTACTGAAGAAGACAGAGAGTTCCTCACTGATCACAGGGTGAGGTCGGGTGAGAGGCATCGCCCTGAAGTTTTAGCACTCTGAAATTCCACCTCTGCCCAGGATCTTCCTTCCCTTTCACTCAAAAGCTTCCCCATCATAAGTGAAAATGGTGCCTTGTGCCCAAACCTCAGAGGAACCCGGATCTGAAAGGCCTTTTCAACAAGGTTTTCAGCAGGGCATGGGTGTGAAGAGCAGGATAGCAGGATGAGCACAGGGATATCCATTGCAGAGGGGAGTTTGCCATCGTGTTCAGCGCAAAAAAGGGCTTTTTTTCCATCGTGAGTTGGAGCATCAACCTGAGCATTTCCATGTCAGTACTGTATCCAAACAGATGGATCCTTTCTGGGTACACAGGGAATGGCAGCTGGGTTTTTATGGAAGGCTGAGCTGAATTTGCTTTGCTTCTCCTCCCCAGCTACTGATCTGTGATGACACATTTTTAAATGCCCAAGGTTATCCAGATGTGAGTCTGAACTCACCTTGCATCCATTCTTCTCTCCCTCAGACTCACAGCACTGCTTTGCTTTCCTCATATCCCGAGTTTCTCGATGCTGCTTTTCATGTGGCCCTTTGGAGATTTGCTGCCTTCCCACGACTTGCTGTTAATACAGGTCTTGGCTGTTTTAGGGCAGCATTTACCTAAACTCAACTGAGAAATTCTGTCCTTTGAAATGGTTAATAACCTTTTCCTTCCATTTTCACAGCTGCAGCATCTCGGTTTCTTTCCATTCTGGAATGACAGAAAGCAGGAATCAGGACATAGCATGTCTAAGATGAATTTGGTTACAATAACATGCACAAACTCCCTGGAAAGATTGAAACTGAGAAATCCTCTGCTGAACTTTATCTCTTGACATTCCATTGACATGGTTACTGAGTGCACCTCAGTTCTGCAATTTATCCCTGTAATAGCTCTGCAGAGCTTCTTCAAAGCCTTGCCAAGTTATTTTGGTGTCATCATCAATATTTTCTTCCAAAAATTGGATATGAGAAACAGTAAAGGGGCAGTTTATATGTGAATAATGATTAGCTTTAACAGCAATACCAAATCATTTCCCATAGCCCTGGTAGAAATAGTTCAACTATTTCCCATCTCTAAAAGAGTAAGACACAAAAAGCAATGCAGATCACAGTCCAATTTTAGAGCCAGAATGCCAACATATCATCTTTTAAAGAACTTTCACCGGAATTGCTTACAAATATGAGGAAATATTGCTTATTTAGCACCTCTGTAGGGGGGAGAGATACTTCTCTAGAGAAGAACTTTTAATATCATCATTAAAATAATTCCATCTAGCAAAACTTTGCAGTTTTAGTGGAGTATGTGCAAAATGTGATAAGGATGGTTTGGTCTGCTCGTATTAAATTCCTTTTGTTGCTGAACCACTGCAATGGCTTATTGAAAATACCAAAAACCAAAAGCTCAGCTCCTGTTTTTCTGGGCTGGCAGGGATATGAGCTCTTAGGAGCACATGTCATATTGCCATCATTTCTAATTTGCTGAGTAACTGTGATCAGCAGCAAAACCTGACTGGAGTCACTGAACTCGCTGCAGGTGGGTCAGAAAAGGTGATGGAGCACAACTGATTTGTGCCTCCTCAAATCTTTGTTGTGTTAAAAAAAGAACTCACCTCATTCCTGTGCTTAAGTTGCTGGGAAAGTTTGTGTTATAAAAAAACTTTGGGAGTTCTGTAATAAGGAGAGCGGGGTTAGGTTGGATCTGAGGAAGAAATTCTCCCCTGGGAGGGTGGGGAGGCCCTGGCACAGGTTGTCCAGGGAAGCTGTGGCTGCCCCATCCCTGGAAGTGTCCAAGGCCAGGTTGGACAGGGCTTGGAGCAACCAGGGCTAGTGGAAGGTGTCCCTGCCCATTGCAGGGAGGTGGAATGAGATGAGCTTCAAGCTCCCTTCCAACCCAGACTATGCTGTGGTTCTGTGAAATCTTGAATTGCTTTCAGCAGGCCTTTAGAATTTGGAAAGTCTGGAGAAATGACTTTTATTAGGTCTGTACAAGTTCACAAGGTGTAAACTTTGAAAAGCTTTCTCTCCTCCGTTAATTTAATAACAGGACTGCTCATTTCCCTGCAGGCACAGAGCTCCTGGAGAGGTATCTGGAGCTCTGGATAAGCTTTTTAAGGGCAGAGACAATGGATGGGGGAGGAAAACATCTCAGGAAGCTGATCTGAAACAATGATGGTGCAAATTCTTTCATTCTATGCAAGAATTTCTTTCTTATTCTCATTTTAAGAACTACAACTGTCAATATATCCCCCTGTCAAATACTATCCTCCATATCCCTCCAAAAAAGGGGAAAACTTTTTCTCTGGATCATCTCAATCAAAGAGGACTCAAACATTTTTGACCTCCCTGCAGAGATGGGTTTCTGTGTTTTTACTTTATGATTTTGGACTTCAGGTATGTCAGTTCTGTCTGAATTCTGCTGGAGGTGCCAAAGCTCTTCACCAGATTCCCTGCTGTGCTTTTCACAGAAAACTATTGACAGAATACCATGATTGAAGGGAATCATTGTAAACACTGGTATCCCAAAAAGTGAGCCCTCTCTCCATGTAAAATCCCACCAAAAATGTATTTACTGCCTCACATCTACATAGAGAGGTGTCATTTTAACATCCACGTTAAAATCACATCCTTGGTCATGGCTCCACTAAAATTTGGGTAAACAATTAGCAAATGTTTGATATTTGGCTCTAAACAAAGATGTCTTTACAGTGTCTATTTTGTAGTCTGGCTGTCAGATCGTCACCAGGCAAAGGAAAGATGGAATATCCATCAGGAAGTTGTTGGCAATACTCCAGATAAAGAAGAAAAAGATTCACATTGTGTCTAAAAGAATTCAGCAAATAAACAAGCAAATACAAACCAGCTGCTGGATTAAGATCAAAAAAAAAAAGAGAAAGAAAGAAAAAAAAAAGGGGAAAAAATGCTTCCATGTAGAAGAGCTTCACTGGAGTCCTTTTTTGTCCCAAAAAGCAGCAGAAGTTAATCACCTCTGCTGGTAGGTCAGAGTTAGAGACTAAAACATTGGTCCTGCAGGTAAATACAAGTGAAGGTCTCGCTGTTAAAAAATTCATGTAAAAATCATTCCAGATCAGATATTTTCTTCCAATTCCAGCAAGCTGACAAAAGAAAGAATTTAGATACAAGGTCAGAGCGAGCCTGAATTAATCAATATGGATTTCAAATACATCTCCTTGATAGTTGCATTAAGATGACCTGATGATTATTGCATGGGCAAAGAACAAGTTGTCAGAGAAACAGATTTTTTATTCTGAAATGCAAGTTTTCTCATCTTTTTTAGAACTCAATGGATAAAAAACAGTACTTAACTATTAATAATGAGCTTTTAATTTCAGGAATTACATCTTGCTTGCTTTATGTGATTATTTCATCTCTCTCACACCTAGTGGTCTTTTTCAGCACTCCCAAAAAAAGCATGAAGTCTACACAGGCAAAGGAAAGGAGAATTTACTTAATGCTAATCATTACTGTGAACTTTGGGTTTTCATCAGCTGCTAAATGTCCTTGGCATTAGAAAATACCACAGCCATAGGTAATGTCACAGAACATTAACAATTCCATATTTTTATCAATTTAACTGACCTTCCCTGCACTTAGTATTTATTTGAACAGGAAAAATCCAAACACACCGTGGATATTATAGTGACACTACTGCCTAGTTCTCTAAATGCCTTTCCTTACCCAAGAGTTTCCATAATTCATTTCTGAAGACCCTAATAAAAATACCAGTTGTGTAATCAGTAAAAATAGGAATTTCTCTTCTTTGTATGGCACCCATTTGCATCTCCTACAAATGATCTGATTCAAACTCATAATTTAAGAAACAGCTCAGTTTTCACATCATAAAACAGCAGGAATTTTTGTCATCAAAGGCATATTGTTAAAAATGTTATTATGGAAGGGTGTGGGGATTTCCTGCCTCCCCTGAGCACCCATTTCCTGATTGCCATCATATAGGGCTGTAATAAAGTCCCAAATATTCTGTCTTATAGTAGAGAAATAAAGAAAGGAAATGTGATTATTATTCCCCAGTTCATCAGTGCCAAACTCTACTACAGTAGTGAGGGACTTGAACTGTCTGTGGGTGGAGAACAAGGAAAGCTGGGATGAGGAATCACAATTCTTGCTGAAAATGATTCCAGTAGAAGTACTTGTTTGCTTTAATGCTTTATTTTATTCAGAGACCATGAAAAATCCCAGCAGAAGGACTGCAGGGAGAGGGAAGAGTGGCTGAAGATCAGTTAACTCTGATATAATAAACAATACAACCTACTAGACTTCTGCTGTATTCCAATATGGGAGTCCATGATTCATTCTTTTATAAGGATAAGTCACTTCTCTACTGAATGAAGAAATAACTTTTATTTTTCCCTTTTCAAATCCACTACCCAAAATCCAGAACAGGCTGCATTTGTCCCTTGGAAGTTGGAAATGTGGTCAAGACTCAGGATCAGCCACCACAGGCCACTGTCCCGTCACTCCTGCTTTTTAGTCCATCTTGCAGCAAAGAATAGTGACCCAGCTTAGTAAAATACATTCTTGAATCACAATCTTAAATTATAAGGAGGAAATCTGCCTCAGATTTTATATGGTTTTTATGTGTGTAAGATGCATTATCTGTAAGGACCCGGCAGAGATAATCATTGACAGTAACATTTGAAATAGTGTGTGGTTTTAACTTCTTCCACTTGAGACGTGGTATTTCGTTTTAAAACTCGTGCTCAGAGCACATTGTAACTATATGCTGTTTTAACTGTAGTTATTATTTCCCCTGCAGGCATTTGGCAAATGGAAGTCATCAAATGGCCCATTTAAGTGACAATGGATACGCTCAAGAAAAGGGGTTTACAACTGAGAATGTGCTGGTTACAAATGAAAATTTGATACCGGCAAACTCCATCAAAAAATGAAGTCAAGTTACCTCCAATCCCCTCTTAGTATCCTTCCTAGATGTAGCAAATCACTTTTTGTGCATTAAAACATGCTGAAAAGCAGCTTAAGGACCAGAAAATGAGTGCAGAAATTCGCTTACAGGCAAAATTTACATTCCCAAGGTGTAACACAAAAATGGAACTGTCAGGGCCCAGCAGTCCTGGGTTTCCTGGAGTTGTGCAGGGAAGGTTATCCCAGTCCTTTGCTTTTCTTTAAATTATGAGAAGCAAGATGAGAGTTTGATACCATGAACACCCTTGTAATTTCTCTATGTCAAGCCTTCCATTTTTACCTTGTGAAAAACAACAAAAGGCAACAAAAGGAAAGAAGAATGGAGATAAAAAGCAAATATGTTACTTAAGACTTCTTTCTCCCTCTTCCTCCTGAACATCACTAAGCCAGGCCCAGCTGAACTGTAATTCCTTTGTTCCACGTTCAGACTAAGTTGGACTTCTCCTCCTCTGTTGCAAAATCTGACAGTTCTCATGACTGGCAGAAAAATGGCTTGAATGGAGGCACAGAGTTATGTCTTGTCATTGATGATGAAGGCAATAATTAGTATTTCATATATGTGGAGAAACCCCATTTATATTAAAACACCAGATCTTATTCCCTGCAGAAAATGCAGCATTGATACCTCAGCAAATATCCCTGCCAAGGATCACATTCCAGGGTGCAGGAAGGTGCATCCTTAGACAACATTAACAAGGCAGGGACTTTTTGCTTGGTGAGTTCTCTCTATCACATCTCCCCAAGCTTTATGAAATATCATTCTGCATAACAATATAAAGAAATGTTTCCTAGGGCTGGGAATCTAAAGGAAATCACTGATTTTCAGAACAGCTTAAAGCTGCCCTGTCCCTCACAGATCAGCTGCTCCTGTGAACGTGGTGGTGCTGAATTCCAGCCCCACTGAGCAGCATCTTGGATCTGTCACGGATCATAAACTCAGTGTAAAGCAAACATTTAGGACATAGGGGAAAGTGGAGGATAACTGGCAAAAAGAAATGATATTGAAAAAAAAAAAACTGTAGAGAATTTACCATCTGTTTTGTTTTCCATCCAGGTACTTCTGGGCTCTGAACAAGCTTTTGTGCCTTGGAAATTCACCAGTTTTACAGCCACCGGAAAAAAAAATTCCTTGTTGCTATGGAAATACCATTCTTTCCTGATGAATCCCTCTTGAAGGTGGAGGACATTGGCAAGAATAAATGTAAATTTATTTTATTTTTTTTTACGATGTGTCAGACAAAAGTGGCTGGAGCGGGGAGAGCTCCTCGGCCGGGAACCAAAACGTTCCGGAGGATCATCATCTCCATTTGAACAACACGAAGTAGCTGTGTAATGGTGTCATTAGCCATCCACAAAACACATCCATAATCCCCTGAAGCTCGTGGCACCGGTACCTCTGCTGCTTTGTGAAGAGCTGCAAATGTTCCGAGGGCTGGCTTTGTGCCCAGAGGTCTGTTCTAATGAAACACAAAGTTGAGGGAGATCAATAACGCTCTCCCCTTCCAAACAGCCCGTTAGTGCAATCTCTGTAAAGGTGATGGGGAAGGAAATTAGATGTCTGTGAAAACTGGCAGCATCCCTGGCAGGTTCACAGAGCAGAGGATGCCTTGTCATTTTATGGGAAACCTCAGCAGGTGGAAGCTACTGGCAGATACAGAGAAGAATTAGAGGCTGAAGAGTGTGTGAAAAGAATGTGATAGCAAAACTCTCTTTTTTTTCCTCTTTCTCTCCCTTCCTTTTTCTTTTGCCTGCATCCCAGCACACCTCCAGCTAAAAGTCATCCCCTCAAGGTGAGCAGACAGACAGAAAAACAGACATGGTGATGCTTCACATCCTTCCCCCCACTCAGAGCCCTCCTATAAATACAACCTGGTGGCTGCTGAGGCCGCTATCGACCCTGCCTGTGCAGAGGGGAAAATAAAATGAAGCCACAGCTTCAGCATTAAGACCTAATCTATCCTCCTGCGCCTCAGACATGTGCAGTGATTTATGACCAAATTCATCCCGCCCCTACAATGCTCTCACCATCACAAACAGGCTCAGGGACTGCTCAAAAAACTTAAAACACAGCTCAGCACAACATGGCAAATCTGGCTGTTCACCTAGTGAGTTTCTTCACAGGGTAATACTGAATAAAATTGATTTCAAAAGAAAAACATGGGAAAAAAAGAAATTTAGTGTATCAATGAGATCTTTGGTTCTCTAATAAATTGATATCAGGAGCTGAAATTGTCATAGAATCAGAGAATGGTTTGGGTTGGAAGGGACCCTAAAGATCATTGAGTTCCAACCCCCTGCCATGGGCAGGGACACCTTCCACTAGCCCAAGTTGCTCCAAGCCCCATCCAACTGGCCTTGGACATTTCCAGGGATAGGGCAGCCACAGCTTCTCTGGGCAACCTGTGCCAGGGCCTCCCCACCCTCACTGGGAAGGATTTTTTCCTAATATCCAGTCAAAACCTGCTCTCTGTCAGTGTGAAGCCATTCCCCCTTGTCCTGCCACTTCAGGCCCTTGTCAACAGTCTCTCTCCATCTTTCTTGTAGCTCCTTCAGGTATTGAAAGGCTGCAATTAGATCACCCTGAAGCTTCTCTTCTCCAGGCTGAACAATCCCAGCTCTCCCAGCCTTTCCTCCCAGCAGAGCTGCTCCAGCCCTCTGATCATCCTCTTGGTGCCTCCTCTGGACTCTCTCCAGCAGCTCCACGTCCTTCCTGTGCTGTTCCCCAGGGCTGGAGGCAGCTCTGCAGGGGGGTCTCACCTGAGGGGGCAGAGGAGCAGAGTCAGTGTGGGCAGCACACAGAGATACAGGTGATTTTTAAGTCCCTTGTATGTTTGGCTGTTGTTGAGAACACTCAGATTTTGAAACCTTTGACTGTTTGATTTCAATTTGTATTTGTGAATACAAACACAGGTGCAGTTCCAGAGCCCCCCCACCCATGTCACCAGCAGTACAGCTGAGCTGCTTTATGCCACTCCATCAGTGGTTCAGTTTATTACAGCCTATTTCCCCCCTCTCTTCAGCTCCCTACTCATCTCACTCTATTCTTCTGACTGTCATTTTCCCAACCTTTGGAGATGAAATTCATTCAGTGTGGTGGCCACCTGCAGTCAGGGCTCTGCTCCTACCATCCTGTAGCAACAGGCAGCCTGAGCAGAGAGTTCTGTGCCAGGGCCTGCCTGCAGGACACCTGGCAGCAGGCACAGAGACGCTGGTTAATGCAACTTGGCTGCTTAAGTATTTCCAATAATGAGGGAAACAAATTATAACAGCTACAGATCTCCTGCCTGAGTGACCAGACTTGCATCATAAACCTTTGGTCTATGAGTACACCATAAAAGCCAGGTTGTCCCTTGGTAATTTTTCTGAGAGTCTAGAAGGGGCTGTGGCAGGAAACAGTGGTTCAAAGCAGCATCCAATATGCTGAGTACTTTTTATTCTAAGTGCAAATCATTGACTGGGCCTGTTAAGATCATATTAGAATGATAAAAATAATTAAAATTGGCTTAATGCCTTTCTAAGTTTTGAGATGCAAATGCTCCTGCTGTTAAAACATGAATTCATCTGTTCCATGCAGGTTGCACACATTATCAAAAACTGTAGAATTGCCTTTTGAAGTAGTTTTTTTAATCTTTCACTGTCTTACTCAGCTGAAAAGAGACAGTTTAAAACACTTTTTAAGGGAAGGCTGAGGAGAGACTGGAGTTACAGAAAATATCTGACACAGGACCTAAATTTGAGAGCAGAATCTCTTGTGATGGGAATGAATGCTTCCTTCTCCCAGTATTTGTAGTGAGCAGCTCGTGGGTAAGGTTTGTACACACAATAACTGGGTGTCAGGTCCTACCTGTGTGTGCATGGCCACAAAATATGATCTATAGAGACCAAGTTCTTGGTTTGGGATGCTCAGGGATCCCAGCTCAGCTGGAATGCAGCCCAGCAGCCACGGACTGAGGTCTGCACCCATCACCTGCCCCATCCCACTGTCAGCAGGGCTGGGGCTGAAGGGCTCCTGCAGAGCTCCAAACACACTGTGCAACAGGAAACCCTCAGCTAAGGATTTGATTTTGCCTGCATTGAAGCCAAAGACAAAACTTCTGACTTCCAAGATGTAGGATCAAGCTTTAAACAACGGCTAATTAATTTTAAAGGATTTTTGGTTTCTTTGACAGTGTATTCAAGGGAAGAGCCCACGTAACCAGTGTGTCTCTGAAGGGCAGAGATGGTCGTTTTGGCAGGTAATTTCAACATCTGTTTAAATTAATCCATTTCACTGAATTATGGAATTGTTACGGTTGGAAAAGCACTCCCAGCCCATGGAGTCCACCCTGTGCCCCATCCTCACCTTGTCCCCCAGCCCAGAGCACTGAGTGCCACTGCCAGTCCTTCCTTGGGCACCTCCAGGGGTGGGGACTCCAAACCTCCCTACACAGCCCCTTCCAATGCCTGACAACCCTTTCAGTGAAGAAATTCCTCCTGATGTCCAACCTGACCCTCCCCTGGCACAGCTTGAGGCCGTTTCCTCTCGTCCTGTCCCTTGTTGCCTGGGAAAAGAGGCCGTGCTCCTTCTTTTAGAGTTATTTCCTACATTGATTTGTGGTTGTTACCATGTGAAAAACACTTTAAAATAATAATAATAATAATAATAATGTACTGCAATTTATGTCAGCAGCGGGAAATCCCTTACACAGGAGAGATAACAGCAGATCAGGAGATGCTCACCAGCATCTCAAAGCTGGTTTTAGTGCTTGTCTCTCAAACCCCCACAGCCCCATTTCAAGAACTGGAGCAGCACCAAAAAGGATGAAGAGCCTGATGGAGACCCAGCAGCACCACAGGGACAGAGCCCTGTCCCCCAGCCAGGGACATCCCAAGAACAGTGAAAGCAGAGCCTTGCCATTAAGCACTTGTCGTTATCACACAGTTTATTGCACTTTTTCCCCTCCAGATGATTGAAACCAATTAAATTACTGAAACCAGGGAAGTGATTTATCTTCAAATTCCTACTCTTGCCTGAGAAAATTAGATAAAACAGGACTGAGTTTTCTGAAGTTTTATTGCTCCGTGTCTTTACTCATGGAGGGAACTTGGCTCCTTCTTCTGGGAGTGTTATCTCTGACCTGTGTGTAAATCAGCCTCCTAAAGTAAACTTCTGTGTCTGAATGGATGTCACAGCTAGTCACAGAAAAATCCATGTAAAATTAAAAGCTAAAATTTCTATCCATGGCTTTCTTCCAGATATCATTTGGCTTAAGGTAACATATTCCTTTAAATGCCCCAATCAAGGACACAATGAAAATTGTTTTACAACTAAGAGAGGGTTTCTTTCCTCCTGAGGAACATGATTGTCTGGTTTCCCTGATTTGGGCAGCAAATGTTATATACACAAATGTTGCATCAGTCTTACACACAATACCAAGCCTGTACATTATTTTAATTATTGATAAATACTCTGTAGCAAGTAGAGAGTGGCTCTGATGGCAACGATGAGCCTGGATTTTCAATTGTGTTGTGCCCCCATCCACAATTTTTAAGTCAAAATGACTAAAGGTGCTGGTAGAAATCTGACCTTAAGTGACATTTAAAGAATAAGAATTTTTTCACTGATCCTTCGAAACCCAAGTCAAACTTTCCTTTCGAAATGCCACTTTCAGTTATTGGCTTAGAATTCCACTTCAAAAGGATCACGAACTCTCACACACCCTTTTCCTCCATTCAGAGAACTGCCACAGCATATTTATTTGCTTTTATGGGGATTTTATTTATGGCTGGACAAGCAGGATACAAAGAAACAGGATATCTCTGATGTCTCAACCCAGAGTATAAACGTCAATCACCTCAGGGAGCTGAAGGCAGGGATTTTAAAAGCATCTCAGCAGCTCTTTTGAGAATCCCTCACCAAACCCATCACACTGTTTATCACCTGCACTGTCCTAAAGGCATCATCTGAAAAGGAATAAAACCAATGGGACTTTTCCCATTTGCTTTAATGGGCTTTGGACCAGTGCCCACACACATTAAGCCTCAGAGATAAATATATCCTTAATTCAAGTTTTCCAAAACAGCTTCTGTCGAGATCAATCAGGAACTGACTGGTCCTGTGGGAGAAGAGCTGAGGCCCACGCAGGGCTCTGCTAAAGCTTAAGCAAAAGTAAGCTGGATTTAGGCACTGGGAATACCAAACATGACTTAAAATATTTAACTTTCTTCTGCTAATGGCTCTCACTAACTGCTCTGCTGTATCCATCACTAATACATTCCCTGTTCCCAAAAGCCCTTGAAGGGATTAACACGGATGACTCCTTGGAAAACAGCGTCACACCTCGCCACTGTTCGGTTTTAAAGTAGGTTTGCCTTGGAAAATAAAGACTAAAACAAGGACATGGATAAGCTTAACATGAAAAACAATTTGATTAATGCACCAAGGGCCTCAACAGGTGAGGAATGTTCACTGGGCTGCCTTTGGAAGAAATTAATGGCAGGAAAAACTTTCAGTGTAATGGGGTAACGAGACCTAAAGAAATGCTCACTTCTGTCTCAATTTCCCCGACATTTTTGTTTACCCTGAAACCACTTTTGTGCCAGAGTTCAGAGCTCTGCATTTGTAACCAATCTGTTACATGGGGTTTGTGACAATCTCGTCCTCAGTGGATCCACAAGGAATTGCTCTGTCCTGTGCCTTTTGCCTTTCTTCCCACAGCAAAAGAAATCCAAAGCAACTTGTGTCATCCCCCCCAGTCAGCACAGGGGCTGTGGCTGAGCCCAGCCTTTACCTGGGGCACGCTGCAAATCCAGACCCATTCCTCAGTCTCTCACCAGCTGAACACGCCCGTGAACAAAACAGCTTTAGCCTAAAAGCAATCCAGTCTAAACCAGAGAAATATTGTGACATTAAAAGCACTGGAAATATATGATAGAACATCTAGGAAGCTTTTAATCTGGATGAGTCTGAGATAAGGCTCCTGTCACTTACAGGAGGTGTTGACAAGCCTGTTGTGCCTCAGTAATGTATCACCCAGCCTGGGAGAGCTGTGTCTGCACAAAAAACCTTATTTGTGGCCCTTTTACAAACACTCATTGTCACTCTGCGCATTTTAAATTTGAGCTCGCTCAAGCTTAAAAGGAAGAGAATGCCATAAATAATGTTTTAGAAACTTCTGAAATGGAGCAAAAAAGCTTTTCTGCAGACACTGTTTAAAGTCCAGTTTATTGCCAGCACCTCAGACTGGACCTCTTGTGGGAGGGTGGGGATCTTCTTTGTTCAAGAGATTTAATTTCAAGCCCTGAGGGCAGAAATAATCAAGCCTAAGTCCCAGGTCCAAGCAAAGCTGCCTCCCATTTGCACCTCAGACCTGCAGAGCTCTGATCTGGGGCAGGTGAGCAACAATTGCTTTCCACTCCTGCGAGGCAAGAAAGGGCATCGCTCCAGCAGATCAATTTTTAAAAATTGGCCTCTGCTTGAAACTCCTCAGGTCTGAAATTAAGTTTAAGTGATATGAAGAAGAAAATGTTCCGTGCAAGCACCGGGCAGTCAAAAGGGAAAGTCCCTCAGCTCCCGTGGCACTGGCAGATCCATCTTTCTGTCACCCTCCAGAACAACCTTCTCTGCCTCTTCACCCACTCTGACCCCCCCAAAAACCTCTCTGCTCCCACTCTCTGGTGATCTTTGCCACCCCATCTCCAAACCTGCCCACACACTCAGGGCAAGAGCTGCTTGTTCCATTTTGCTGTGCTGCTTGATTATTTTAATTATCTAACTCAGAGTTTCTCAGAGCAAGGATAATTTTTCACCACTTAGAAAGCATCAAGCACATAGGAACGCATGTAATTGAGGTCCTAAAGTCATTAAGGCAAAAAATACAGCAGAGCTGGAAAAAATTATCAGAGAGAACAGTCACAGGAGAGGTGAGACACAGTTCTGAGAAAAGAAATAAAGTTCTATTCTTCAATTCTTTGGCTTAATTACTTAAGTCTCCTCAGATTGCTTTATTCATGTTAAACCACTGACTCCCCATCCCTGGAAGTGTCCAAGGCCAGGTTGGATGGGGCTTGGAGCAACCTGGTCTTGTGGGAGGTGTCCCTGACCTTGGCAGGAGGTGGAACTGGAGGATCTCTAAGGTCCCTTCCAACTCAAACCATTCCATGATTCTGTGACTCATATCCATGGCACTAAGTGCTAAAATGGCTCTGAATTAATGAACACATATTTGATATTACCCATTATCATGTTACCCTGCAACTATGTTCTTGTAGGGAGAGATTTTATTGTAAACTTTTTATAAACTTTGAAGTTTACAGGATACTGGCAAAAAAACCCTGGTTTTGACCTTGTAAACAACTGTGCACTTCAGATTTAATTTGAAAAGCATATGTAAACCTGAATAGTCCTGCTGAATGCACTGTGACTCAAATCTTTGCAGGATTTGCTCTGGAAAATTACACATGCAAATTATTCCACAACAGGATATTTTGCAGATTGACTTAAACTTGAGGATGAGCCAATATAGTAACATTATGTCAGTAAGAGATGGAAATTGGTTTGAATAAAGCCCATTTTCTAGTGACAAAATATTTTCCAGTAGAAATGAGAAGACAAACACTCCCCCACGTACTGCAGAGAGCAGCATTTCCTGAGCAAAAGCTGCATCTGAGGCTGGAAACCAGCTCCTTGTTTTCCTCCTACAGTCTGCCCTTGCTCCTTAATGGAAAACAAAGTTCCCAGTGGAGAAAGAATTAGAGTCGGAGTTTTTAGAGAAAGTACCTCTTAAAACATTCTGTCAGTTTAGCCAAGCACTTGAATCATCAATTACCCTCCCCAAATTTTTCCACAACAGGTATTAAGCTAGAAAATATAGGAAATGAGGTTGTCTGCAGAGATTTCTTGCCCTTCAGATTAAAAAAAAAAAAATAGAGTAAAACAGTGCCAGAATATTGGCAATTTTTTTACATCCAAGGACACACAATATATTTTTTTCCTTCTTTAAAGACCAAGAGCAGAAGAGCTGTGATTGCCATGATTAATGTTTTGACACCACCTAATCCAATCAAGCACCCAGCTCAGCTGCTAATTGCCATTTGCATATGGCTTCATGATACAAAGGGATGTACAAGCACTGGTACAAGTGTGAGATCAAGGTGGGGGTCAGCACTCCCTTAATCTGAATTAATGAGTATCAAACCCTGGGGAGGGAACATGTGTAGGAAGAAAATCCCTGCAAACACCAGGTTCTTCTCGGGGCTCACACCTGCATTTCTTTTTTAGGGTTACAAGAGGAAACTCAGAGACAACCCTAAATTTGAAAGAGGGTAAATAACTGACAAATCACTGGACTCAAAGTCTTTGGTTTAAATCAGATGAGCATTTGGTCGCTCTCAGTCTTAAAACACTCCAAGAACATCCAAATGCCTGGAAACCTCAGCAGTCAGAGAAATGATTCAAACTAGACAAAAACCCTACAAAAATCACCTCACTGATTGCAGCTCCTTTGATGAAAAGCCCAGGACAAGCTCTGGAATCCTCGTCCTGTGAGCTGCGTAAGGAGATCCCAAGGAATGGCTGAAAATGTTCCCCCAAGAAAAGAGGGAGCACAGTGGGAAAACTAATGGCACAGAGCAAAGGTAATTTCCCTGGATCAGGCATTCTTCATACACACCTTCCTCTGTAAGAGGAGGTTTATTTTTCTCCCAGCTTTGCTTGCTGCTTGTTTCTTTTTGTCTTGCCTTCTCTCCTCACTCGCTCACAGAGTGGCTTCGCTTTTTTGTTCAGGATCATGAATTTCTTTGGGGAACGGGATCTTCTCATCAAATGCAGCTTTCAAGGCTACAAAACAGGAGTGAATTCCACATCAAAACCAGGGAGACATTTGCCGAGGTACACTGTGAAAATTAGGCTGTGGGAAGAGGGAAAAAAGAGGCAGACATCAAGCACTCAAAGAGTAACACTGGATTTTCTGCTTCCAGTTCTGCTGAAAGAGATTTTTGGCAACTTTTCTCCCAGTTAGGCTTGTTCAGTCCTGAGGACCACGCTGTTCCATCTCTGCCTCACCTTGGACCAGGTCTAACAAATCTGATGAGATATAATCATGGAATCATTAAGGCTGGAAAAGACCCTTAAGATCATCAAGTCAATCTAAACCCACCACCATGTTCACCACTAAACATGGATGAGTTAAGATCCCAGGGAACATAATTCCTACAGAACAGGAAAGCAGATGGACTGGATGGATGGAGGAGAAACAGCCCTTCCTTGGGGATGGCCCAGAGCCAGCCAGAGCCAGCAGCTTTTTGGGCACCAAAAGCAAACCCAGTCCATCTCAGGGGAGAAATCCCTGGGAATGTACCTTTATGGTGCCTTTGTAGCTGGTGATTATGTTTTTCTTCCCCACCTAAACCTCTGTATTAAAAATCAGCTGGAGACTCTGAAATATCCAAAGGGAGAGGCCTCCCTCCCTCCCTGCACGTGCTGCTCCTACCAAAAACCCTCCCAGTGTCAGGCAGAACTTTGCTTTGGACTTTTACACAGGGACAAGTTAATCCCCTCCTCGACTCGAGGAGACTGGACTGGCTTTCCCTTCCCCCCCTTCACCAAATCTCCATTCTTTTAATTTATTGTATCATCTATCCTGCCATTAAGGACTCGGAAAAATAATCAAATTATCCTCTACTGAAAGAAAGAGCATTAAAACTGTTCCCTGAACTCCTGCATGACTGAGCAGGTTTAGTCTGCAGCCATTTATTTACACGGATACAGCTGATCTTCAGGGATTCCTCCTGTCCCGGGCAAGATTCTTTCTTCTCATGTGCATAAATCCCTCCTGCTGAAGTCAGACTAGTTCATGAATAAGAATTAATTGATATTCACTGAGCTGTTACTATGACACCTGGTAGGATCTGATCTGTCTGGAGCAGTGTGGGCAGGAAGGCTGTACTCCTTTCTTTGGGAAAGAGGCCTGAGGAATTAATTTGCTCAGAATTCCACACACTCGGATATTTCCACAAGATGATGAACGTTCGCTCCTTGGGACGTGGCTGAGCTGCACAGATCAAAATTGCTACAATCATTTAAGCAGAAAGTGCATTTAACAAGCCATGGATCCAGCAGGCAAAGGCTGAATTTGATTCCTAAGTGGTTGTTATCACTGCAGAGAACAATAAAATCAAATCAAAGCCACACAACACTCACAGAGCCCTGTTCATCACTGCCCAGGCAGGAACGGGGCCCTGTGTGAAGAGGGGGGAAGCAACCAGCAAAAAACTCAAAATAACATTTTATCCCAGCTCTGGAATCTCACCTTGCAGCTCTAATTGCAGGCACTTAGCTCTCGGGAAAGCCACAGGATTTATCTGCTGATTTCTGTAAGTTTAAGATGAAACTCGCAACGATTTAAAGGATTAGAATTTTAAAGATGTAAACTGCCTCTCTGGCTTCAGTTCATTAAAAGGTACATTAAATAAAATAAAAAAAATTAATATGCTACCAGGGCTTAGTACTTAATTTCAGATACAAGAAAGCAATTTCAACACACACTTAAATAAGAGAAGTTTTGACTGGGAATTGTTAAACTTAGGAGCAAAAGAGGATCTGATACAGTTTTACTGCTACCCTGCTCCAAAAGGCAGCAGAGTGGCTTTAATGAGTGATGGTTCAAAGCCTCAGAGAGCAAATCAGCTCACAGTGCCCATGTCTGTGGCACAGCCAGTGCAGGAAAAACCTCAATAATCAGTGGGCTGGGGACAGGACAATACATTAAAATAAAACCTGGACTGACATGACAGGGATTTGTATGAACAATCCAGCTGTTTCCTCCCCATGTAGTCGTCACTGAGAGGTCAAGTCCCTTTAGAACTGAAATACTGAGCTTATTTAGTTTGGTAATGGGGATATTCACACATATTCACCCTTCATGCAAGTTTGGCTTTTAAAATTTCACTGTCCACGTGTTTTTAATGGCTTTATCCCTCATTTATCTCATTTTGAGCAATTCACAGTAACACGGGAGTGCAAGACTTATTTTTATATTGCTTGATGAGGATGAGTTTTGGAGAGATAAGGCTAAAATACTGGGGAAGTCCTGGAATGCTGGAATTGTGTGTATTAAAATCCCACAGGATTTACATCTGACCTCCCATAGAAAAGCAGAGAGAGGTGGGGAGAGATGTGGAAAGAGAGAGATGCTGCTGATTAAACCCTTACTGAGCAATAACATCCCTTGGTCAGATGAAAACAGGCACCTGCTTAAAAAAGTTTAAAGCTCATATGATGATTAAATCAGCTCCAGAGCATTTAATTTAAAGATTGCACGTTTGGCCTTGCTGAGTCAGCTGCAGTGTCCAACACAATCAGGTTCTTTCACCTCATTTCTTTCCGGGAGCTGAGCTATTGACCTTTGAGATCCATCTCACCCAAAGGGAACGTGTCTCCCAGCAAAGCTCCAAATTCTGACCTCCAAAGAGCTGGTACTGGGGTCTGTAACCCACCTGAATGCTGCACATGCATGGCTGTGTGTGCCACATATCCTCCTCCCCATCATTGGGATGTTACTGTCGGGTTTGGAGAGGAGGATTTCTGAGGAATAGGAGCTGCAAAGCAAACTGCAAAGCCATCAGAAAGCCTCATCAGGATGCAAAGACACTAATGAATGCACAAGTCAGCTGCTTTAATGAATCAAATTAAGCAGCTGGACAGACCTTGCCAAGTGCCAGCTTGACTTGAACAGTGAAAAGGTGTCTCTGAACAAAGATAACACCCGGATAACAAATCCCTGTTTTAATGACACTGGTACTGCTGATAAATTCTTGGGACTTTCCTTGTTCAGTAGGAGCAGATAAAGGAGAATGTTGTGCTTGGCACAGACAGGTTACAGAAGTCATTGCATTCTTCCAGCCTCCTTTTTAACACTGTGTTTGCTTGAAAAACATTTCCAACTTTGTTCTTTTTCATCAAAAATTTCTATTTAATGAGTAATTAAGCACCAGACACTTGCACACCCAGTGTTGGACAGGGAAAGGAGGAGTTTCTGTTGCTGCTGGGGTTTGACTGGAACTACACTGAGGAGAAAATGATTCCTCCAGTTACCTGAGGCAGCCTCTTGCCCAGCTTCCACTCTCCCATCTTCAGTCAGTTGAAGAACTAACTTCAACTAAGTTAGAACTTCAGTGGAATGAAGCTTCTGTTTTCCAAATGGACTGAGGGAAGTTTCTCATCTTATTGAACACCACACCTGGGCAGAAATCACTTATCACTTATTATGGTACAATATCCAAATATCATTTTCCTTCCATACTCTTGGATGTATTTCACAAATTAAAACCATTTTTCCTCGGTCAAACACATCCAGAACTCAGTATTCCAGACTCATTTTTTTTCAGATAACCTATGAAGCCTGATCCAGTGCCTGATGAAGGAAGCTCTGGTGTTTCCATCAAATTCAGGGGGATCTGGAACATGCCTTTACAAAGTAAGGAGTTGTTGAGGTCGGATTAAAAGTCTTACTACTTCCATGAAGCCTCAAACCAGCGGCTAAGCAATAAATCTTGGAGTTCTCTATTACCTTCAACTCATTTTAGCACAGATGGTAAAAGCTAGTGACCTTTATTTTTTTTTTGCCTTTCTGTGCTGAGAGCTGGAGTAATGAGAATATAATGAAGGGCTCATCTTCCAGCAGCCCAGGAGGACACAGATTCTCCGAGCACCACTCCACTGTCCTTTTCCAAAAGTATTTCTCAGGGAGAGGCACAAAGTCGAACTCATTCATGCCATCGGTCTCCTCGAGGGCTCCAACATTCAGTGACCTAAACACACCTTACAAATCCAGGTTTACTGAGAAACCAAATGGAATTGTGCTTCTGTAAGTTCACTTTTCTCATCCAATCTTTATAATATTGCTCTGCCAGGCAGATAACACAGTTACAGGCAAGAAGTGTTCAGAACCTCTAAGCAGATGTGCAGGGTAAAAACATGCTTGATTGTGGGTTGTTTGGTTTTTTTCCCCTTACTATCTTTTAGAGGAAATAAATAGTTCCCTTTCTTTCCTAACCCCAGCTTCCACTTCAGTTAAAAAGCCAAACCTGCCTGCTGTGGTGGGATTCTTCCCAAATGAGATGAACAAAGGTAGTACAGTAAGTGCTGGGAAACTGGGCCAGCCTCTTGAAGATAATTAATAGTGTTAATTACTACTTGGTTTTGTGAAAACAAATCTGTACCCAGAAAAATTCAGGTGCTACGTATCATTTGTTGCTGAAATATTTAGATGTCATTCGAAACAAGGATGCCACGAGTCAGCTGGGAATGAGTTTGGGCCCCTACCAGGAGGAAAAATGCCTGGGAAATCGTATGTAAAACTGTCAGCTGAAATAAATCTGTGCCTGCCCAGAAGCCACATCCCTCACGGCCTCCCTGAATGTAACAAACTGAATTCAAGTGTCTCCCTCAAGGTCGGGCTCCCAGGAGGAGTCCGTGTGTGAGGATCAGCAGCAGTTCCCACTCTTTGCCTGCCCTGCTCTGACATGTGGTTCATGCTGCTGCCTTCAGTCTCTCTTTGAGCCATGGAACTGGGAGATTTGGAAAGCATTTGGGGGGTAAACTTTTCATATACACACAGTTTCTGTATTTATTTAGAAATATTGATGTAGTTGTGTATGTGTGTAAATCTGGCCCGGAGCTGACCTTGAGGGAAGAATGCAGAATAAAGGTTTTATTGCTGCCTGCTCAGGAGTAGAGTCACAGAATGGTTTGGATTGGAGGGGACCCTAAAGACTGTCTAGTTCCAACCCCCTGCCATGGGCAGGGAACACCTTCCACTAGCCCAGGTTGCTCCAAGCCCTGTCCAACCTGGCCTTGGACACTTCCAGGGATGGGGCAGCCACAGCTTCTCTGGGTAACTGTGCCAGGGCCTCACCACCCTCACAGGGAACAATTTCTTCCTAATATCCAATCTGAACCTACATTCCTCCAACTTAAGCCATTCTTCCTCATCCTGTCCCTCCATCCCTTGTCCCAAGTCCCTCTCCAGCTCTCCTGGAGCCCCTTTAGGCACTGGAAGGGGCTCTCAGGTCTCCCTGGAGCCTTCTCTTCTCCAGGTGAACCCCCCCAGCTCTCCCAGCCTGGCTCCACAGGAGCTGTTAAACAGCCACAAGAACATTTTAGTGACATTCTGCTTTTAGGTAGATACCTTTTATGACAGGGCTGAAGGAAGAGGTAGGAAACTCTAACCTCCCTTCAGTAGGAAGGCTCCTATTCTGCTGTGGTTTTGTGCCTGAAAAGCCAATTTAAAAACCAAGCCCAGCGTATTCCATTCATAGATATACATGTAACTAAGGGAATTATGTCAAAATAGCTGTTTACCACTTCACTGCTTCATGTTGTTTCGGCATTTAACGGTTTCTTTCCTCTCTGAATTCTTCCAAGAAAAATGAAACCCCTTTTTGGGTATAAACTGAAAACCCAAAGGGTGGCATGTTCTGCATCCCTATCCTGAGACATGGAACCACAGACTGGTTTGGATTGGAAAGGATCTTAAAGCTCACCCAGTTCTACTCCCTGCCACGGGCAGGGACACCTTCCACCAGACCAGGTGGCTCCAATCCCATTTCTTCACGATTTTGGAGGGTCTCAGGTGAGGTAAATGCCATTTACAAATCATATGTGACACGACCTAATCATACAAATACAAGATGTTTAGCAAGTGAGCCAGAAATTCAGCTTATATAACACGGCTTCCAATCATTTTTTTAAATGAAATTTTAATTATGTAAAAATTAGTAACTGGTGTAGAGGTTTCAGCATTGCCACAAATGTCTCCAAAAAAGAACACAGCCTAAGAAATGCCTCCCCATCACTGCAGAACTGGAAACTGGGACATGTTGATGTGACCCCAAAACAATTTTTACCAAAAGCACTGATTCTGAGGAATCTAACAAAGGAGAGGATCCCTCATGAGGCCACTTTCTAGTAAAATATTTACAAGAACACCCAAAAGCCAGTTTCCTTTTCATGTGCTTGTAAAAATGTACCAAAAGTGGAACAACTTCATCTATTTCTCTTTTAAAAAACTTCTTCTAAAACTCAGAGAAGGAACTCTCTGCCAAGGCACCCCTTGGGCTGGGATGTGGGAGAAGGGGCTCACACCTCTCCATGCTTCCCATGGTTGGGAAGAGGGGGGAAAATGGCAATTCCTTGGAAAAATGCACCTGTTTAGCCATTTTTCTGTTTTCCTATCAGAATAATAAAACCTGGGCCCAATGCAGATGTGATTTCTGACTGCTTGATGGATTTAAATCTGGGGGGAAATTCTCCGAAATTGGATTCTGGATTTAAAGTATATTAAAAATGGTTTTCACTGTGTTCTTTTTATCTGCTGCTCAGCCTCTAACAAATACTTTCTCCCACACAGAATTAACCCCACATGTCACAAAATTCAATCTTAACTCATTTTTATGATGCAGATAATATTGCTGGGAAATTCCATTTCCTCTTTGCCCATCACATGTTGGTTCAGTTCTTAACGGAAGGATGAAGAAAGCAAGCTTCAGAAAGCACATGAATTTACTTAAAATACAATTTCTGTTAGTTTAAAAGTCAAATGGTTCAAATTGGAGGCAATTTTAATGTTAAAATAAAGCATAAAATCTTGTCTTCCACCGTTCTCAAAAAAATTTCATCTGAAATGTCCTCTTTTCTTGGCTTTTTATCCAATTTTGGCATAGGTCAAAGCACAACACTGCATAAACCCACCTTGTATAAGTTACTTACAAGTAAGATGACTGTTTATTTCCAAAATTAGGAGATTCTTCCTCAAGAAAATAAGTTTCTTTTCTTCATGTCTTCATCCTCATCAGTCTTTTTTCTTCTTTTTTGCTACATCCTTCCTGTGAAAGGCGAGAAGATTTTCAATTTGCTGATTTTCTTCCTAAAAATACGAAGCAAAGGGTTGCTTGAAGCTTGAATAATTTCTTGCAGTCTTCAAATAAGATGGGCAGACTCTCCTATATATAAACATATCAGTTGTCATCCTTTTCCTGGAAGAAAAAAAGAGAGGAAGAAAGCACATCTTTCCCCTGAGACATCTGTAGAGCAATAGTATTTATTTCTACCAGAGCACTTCTTAAAAGTGTTGTTTTTAGAAGTCAGAATAACTCCCATACCACAGCTGCTTTTTATTTATATTTCATATTTCTACCCAAGTGCTGGCTAAAGAGGGAAAAGTTGTTCTTAAGATATTCCACAGAAAGACTGGTACAGCTGCACGGAGAGGGGGCTGGGAGCCAGCACTCAAAAAAGAATGTTTTCAGAAAAATAACTTCAGGTGTCTGAACACAGACAGAAGTCTGGAAGCTTCCTGGGGACCATCACTTGTAATCCTGGACCTGGAGGACTGATCTCCTCCTCCTACATATGGGGGGGTGGGAATGGGAAATAATTTTCCCTGAGCTGCCTGGCTGGACACTCAAAGGGCTCCCTGGGCTTCCCTCAATAGCTCAGACCTGGACTTTGAGGCTTTGCTTCATTTTTCCCTTTGCTAAGACCAAACCAAACCAAACCACAACAAAAATTAAAGCCACAAGTAAAACCTGGTTCATTTGCACTTGTCCTGTTAGGGAACAGAAAAGAAAGTGGACTGATTTCCTTGCACTCTGCCTGTATTTTCCATACTTTCGCTTGCTCCCCTTTTTGGGAGATCCTGACTTCCCTCCTCGTGGGTATCACGGATCCAGCTCCAGCCTGAGCATCCCACTCTGCCATCAGCCACCTCCCAGGGATTGCAAAGCTCCCGTGAAGAACACAGCTTACTCCACATTCCTCCTAAAACACAAAATGGGCTGAAAAATTCTACATTGCAGCTGCCTCTGTTATGCATGACCTCGTTGTTCCAGTCACTTCCCAAATATTGACTGGCACGAACCTGCAAATAAATTGTATCCACAGGTAATACATATTACAAGTGCTGGAAGGATTCATTTCCCTGTGCAGTGCAAAATGCAAGAGTTACAGCACAAAAAAATCTTCTTTCCCAACTTTATTTTCTATTCATGAACACGGTGCTCCAAAGTAAATCTCCGTGTAAAGAGTTTTCTTTGTAGGATTGAAAGTCACTGGTGAAAGTGAATAGAGATGGAGAGGGGGGAAAAATATAAATCAATAACCCTGTGGACAGATTTCTTTGAATGTAGTAAACAAATCTGCATATTTTCAAATTGCTATGTAGACACATGATCCAGATTTGAAGAATGGCCAGGAAAAACAACAAAGAATATATTTCCCATTCTCTGTGACCTGTATCCTGTGCAGCCTCCCTGACTTGAGGACAATTTCATGGGCTGCAGGCTGCACACATTATGATTCTGTGTTTGTTGCCAGGCTGGGTTTAGACTATTTAAATTCCCTGTCAGTACCAGTTATGGTCAAATTATCTCCATAAGAAGTGAAATGGACCCGTAACGAGACTTAATACTTTGTTATTTGAAAAAATATTCCAACACACAATTAAAAACTCCAAGGTCTCTAATTGAACTGGCTTTTTTAGGAAGAGAAAATTAAAGTTTGCTGCATAATTAATAAATCAGGGCCATTAATAACCCCTAAATGATCCCTAAATTTCATTTTACTCATTATAGACAAATTGAGCTGAGTCAGTGTACAGGAAATACTTCAAAACACCTGTCAATGAAATATTCCTTCTACCATCTAGAAAGAAAAGCCTCCTAACAGCTTGTGAAATCAGTGCCACTTGTTAAAACTGCCTTCAGACTTTGTGTGCCTTCCACAAGTCCTTTAAGCACGACCACGGTGCTGTTTTGGTCACCACTTATCTACCAGAGATACTCCCAGCTTTTATCAAGGAGCTTGTGTTTGTAAATAGGCATCACAAAGAGCCCCAGCTCATTTCCCCATTTTTGTACTGAGCTGCTTTTCTGAATCCCAAAGCCTTTTGAATAGAATTTGCACAGTCATATGATTTCATTCTAACGAGCTAAATTCTGCCATCCTTCATCCCCATAAAGAGAGTCGGATCCCGGAGATTAATCACGGACTTTCAGTAGAACCATTCATTGAGTGATGATCAAACCCCCCAAACAAGGTGGCAGATGGTGGCCACACACAGCCTCTTCCTCATTTGCACATCCCAGCCATGACATCAATGAGTTGTCTCCACACCAGCAGCTGTCTGAGCAGGGAAGTGTTGCCTAATTACAGGAGCAGATCCTCAGCTCCTGGAAACCGGCCTTGCTCCTTTTGCATCAGCAGAGATGGAGAATTCAAGGAGTGTTTGGACAATGCTCTCAGGTGCATGGTGGGGTTCTTGGGGTTGTCCTGTGCAGGGCCAAGAGTTGATCCTTGTGGGTCCCTTCGAGCTCAGGATATTTATAGAGTCATGGAATGGTTTGGGTTGGAAGGTACATTAAAGATCATCTCATTCCAACCCCTGCCATGGGCAGGGACACCTTCCACTAGCCCAAGTTGCTCCAAGCCCTGTCCAGCCCAGCCTTGGACACTTCCAGGGATCCAGGGGCAGCCACAGCTTCTCTGGGCAACCTGTGCCAGGGCCTCTCCATCTCACAGGATGGAATTTCTTCCCAATATCCAATCTAACCCTCCTCTCTGTGTGTGAAGCCGTTCCCCCTTTTCTTGTCACTCCAGGCCCTTGTCAACAGTCTCTCTCCATCTTTCTTGTAGCTCCTTCAGACACTGGAAGGCCACAATCAGGTCACCCCAAAGCTTCTCCTCTCCAGGCTGAACAATCCCAGTTCTCTCAGCCTTTCCTCCCAGCAGAGCTGCTCCAGCCCTCTGATCATCTTGGGGCCTCCTCTGGACTCTCTCCAGCAGCTCCATGTCCTTCCTATGCTGGACCCCAGGGTTGGAACAGCTCTGCAGGTGGGGTCTCACCTGAGGGGCAGAACCCCCTCCTCCCCTGCTGCCCACCCCACTTTTGGTTTTGCTATTCCAGGACTCCATGAATTTTTATCACCTAAATGTTGGATTCATGACTTGTGGGGAGGGTCTGTGGGACTGCAGGACCCACAGCACCAGCAGTCCCTCGACACATCTCCCCAGCAACAGGCTGAAGAATAAACCCCTGAAAGCTCAATAAGCTTATTGTTCCTTTGACATATCAGTGACATTCACAGCATCATAAACCTTCCTCATCTGAAATATTTAGCTCCCTAGGAGCAGTCAAACAGCCATGCATCCTGGCTGGCACATCCCCACCATAGATCACTCATTTATTCCTTACAGCCCTCCTGGGTGCTGTGTGTGCTGAGAACTGCATTCCCAGAAATGGGCATAAATATCTGTATTTATTTTCCCATCATACTGGCTGGGGAATCGGGGAGAGGAAGCCAGAATAAGAATCATACAGAGAAAATGGCCCGACGAACACTCTCAGTGCACTTCCTCCAGTGGAGTGCTCGACATTATTCCTCATCTGCTGTGCCCCAGCTCAGAGTGGGCCATAATTGCAGGCTTCCAACCAGCATTATGATCATTATATACGAGATGTTAGTCTGTAAAGATTGTCAAACCAATGAAATCTGCAGGTTTGGAGGAGCCTCCGGGGCAAGGCTCAGTTTTTCTGAGCCGTTCGTGTTATTTATAGTCTAGAACTAAACAAGGCAGGAATTAAGGGAATGCTCCTGGCTGAAGGTAATGGGATGGAAATGCTGAGGTAGGTCTGTGACAGCAGACAGGAGCAATAGCCTTGAGGATATATTGGAAGTGTGGAGGTGAGCAGAGCCAGCAGCACCTCAAGGCTGCTTTTTGTCACTCTGACAGGACCGAGTCGTAAATAATCCCCCCAACTCTGCATTCAATTATCAGTAATTTAGTAGCACCCAGGATATTATATGGAAATACAGCATGTCACCTCCAGTTCTCAACAAAATCTCTTGGATAAGTTGCTTTCTCCCCTGGTTTGGATTGCAGAGGCTTTGGAGGGTTGAAGCACAGCTTAAGGTTGGCATTTTCCAGACTGCTACTCCAAACAGCTTTTCCACCACGGCTCCTAGGACTAAACCACACTGAGTTTAAATGAATCAGCCAATCTCGAGCCAAAGTTACAGAAAATAAATACATAAATTCTTACCAAACCTGATATATACCTGTGTTCTGTGAAAGCTCACCTTTTTAAGGCAAACAGAACTTGCAGTCCTGCAGGGGTCTAATGCTGGTCATTGAAAAAAAACAAAACAAAACAAAACAAAACAAAACTAAACTAAAAAAAGGGGTTTTTTTATGGAGATCATAAAAATATTAAAATACCATATTAAAATATTGGTAAAATTTTCTAAGGATGTGAGAAATGGGTCTTAGGGACTTTGTTATTCTGTTTATCACCAGCAACTCCCACTCCCCACCTGTCCTGGGAAGGGAGGGGGCTTCATTTCAGGTTCTTATCTCAGACCCAGCCCAGTGGGTGTCATTTCCCACTGCCCTGTTAGGTCAGAAATAAGGGACATTCTCAAGGGCTTCAGTCCTGCCTCCTTAAAGCCAGGCCAGGAGCTTTGGCTCATGTCTCCCTTCAGTGCCTGTGTAATTGCCAACTCGATTAGCAAAAACTGAACTTGCAATCTTCAGTATCAAAAAGCATCCAAATGAAAGGCTGAAGTGCTTTACCTGCTGCCTCTGATACAATGAGCTGCTAAGGAGCAGAAAAACGTGCCAGCTGAGGCAGGAGGTTACTTAAATAGCTAAAACATACCCAAGCAAAGGGAAATCAATGAGGAGTAAAAATTATGTGTAGCATTAGATTTGAAATATTTTTAATTTTTTTGTGTGTACATTGTGCTTTCATGCATGATGGGCTACACAGAAAATGTTATTCTGATGCCTGTACAATGATATGCACCAACTCCCCTTTTCAGTCCCCCCACTGTAAATCACACACATCCCACACACCTCTGGGGAAAAAATGCTTATACTGGAGAAAAATTTGTTCACAGTGCACAAATTCAATATAAACAGTCATTTGTCCTTGATTCTCGAAATGATCCAGTGTCAGTGCAGGCTGGGGGGTGGAGGGATTGGGAGCAGACCTAAGGAGGAGGAGCTGGGGGTGCTGGTGGATGAAAACCTGGACATGACCTGTCCTGGGAGCCCAGAAATCAAAGGTGTGCTGGGGTCATCCCCCAGTGTTGGCAGCAGGGGAAGGGGGGTTCTGCCCCTCTGCTCTGCTCAGGTGAGACCTCACCTGCAAAGCTGCCTCCAGCTCTGAGATCCCAGCACAGGAAGGACGTGGAGCTGCTGGAGAGAGTCCAGAGGAGGCCAGGGAGCTGCTCCAAGGGCTGGAGCTCCCCTGCTCTGGAGCCAGGCTGGGAGAGCTGGGGGGGTTCACCTGGAGAGGAGGAGGCTCCAGGGAGACCTGAGAGCCCCTTCCAGCACCTAAAGAGGCTCCAAGAGAGCTGGAGAGGGACTTTTTGTCAGGGTTTATGGCAACAGGACAAGGGGGAATGGTTTTAGGCTAAGGAAGGATAGATTCAGATTAAATATAAGGAAGTAACTCTTCCCTGTGAGGGTGGTGAGGTCCTGGCACAGGTTTTGCCCAGAGAAGCTGTGGCTGCCCCATCCTTGGAAGTGTCCAAGGCCAGGTTGGACGGGGCTTGGAGCAACCTGGGCTAGTGGAAGTGTCCCTGCCCCATGGCAGGGGGGTGGAACGAGATGAGATTTCAAAGGTCCCTTCCAACCCAAACCATTCTGAGTCCATCACACCCGCTCAGACTCACACTTGGCCCCCAGCCAGCCCCTCCTCCTCCCAGGCAGGGATGGATCCAGGTGACAACAAGGGCACATTCCCACTGATCTGTCGGGCAACAAACATCCTGTATCTGTCACTGGATTCGTGGTAGTGAAATGCAGCACTGAGGGTACAACACAGTCACCAACCCCCCTTCCCTCCTTCAGCCTGAACACACAATTTCTTCCCGTTACTCAGGTGGAAGGTTGTAATTACCCTCATAAAAGATGCACAAATGAACCAGTCACAAACAAATTAATCTGCTCACACCTTGCTACTACAAAGAAGTGTTTTATCTGTACTGTCTTAAACATGGTTATTATTTCTAATAGGTTGAGCTGAATTTTGAACAGAGCTGCCATAAAAATGCTGTCTGCTGAGAAATCAAAGATAAAGCAGGACCTGCTGCAAATCCCATTTCTCCAGCAGGATTTCTCCCCCAGCATCAGCAGCAGATCAGTGATATCACTGATAGCATGGCTACAGTGACTCAAATAAATACATAATCATATGAATATCTTATAATATCTGTTACCCACAGACTACAATGACATCCTGATCTCAGAGATGTTCAGATCCACGACATGGGGACAGGGATCTTCCCACCTGAAGAGCTGTCAGTGCTTTTCCAGTGATCAATGCTCAGGGAAATATCAGCTGGAAAAAAACCTGGAGTTTCCAGTGAAGCATTTCAGTGATAAAATTCTTCCCATTTCTGTTTATCTGTCGATTGGAAAGACAAAGTGAACCAGACAGCAAAATTTATATCTCCCCAAGGGACCCCAATAGCAGGATTATACAGGATACAGGTGGACATGGCAAAGTTACAATCAGGGAAAACAGATGGCTGCCTTTGCACCAGTGATAATTTAATAAGACTATTCCTGATAGAAACAGGAAGCAGAAATAAACAGTAACAATGCTCTTATCTTTAATTTTACCATTCGCTTTTAGAAAAAAAAGAAATAAGTGATCCCAGCTGAAGAGTGATAGTGCTTGATAGCCTGGTAGGAAGAAAAATAGACTGATCTTCACCAAAACAGAGGCCTTTAGTCCTGTTTCACGTGCAGAATACAAACACAATTTAGTCTGTCTGCAACAATATTTTACATAGTGCAGCAATGTTTTCTTGTTTGGAGATTAACACTGACTTTCTACTCAGCACAGCAAATAAAACTTCCCTTTATTTGAAGAAGCAAAGCCACACCTAGAATTGGAAAAAAAATAACTCATTGAGAAGACACTGTAGAAAACTCCATCACTCTAATTAGACTCTGATTAAGTGCAGGAACACAGGTGAGTTGTTCTCCAGTAGAAGTCACCTGGGCCCCTGTGGACACCAGAAAGCCCAGGAGGACTGACTGGGTGCAGAAGGCTCAGGCAGAACTCAGCACTCAGGTGGCTCCAGAATATTTGGTGGCAGCTAATTGGGATTCAGTTCTTTATGCTGGAAGTCACCTGTGTTTGGGCTGTACCTGAACCATCTTTCTACTCTCCTGCTGTGGTCAGTGGTGCTTCAGAGAGCAATTCATCCCACCCACACAAACCAGCCAAGAACACAGGCTGGTTGGAGACTAAACTGCATTGGTGGAGACAAAAAAAATAAAGAAAAAAATCAAGACAAGTATTTAGGTGATACAATTTGAATGAGGTGAACTTCAGACCCAGCTCTCAATTAAAAACAATGCAATAGTGAACATCATTCTCAGTTCTCAGTTCATTGCAAATGTCATGGATTCAGAGGTTCAAAGGGAGTTTGGGCTACTTATGAGCCTTGGTTCTTTTGCAGGCACTTGTGAACAGCACCACTGTGTTCCCATCTCACAGCTTGGATTTCAGACATAAAACCAGTGAGTTCTATAAATACACAACACAAAGCACAGAGAGAGGTTGTAGGTACCCCTGCCATTAAAGGCCTCTTTCTCCAATCCCTGCACTGCCAATACCACAGTAGAGGTATTGAGCCTGGGTGTTTTCCTTCCTGAAGTTCAATCCTAAAAGGCAAAGATATTTGGGTTGAAAGTTTGAAAAGAGACAAAGACACAGAAGCAATTTGTTCCTTTTTATTCCTCATCTCACAGTGAACAACCACAGTGCAAGTCGTCTTCTCAGCTGGAGCAACATCTGTATTTTTTTGAATTTATAAGTCTACAAAGGAAATGCTTGCAAATTATGCCTCGATATTTTTCATAATACTGGTGTAAAAACGCAGCAGAGAAGTGCTTTTTATAATTTCAGTCCTTTGATGATCCCAAACAATTTTAAAGTGCCCTTTCTTCCCTACTACAAAGCAGAGAGAACAAAGCCTTAGGAAGTCAATAGTGGGGCAATCCCATGCTGTAACCACCAGAATATGGACAGACAAGTGGCTTGAAACAGGATTTGTTGTGCAGAACTGGAGCCTTAATTTGTGAGAGGCCTGGAAAGGCATTTCTTCAGTGTGCTGAAACTTATAAAGCAACATTTAGTGATGTGCAGCCAGACCTGGATATTCTCCCTGCACCGAGTTGCCAGTGAGTTACTGAGCTTAGAGAAAATTTGACCTTGATAGATTTTTATATCTTAAAAAAAATGAAGCAAACAATACATTTCAACAATATATCTTTGCCTGTTTTTTCTTATAACATGTATGGTACCAGTCCCAGCATGTAACAGTTGTCATCTTCAGTGCCGGGATCTGGGAGATGTCAATGGACCAGTCCTTTCCAGCACAGAGTTTATGGTGACAGGGAAATCAAACTTCTAATTGAGAAGAAAAAAATAAGAAATGAGTGTAGGCAGAGCAGAAAAAAATGCTCTATTAATTTCAGAGTCGATAAAGCAATGAAAAAACAAATCACCGAAAAAAATTGATAAAAGCAAAGAAAAAACAAGTGACACAATTAGTGACTATGGCTACATTACATACCTCTCATCATGGATTTTTTTCCATGTAAAACTGAGTTTTCCCTGCATTAATCTAACATGATGCTAAAACCCAATAAAATTAAGTCTTTACATTGCCATGCACCAATATATGCTTTTCCTAGGTTGTTTTTCATCAATTTACAGTCTGGCTTCTACGGATTAGAACAGGTTTTCAAAAGATGCAGTTTGGGGAAATATTGGTAGTACATCTCATTTAAATGCACTATAATTAATGCAGTGATAATTTATATTGACAGTACTTTGAGATAAGATGTATTTGCCATTAAAGCTGGAATGCATTTCACCTGCTGGAATTACAACTATGCCCTAATTCCTGGCAGGGAACTATTTCAAAGGTGGTGCCTGTATTTGTTTTATGTATGAGATTCAGGGAGGCTTCATCTTCCAGTTTTATTTACAAGACAGAAAATCTGAGATAAGGAATTCCCTTGCTGGATCATCCCAGCTGGACTCACTCGACCTCAGCATTAGGACACAAATGTAAAACTCTCTGTTCTTCAAATTTGGGCTTCTAGATTATTCTTTAAAAGCACCACCATTACACATGCTTTATTAATTACTATTTAAAACAGAACTATGGCTTTGTAATGCTGCTTTTTAAGAGTGGAAGTGGAAGATAGGCACAATACACAGGAGACCTGATAGACCTAATGTTCTAAGGCAGAACTTTTATATTTAGACAAGTCCTAATGGAGCATTAAGAGAAGCCTCTTTTCCAGGAAATGCATATTATTATTACTATTTATTAAGACTTCTCTGAAATAACCTTCCTCTGAGAGCACTTTTGATTAGACAAAGCCAAGAGCTTAATTCACATTAATCTCAGCCTCAGCATTCTGGATAATGGGGCAAGGCAGGAGGGCATGAGCTTGATCTTTGTACAAGGCTGATGTCAAAGCAACAAGAACATAACACTGCAAAGAGTTTCCATTACAGAGAGAAGTTTCTGCCTGTGAGGCACCACCAGAGGCCAGAAATACCTTACAAACCTGTTTAATTGTTGTTACCTTCTGAGAGGACGCAGCCAGTGGAGGAACCAGCAGGTTCTGATCTGCACCAGCAGAGCTCCCATTTCAAAACCTTCCTCTTGCAGGGACAGAGGTATGAACCAGCTGATGACTCCTCCCTAACTGAGGAGTGCTCCAACTAAATGTCCTGTTGGGGGTTCCAAAAGTCTGGTACTACACAGGGCGTGACACTTTGCAGGGAACTGCCCAAAAGCTGCCATAAAGGGCAGAAAACCCAGAGAGGTCAGAGCCTTGTAAGGTTTCTGACACAGCCTCTCTCATTTAGCTGGAAATAACTGAGTAAAACCAGCAGGATTTCTACCACGTGTTGCCTGGTCCTTGCAGCAAGGGTTGCAGGTCATGGTTTGTTTGTAGATCTCAGGTTTTAGGCGAGTGACGATCTCAAACACCATTTTCCCAACAGCTCTGTGGCTTCACCATTTTCCTTAGCAAGGCAGGGAAAAGCAACACCCTGTTGCTTTGCCATTTTGCATCAGAATGACTAAAACTCTTAGATAAGCCAGTACCTTGAAGGGCTAAAGGAGAAGGCCAGGCTTTCCTACACCTTTGCAGCTCCCCTGGTGCTCCAGGAGAAGAGCCTATTTCCACTGGCATTCGGGTGCTGAACCTCAGCATCCCCATGACAACCAGCTGAGGGCTGGATTTCCTGCCCACTGTCAGTCAGCAAAGATAACAGCAGGTCCTGTGTTTGAGCTAATTACCTGGGGAAAGCAGAAACTGCTGAAAGAGAAAGTCTTGCCATGTACGTCTTCATTAAAATAATCTCAGCCATATGTGCTCTGAACACTGAAATCTGAAATGCAAATCACAGAGCACTTGGCACTGGTTTGTATTTTTTCCCCATCTTTTCAATTCATTAGAAAGATTTCTGATCCCAACCTCAGAGATCCTGGGTCACCCCTTTGGAGCACCAGCAGGGGAGAGGCAGGGCAGCACCACAGATACAGCCCCTGGAAAGGGGAATTCCAGGAGGCTGAGGAGACAGCAGCTTGCTTGGGAATTCATCACTAAGAGCAAAGTTACAAGTTAGGAGAAATTTCATTTAAAACCATTGTTTCTTTCCTGTATTTTTGTCCATGGACTGAACTCAAGGACAACAAACTCCTGCTGTTTCTTGCTGCATCAGAGAGCCAAGTCTGATGGCCTCAGTTCAGTCCAAAGTCAAGACAATCACCATCAGAACAGATCATTTCTAATTTTACTATCCCAGTTATAATTCATCAATTAAAACTGTCAGGCACTTGGTACTCAAGAGCATCCCTGGAAGTGTCCAAGGTTGGACAGGGCTTGGACTAACCTGGGATAGTGGAAGGTGTCCCTGCCCGTGGTAGAGGGTTGGGGCTGGATGAGTTTTAAGGTCCCTTCCAACTCCAACCATTTTGTGATTCTACAATTACCTTCCAAATTCTTGTCAATAAAGTTTCTCCCTGTTTCTTTGAACTTTTAAAAGACAAATTTAAAAGATGTATTTCTTCATAGTGCAAGTCAAACCTACAAATTTTTTACAGCAGAAACTGCACAAACCTTATAGCACAAACTAACATTTGCTCTTATCATTTAAAGCCATAAATACAACACTGATCTATTCAAGCAACAACTGGTCAAAACTATCAGATATATTTTCTTGCATACTTTGTAAAAAAAAAACCTCCTTGAAGTGAGGCAGCATGATGCTGCCCTTTAGAAATTCTTATTTAATTACTGAAACTCATTTGAGAAGCAACACACTTCATACTTACCCAATTACAAAGGCTGCTCTGCCCTTAAAAACAATCTCAAGCAGAGCAAAACCTAAGCTCTGATTAGAATTAAATTTCCCTTTTACATGAATGTTGGTATTTTCTTCTGCATTCTAAGCTCTCTGCTGATTATTGAGGGATACTGGGAGCGTGCAGGGTGCTCAGAAAGGAGAGGAAAAAAAGAAAGATATTATTTGATATATTAGGAAATCATACCCTTTCTCAAAAATATGCTGGAAAAGTTAAAGGGAAAAACAGATCATGGGAGCTGTCATGACATATCACTAATTTCAAAAGGTTTTTTACATACATTACATACATTTATAAATATATATAATTTTTATGAGCAACTAGCAGAATCAAGAGCACTGAACGGTACAATCACACAAACATGAAAGGACAAAAATCTTTTAAAAATTATAAAATAAAACAAAAATATATTTCTAGGTATACTTTAGCAAGAAGCAACTTGCCAGAGTCAAAGACAAGAGGAAAATCAGGGGGGAAAATTGGTTCTTTACAGAAAGACTTCAGCAATGCCAAGGAGGCCAGAATGTTCAATACATTATTTAATTAGTCTTATTAAAGATGTCAAGCAGGTAGTTAAGAGCAAGGACAGGAGGGTAAGAGCTGTCTCTGAGATGGGTCGGATCATAACGGGAGAAGACGGATGTTTGCAAAGTCTGAGCAGTGAACCTCAAACTCCGAGCACTGAGGAATCCTGGAAAACAGCACAGCAGCAGCAGGAAATTGAAAAAGGCAATTGTTCTCCCTGGCTGCCAGCAAAGGGGGAATAGAAAACCACGACAGAGTTATTTCCATCCAGAGAAAAAAACAAAATTAATCAGGAATAATAAAAGGACATTTCTGGTCTGCCAGCGAAGGGGGACGAGAGGTGAGCAGCGGCCACAAGACCCTCAGAGAGAACAAAGCACATCCCAGCTCCTTTCACGTGGAAAGATGCAGGTGATTTAATACATCCTGGGTTTGGACAGACGTTCTCCTAATTAGTTGTCAAGATTAAAGTCTGTCAGGAGGGGAGCAGAGGTGTGGACAGCTGTGATTTCCTGCCCAGGTGGGAGGGTGAGCTCAGCCTGGCAGGGGGTGGAAAGGACCTGGTGACATGGATTTTGGAGGCACTACCTGCCAGTGGAGGTAAAATTAGAAATTGGGATAATTTTAGATGCTATTCTTTCAGAAAAAAACCCCAAAGTTAAGGATATATTCACATATATAAATATATATAAATACATACACACATACATATATATATATATATATACAGTGCTGGAGAGAGGTCCAGGAAATCTATGGATCAAGGAGACAACAAGGCATAGGTATGTGGTTATTTTAGCATGGAGGGAACTGGGGAAAGCTGTGACAACAACCCCCAGCTCCCTGAAGGCTGTTGCACTGCAAGAAGGGAGTTTCCCATTGTCCATGACCACGGAAGGACAGGGAAGCTTTGGGGACCTCAAACTGCAGGAAGGAAAATCTAATTAGGCACAAGAAAAACCTATTTAAAAGCCTTTTTTTTTTTTTCCTTTTTCAGAACATAAGGCTAGAAGAAATTATTTGAGGAATTAATGAAGACTCCATTACCAGAAGTTTTTAATATGCTAGAACAAGTTTTAATGGCCCAGGGCTGCCTCCTGAGAGCCCCCTTCTCCTCTGTGGCCAGCAACCAGCAGGATGAGGCTTATGATCAACTCATCCAAGGTAATTTAAACGAGGAGTGTGAGAGGGAAGTTAATATCTAGCAATAAAGAAATGGAGAAAAATAATTAAAAAAAAGATAAATTATAAGAACTGACATTGAGAAGTGTAAGATCTGTTGCTGACTCTGCAATGATTGGCAGGTAAAAGGCACAACAGAGCTAGAAAATGTGGTTTTTCCCCTATATGAAAGTGAGAAAGGTGAGGAAAATTATTTAGGACTGGACAGTTATGGTTACAGCTCCAGAGGACTACTAGAAAATGAGTTTTCATTATTGCTCTTTCAAGATCTGATTAGCAAAGCAGTAAAATTCAAGATTTACTTGTCCTAACAAGCATTTCACAGCAAAGTTAACAAGGTGGTTGCTTCTGTGAAGGCTTTGCTGTCCAAGCCCTCCCGTGCCCAGCGTGGGAGCAGTTCAGGGTCTGATCACTCCAGATGGGGAAGGTGGCACTGAATTTAGCATTAAACTCCATGCCTTGCTTCCCAGCTTGGGAAAGCATCAGTTTTCTGGATGAGAGGTTGTAAGAGGGCTTTTCCCTCCCTTTTAAGCCATTTAAATAGGTGTTTTTATTAATATATTCACTGGTAATTGCAACCAGTTTTCAGTGTGCAGCTGCACAGTTAAATTTTGCCTTTTAAACCAGGCAGGGAGCATCCCAACTGAATGAATAACTCAGATTTTGCAGGACCTGCCTATGGAAACAGAGCACATCACCCAGCTTTGGCTGACCCTCTGCACGTGCTGGCACTGCTCCAGCGTGGGCAGAAATTAATTACATTATAAATTATATATAATTTAATAATAAATATTATATGAATGCTATTAATAGTATAATTACATCATTGTGTGATAATTAATTTTATTATTAATAAATATAATTTATATTATTAATTATGTGTAATTTATATATTATGATATAATATAACTCAGTATCCATCCATGGGGTGGTGTTGAACATGCCCAACTCAACAGATGGATGTACTGGAAGACAGACACTGCTCAGTTCAACAAAATCAGCATCTAAAATTGAATGAATGGAAGAGGGGAAAATAAAACACAGGGCAGGGGATATCACAGGCTTACACACCATTGTAAGTGAAAATGTACATTTACAGCCCAGAAAACACTAGTTTCACAGGTACCTGCCCTAGATGTATTTATCATCTTCACAGCCATGGTTCCAGATACTAAAAAGCAAAAATAGCTTTAGCAGTAAAAAACACAGGCCACGGAGCAAGAAAATAGGTTTAAATCTAGACACTGAGAGCTCTAAATATCTGAGGGAAATAAAACTGTAATCTAGATCACATCCATTTATAGATGTGAGACAGATTTGCTCTATGGAAGAAGCTGATTCATCTAAATAAACTACCAGACTTGTATTTTCAGCTCTTCTGAGATGATTCTGTTCTTCTTCACATGGGTATTATTTTACTCCAAGCTTTAGTGAAGCAATGTTTCAGAAAGATGAACTAAAAGGACAACATTTTTCTTTTCAAACCCCTGATGTTCACTGGAGCCAGGATTAGCTGTGGTATTTAGGATCTGTTCCCAAATCACCAAGCAGCAACTTGTTCCTCTGAGCCTCTCCAGTGGTTACTGTCTGGGAATCATGGAATGGTTTGGTTTGGAAGGGACCTTAAAGATCATCTCATTCCACCCCCTGCCATGGGCAGAGACACCTTCCACTAGCCCAGCTGCTCCAAGCCCCATCCAACCTGGCCTTGGACACTTCCAGGGATGGGGCAGCCACAGCTTCTCTGGGCAACTTTTGTGCTTTGGGTGTTTAATTTTTCAGTGTTACATCAGAGCAAATTGATATCCAAGTTCAGGCATACATACTCTACCAAAAAATCCTTACAGATGTTTTCCTCCCCAAAATAAAAGCATCCCGTGATGCTGCTGTCTGAAGGGAATTAGTCACCCTCTCCTTTTGATTCCAATTTTGTGGCTCACAGAGATTCAATTTCACCAGCTAAACTGAAAACAGATACACACTGAAAACAGTGTTGCTCTTGCTAAGTAACACTTTATTAATAACAAAATTGATTTGGTACTTAATATTGAAGCCTTACATGGAAAACATACAGGAATTGGTCCATTGTCCATGGATAAATTCAGGCATTATCATGGCTAATACCATGATAAATTCATATGGATGTTTTATAGCATTGGGGTAGTGAAGGAAGAACTCTTAGACAATTATAAATACAGGTGGACTTGCACTGGCAAAATACACCAGTCTCAGTTCACAGCAGGTGGGAGAGCAGTGCTAAAGACTCAGCCTTCCCAGTAACTTCCTCAGCCATTGCATGGAGTTGGGATTACCCACCAGAGCTGAAAATCATGGAATGGCTGGGTTGGAAGTGATCTTAAAGATCACCTGGCTCCAACCCAGTCATTCCCTTCAGGAATTTATTTATCCCAACCCCAAGCCCAATTCCTGTACCTCCTCCTCCTCTGCTCAAACACTGGCGTGTTCCCGCAGGGTCCCACATGAAGTTGCTGTCACCTTTCCTGGTCTCAGCCTGCACCAGCTTCTCTGTTGAGCTAGATGGATCTGTACTGAGCTGGAGACAAACAATGTTCTGCTTCCATGCTGGCAGGAGACATTTTCATTTCCTGAGCCAGGAAAAAACTCTCGAACGCTGATCTCGCCTTTGGAGCCCGATCCAAAGGGAAGCTGCATTTGAACATGAGAGATTTCAAGTGCACCAAAAGCTATTTGGGAAAGACAGTTCAGCCTATAATGTACCAGCACAAGCTCCAATGAGTCTAAAAGCTGTTTTAGCACTCGGTGATGGCTGATTAAAGGGATAATTGGTAACCATAGAGGCTCCTGGGAGAAGATTGTATTATACAAGCATAGGATGGTTTGGGTTGAAAGGGATCTTAAAGCTCAGCCAGTGCCACCCCCCTGTCATGGGCAGGGACACTTCTACTATCCCAGGTTGCTCCAAGCCCTGTCCAACCTGGCCTTGGACACTTCCAGGGATGGGGCAGCCACAGCTTCTCTGGGCAACCTGTGCCAGAGCCTCCCCCCCTCCCAGGGAAGAATTTCTTCCCAATCTCCCACCTAACCCTGCCCTCTGGCAGTGGGAAGCCATTCCCCCCTTGTCCTGTTCCCTGATAAAAAGTCCCTCTCCAACTACCCTGGAGCCCCTTTAGGCACTGAAAGGGGCTCTCAGGACTCCGTGGAGTCTTCTCTTCTCCAGGTGAACCCCCCCAGCTCTCCCAGCCTGGCTCCAGGGCAGAGGGGCAGCAGCCCTGTGACCCCATTAATGAAACAGCAAAGTAACCCCTCATAAACAGAGCTTAAAGTAACCTAAAATTCACTTAAAGCTCATATTGAAGCAACTTTTGTTTCTTCAACCTGAAAACACTCTGTCCAGAGGGAGCAGATGCCGAGCTGTGCTTTCAGACAGGTGGGCACAGATGCTTTGACAGCCAACTACATCACTGGCTTCTGCTTTTTTTAGCTTTTTAATCAGACTGTGGCACTGCTGCCGTGCTACAAACATTCATTTTCACCAAAGGGGTGAAAAAAACCCATGCTGCCCCCACTCAGAACACACTGTTTGCATTCTGAGGAGTGGACAAGAGGTGGTGCTGGGGCCGAGCAGTGATCAGAGGAGTGTGTTCCCCGAGCAGCAGCCCTGGCTCCTCATTGGGATGCACGGGGTGCTGTGGGACCACGGGCTGCAGCGTCGTTCCAGCGCTGGGAAGACAAACAACACTCCCTCTGAATACCAAGTGGGACCACGTTTAACTGAGTCACTTCAGCCTGAGAACACCCAGGGCTGCCACTGCGAGAGCCACTCGTGGAAAACGTGCTGGCAGAGAGGGATCTGCACTAATTACAGCTCATGCATATTGCAGGATCCGGGGGATCCTCGGGGACAGGGAAGGTGGCAATAAAGGGGAGTTTTATAACCAACTCCATTTGTGACTGGCAGCCACTAAACACTGGCTTTCCTCAGAGACAACCCTACAACAGCTCAGATTAGGGCATTTCTTTCTTTGTTATTATTATGGCTGTTCTGCTGAAGCACGGGACACATGAAGATTTTGTATCCCTTTGAAACACTGACCCTTTCCCAAAACTAAACCCCTTTCAGGGGGGAAAGGCTGGAGGACTCCAGCTGCTGTGCCAATTCCACTGGAACTGAGGAGAAGCAGAGTAGCCACATTTCTCTCCAGAGAGTGCCACAAAACATCACAATTAGGCTCCAGACAAGCTGTGGCTGCCCCATCCCTGGAAGTGTCCAAGGTCAGGTTGGACGGGGCTTGGAGCAACCTGGGCTAGTGGAAGGTGTCCCTGTCCATGGCAGGGGGTGGCACTGGATGGTCTTTAAGGTCCCTTCCAAACCAAACCAGCCTGTGATTCTATGAATGTGAGATCATTTCCCATTAAAATAAGGGCTTGTTTCTTTTCATCCCTCTGGCCTTCCCAAAATTTCCTCCAGGGACACACTTCCAACCTTTTTTTTCACGGAAATTCAGAAAGGTGAGTTTGCCTTTTTCCCTTGCCTGCTTCAAGACTGAATTGCCCAGGATCCAACCACAGCTTTCCTCCTGCCTCTGATCCTTCGAGTTTCCTGCTCCATTTTCAGTAACATCAGTTCATTATTAGAAGAGATAAAGGGGCATCTCTGCACTTCATTAAGATAAAGAGAAGAATGGGATTTCAGATCTCTGGGAACAAGCCAGCAATCTTCTGGATGCACAGCTGATGCTGAATGCCCCTGATCCTCAACACCTGTGAACATAATAGAGAAATCACCAATTATCTCCAGTTTTTGCCTCAGAAAGGGATTCAGGAACAAATAGCTTTCGCTGCAGAAGGTCTGTCTTGCTTATTATTTTCCTCATTTGCCACTAAACACGTTTTGCTTGGCTTTATAAAGACTTGTCAACCACCATTTCCCATTATTATTTGGTTTGTGTCAATAGCCAGGGCCCTGCTGTACTATTATTCATGCCATGAACACACATTTATTCCAGTGATCTCCTGCTCCTACTCCTGCACGTTACATTCCGTGGCTTTCACATTCCTTTACAAAAGAAGGAGGGAGCTGCAGAGAGGTTTGTGGCTTGCAGTACACGTGGGTGTGTCTCCCAGCTCATCAATCACACTCATTTTCCTCCCCAGTTTGTGCCTTTCTCATTTGACACAGCGTTGAAATGTATTTGGTTTATAATCGAGAGGAAGCAAAGCCGTTGTGTCCCAAGTCTCTTGCTCGTAGACAGAGAGAAATTAGAATTACAGAAAGAAATTAGAATTACAGAAAGAAATTAGAATTATCAGAGAGAAGCTGAAACATCAGCATTGGCAGACCTGCATTTTGCAAGGGTCTCCAAAGGCCTGGGAATATCAGAGGTGAGCTCTGCAGTGAGGCCGGCTGGGAAGCGATCCAGTCAAAGTCTCCTGTGGAATCATCCAGGGGCTGGTGCGGGAGGCTTAGATGGGAATATCATGGTCTGTTGTGCACATAAGTGAACAGGCAGTTCCTAAGCCAATATTTATTTGGTGTGTTGCAAAGAGCCCTCAATAAGCCGATGGCAGGAACTGCCACGGATCAGAGGAAGTGGCCTCTTGGGGCCGGTTCCCTGCAGCATTCCTGAAACATAGAGCTGCCGGGGATCAATAGCTGAATGCAGGCAAGGAATCGACCTGGAATCAAAGAAATCAAACAGGGCTTGCTGTGCCCTTTCCCTGCATCACCCTCTGCAGGGGGCCATCCAGGAGAGGCAGAGGTTTTAGCTAATAAAATATCCCATTTCTCAGAAAACGAGTGGATGACATCTATCATCTATTATATAAATGTAACCATTTATTATAGTGGTAATAAAGTATAATGCTTTTTCTTTTAATTCCACCTTCAATTACCTGTAATTTCACCAAGCTTATTTTCTAGACTCCATCTTCTCTTTTTTTCAGGCTGATTTATCTTTTGAAATCACAGCCACCATGTAACTGATGCCATAATTCACTCTGATGGGTGATGCACATACAGGTAAAAAAGTACTGGCACAATACCCAAGCGTGACCATCATAATAAATCATGGTAAATTAGTAGAGAGAACTAATTTTAAGGCTTTTAGCATAGCAATTAAGATGAGCTTTGAGTGGAAAACAAGAGCTCAAATCCAGGTTGGATGGAGCTCTAAGCAAGCTGGTCTAGTGGAGATGTCTCTGCCCATGGCAGGGGGGTGAAAAGAGATGATCTTTGGGTCCCTTCCAACCCAAACCAGTCTGTGATTCTGTGAAAGTCCCTGGGCAATTCTGGAACACGCAGCTGTAAGGAAGGCTCCCTCCACACCAGCAGGAGTGTATAAATAACACTGGCTGCACCTGAAATAACGACACTGAAGGAAGAGCTACATGCAGCTATAAAGCAATTCCAGGAATTGATCCTTGCAGAACCAGGCACATGATTTTAAATGATGTTAAAATTCACCTGCAGGGTGATACCAAACCCATTAAGGAAGGTCCCTGTGATGAACTGCATTTAGTGGGAATTGGTCCTGGAGATGTTGGATCCTGCAAGGTCCCCAGTGCTTGTGTTTCGACTCCAGACTGCTCACATGCTTAAGAGTGTTCCTGGAGACCTGCCAGGGTTTTGCATATATTAGATGACTCCGTAGAGAGCAAGGACAGGAACCTGACAACGCAGTGGATAATGTACATTTAATCCTGGGAGGTGTCCAGTGGCATCAACACTCACAGGCTCCAAGCTGTGGGAGATCCTCTGCTTCAGAACGGACCAGAAAGGGATCCACAGTGGGGAAACACTGCACTGCTGTATAGAACAGAGCTTTTTAGGTGGGATCCATAGGGAAAGAGTGAATGTCTGTGAACTACTCCTTCAAACCACTGCCATTTCATTATAAATACAGTTCTGAAGGGATTTCTCATAAATTACCTCAATTTTGTCCATGCTGCTGCACCAGTTACGCTTCACTCAGCAAAGCAAGACTGGTATTAATGTTTACCAACACACTGCTTCTTATTCTTCCACAAATACACAGTTACTCTACAGTATGACAGGATCAAAATGAAATTCCCAGGGTATTTTTTTCTACTTAAAACCCAAGTGCATTTGTAATTTTTGCTCTGCAGTCCGTGCAGAAAGACAAATAAGGAAGGTTTGAAGCCTGACTGTTGCTCGAGGACTCAAATCTGCAAGGTTGCAAGAGGCATTTATGACAAGTGGTGTTTCATGAGCTTGGTAATTTGCAGTTTGTTACAAAGACATAAACTCATTTCTGACTAAATTGTATTCGAAGTCATGCTCCTCAGGGAACGTCTGACTAAAAGGTGATGTTAAAGTAATTTCCATAACATCAAACTATGCGACAAATTAAAAACTTCATGGAGGAGAAAAGTGGGAGAAAGGAGCAGGAGCTGAGATGAAACAAATTTCTTCATGGTACAGCTCAGAACAGGGAGAACTCAGACACTGCTTAGAAAACTGCAACGCTAAAGCTGTTTTAAAACAAGCACAGCATTTGATTTTCAGCTGTTTGACAGTGACTGACTTCAGTCTTTGAAATCATTTTTCAAACCATCCAGATACTCTGCAAAGCCTCCTCCAAGGAGCAGACTCCTGGCAGGAACAACCCAGCACAGCTGCCGTGGTTTGGGAGTTTCACTGCACAGGGATCTGGCCCCCAAATTTGTCTCAAAATAAGCAAGATGAAAAGCAAATCTCATGTCCTAAGGAAAGGATTGAATCTGCAAGTACTCCAGCAACCAGAACTGCTCCCTGCAGTAATTATGAGATGTTCTGAGGGGAGAGACCATTTGATCCTTCCCAGCATTCCTCTTAAGGAGAACCAGCAGATCATTCAAACAAGGAAACTACAGCAGTGAAGAAAACCTGTACCTGACACAGAATGACCTGACTTGGAATCACAGAATGGTTTGGGTTGGGAGGAACCTTAAAGCTCATCCAGTGCCACCCCCTGCCATGGGCAGGGACACCTTCCACTAGCCCAGGTTGCTCCAAGCCCTGTCCAACCTGGCCTTGGACACTTCCAGGGATGGGGCAGCCACAGCTTCTCTGGGCAACCTGTGCCAGGGCATCCCCTCCCTCCCAGGGAAGAATTCCTTCCCAATATCCCATCTAACCCTGCCATCTCTCAAATTGAAGCCATTCCCCTCTGTCTTATCATTCCATGCCCTCGTCCCAAGTCCCTCTCCAGCTCTCCTGGAGCCCCTTTAGGCACTGGAAGGGGCTCTCAGGTCTCCCTGGAGCCTTCTCTTCTCCAGGGGAACACCCCCAGCTCTCCCAGCATCCCTCTGGATGTCAGGGGATCCAGAGCTGGAGGCAGCACTGCAGGTGGGATCTCACCTGAGCAGAGCAGAGGGGCAGAATCTCCTCCCTCGCCCTCCTGCCCACGCTGCTTTTGACTTGAGGAGGTGAAAAAAAAAAAGGTTGTCAACCCTGAAATTTCAAATCAGGACATTTATCAAGGCAGCTGCACCAGCTGCAGCAGGAGAGCCCATCTTATTAACAGTCCCTACATGGCAGGTCTTTACATTTTAATATTTTAATGTCACTGCTGTGGCTGGTTGCCTTAATGAGACAGCAAGTGGTTTGTTATGAGAGACTGAAAGACCTCAATGTGCACAGCTTGGGTGTGTGACAAATAAGGGGGTGACAAAGTGTGGGAGTCACTGAAGGCAGCCAACATAAATAGAAAAAACCCTGTTTAGTGTGGTAGGATGATTATAAATGTGAGGAATGGTCTGCAGCAGGGATGAGGGCAATTTATCCTGGATATTAGAAAAAGCTCGAGCAGTGAGACTGAATTCATGTTCTGTGCTGCCAAGGGAATGGCCTAAATGACATGAGAGAGTTTCTTTTCCTCCTGTAATTTCCATCAGCTTATGATTCAGTGATAAATTCCCTTCCTACCCTTGCATTTCATTCAGGTCATGCACAGGTACAGCACTAGAACAAACCTCCAAAGCCAGGGGGTTGAGACCTCTGATGCTGTGAGCAATAGAATATAAAGTCTTCCCAAAAATTTAATAATCTCTCACTTTGCTCAAATGCCAACTGGATATTTTCTTGTTGTCTGGTAGTTGGTATTTTCCTCTTACAGTTCCCACTGTAACTGTACTGAGAGGAGCTGCCTAATGAGAACTGCACACCTGAATTATTAAAGGCCAATTTATATTTATATATATAATTGTGCCAGTACTGTACTTTCACCTGACTACATTTTTCCCCACACCCTTCATTACCCTAAAATATAGATGAATGCCATTACAACTTCCCTCAGCTAGGAAAGACTTACCAAAAAACCTCTAGGTTTACAAAAAAAAACAAGTTAAAAGGGCAAGAAAACAACTACAATTTGTCTTCTGCTGCTCACAAATCTAAAATTGTACTTACCAAGGAGCCAAACGAGCTTTATTGGGAGTTGTAGCCATGCCACCACTTCTTAAAGATCCCCAAATTATCTCAATTAAAAAAAAATTGGTTTTATTAGTTTTAATTTTAATTGTAATTTCTATTGGTTTTAATTATCAGCACAAAATATAAGGCATTAAAATAATAATCATTGCCAGACTTATGTTTAGATATATAGAGAGAGCTCTGAATTTGGCACAAAGGTGTTCAGACACAGAAGACCAGCCCTGATCTCACCATGATGTGCCAACATGTATTAATGGTGCAATAAGATCAGTATTTGAAAAAAAAAAGTAAGAGGCACACATATATTTGGAACTTTAGACAGAACTGAGCCCTCCCTGACATTCAGGGATGGGTTTATTCCATCATAGGGATGAAATATAAATGCCACTACTGGCTGTAATCTCCAAGTCTAAAGACAAGAGGGGATTTCGTGCCTTCTACTGAGCTCAAAACAAAGTAATCCCAAGACTTCTCAGTTCCCTGGGGAATATACTTTTATATATATATATATATTTATTGCCTTATCTGTGGGACAATCACTCTGCTGAAACCCCAAATCTAAATGAACTCCAGTTCTAATGAAAGGGGTTGGGATTTTTTGTTTTGAGCTTTAGACACCTGAGCCCATAAACTCATTTTATTTCAGGTGATTTACTGAACAGCTGTTGGATGGTGATGATTTTTGGCTGCTGGGCTCAACCTGATCTGGTGAAATTGGCTGAAAGCTCCTGTATCTTATTATGAACCTCCTAAGGATTATCCTACAGGATACATTTTACCTCCATTTCTTCAATTATCCTTTACCAGCCACTTTTGTATGTACTCACTTTAGGCAGGGAGAAAGGGGAGGGCAGTGGGGAATGACATCAGGAGCACAATCCCATTTCTTCCTGACAAATTCCTGTCTGTCCTGGTAAATTCTGCCTCATTTTTCTGTTAAATAAAAATGAGAAATAAAGTGAAATTCAGCTTTGTAATTCTTGTGTGGAAAAATCACAGCCAATTCCTCTATTGATTCTATTTTCTTATTGCTGTTTCTGCCAGGCTGTATTTTTGCATTATCATGATAGTCTAGACTGCAAATGATATATTTGAAGAATAACTTGTTTCACTCATGAGGATGAGGATCTCTGCTCTATGGAATGTAAATGCACCCTGATTTTCTAAGGGGATAAACAATCCCAAATGCTTTGCCAGTGGGACAGTGAGAGCACAGACAGAAAAACTCATGTTGTGTCTTGGTGGCTGAAAATGGGAACTCAAAGGAAACAAGCCAAAATTCATTTCCTTATCATGATGTATAAAAAGTCTTCAAGCTGAATCATGACTTTTATTCTGCTAGAGATGTTTTAACTCAGATGTAAAGAGATAAAAACCGATGCCTAAAAACTAAATTTCTAAATGTAACATTTTTAAAAGGGTAAAACCTCCTTTTGCAAATGTTGAGCTAAGTAATCTTGATTTTTTTTTAAATAATATTCCCCCCATACACACACACTTCTATTTTTCTAGTTAAGTACAAAATTTGATTCATTTTTACAGCTAGTTTCAGTCAGTCCAAAGTGGCATTTTGGGTTGAAGAAGCTCACTTGGCTTTACACCAGAGTGGAGCTTCAGTACATCCATTCAATGTGGGTCATCACACCCCCAGGTCACAGGCCACTTCCAAACAATTCACAATTTATAGGATGTCTGTAGAAGGATAAAGGGAATTGCTGCTGTTTTACACCCCTTTATTTCACCACATGCACATACAAAATGAATTTATATTAACCAGGTGCTGAAGCATTTGCTCCAACAGGACCCTGGACCCCATCTCTGGCTTCCTGCAGCCAAATGAGTCACTTGGGAAGTGAGAAAAGCCCAAACATGCACACCAAAAATAAATAAAAAAATACACCACAGCACAGGGAGGGAAGAAGCAAATTCCTGGCCCCAACCAGTGACCAGCAGAGGCATTTGATGGGTCCAGTGCAAACGTTTCCAGTGCTCAGGAGCCTTTAAAGCTCTTCCCCCAGGCCTAGATAAGCCCCAGGTATTTATAGAGTTGATCTCATTTCCTGTCCCGACCCTGCCACTCAGTTACACAATGTTTCCCAGGCACTCACATTCCACCTGAAGGCCATTTAGGTTCTTTTTCTCTGTAAGGAGAAAAATTTCTTCCTCCAAAAGGAGGAAATCCCCCTGTCAGTGGCCAACACAGCCGTGGTTATCATACACTTATAATAACTTGATCATACAACTGTATCAGCTTCCAGCTGAAGCAGTTCTCTTCTTATCTACCCCAAATATTGAAGTAGAGATTCATAATCTCTCCTCTGACCCTGAATAGATTCTGAACAAGCCAAACCCTTAATCTCTCATCACAAAAAGATTAATCAATTCCCCTGATCTCCTTAACCACACGTCTCCGGTTCCGACCCCACTCCTGACAATCCTATTGAGCAGAGGGAGCCAGAACCACACAGACACTTTTCCAACTCACCACTGTCCATTATAGTTATAAAACACTCCCCTGGCTCTACAAGTGTTGGGGATGCTGCATCTGTTCTGTTTCAGGAGAATAATCATGGGATGCTTTCTGACGGCTCTCACACCAGTGATTAAAGTATTCTCTCATAAATACCCCCCTGAGGTGTTCTGTGTGTAACCAAACTGCCTGGATTCACTGAGAGATAGAAGAAAATCTGCCACTTTTCCAGCATGGGACTCCTGAAGTCTCATCTCGAGGTGTACCATGGTCAGGCTGCTTAGAAGTGCTTGTAGTAAAGAGAAAAAGGTATTAACTCCTATGTGCACACTGCATTAAGAGAGTATCAGGGCAATGATTTCATAAGATATGCTCCACAGTTTTATTTTTTATTTTCAATAGACACAGTATTTAGGCCTTGCTTGGGCAAAACCAAAAAACTTGGCATAATTTAAGTACATATTGACACAGGTTGCCCAGAGAAGCTGTGGCTGCCCCATCCCTGGAAGTGTCCAAGGCCACGTTGGACGGGGCTTGGAGCAACCTGGGCTAGTGGAAGTTGTCCCTGCCCGTGGCAGGGGTTGGAACTAAACAAGTTTTAAGATCCTTTCCAACCCAAACCATTTTAGGATTCTCTATTTAACCACAATTAGGACCTCTCCAGAAGTGCATGTCCGTGCCAAAACAAAACAAGACCCCACTCTGAAATGAAAACTTTCAGTATTACACTACAATAAATAATCCAGTGTTTCTGGGATAAATTTGAAATGGAGATCACCCAGGAATAATTCTTCATAAGGATTACAGATTCTACTGTACCCTTAAAATAAAAAAGACACTAAAGAATGTTGTTCAAACACCTGATCTTTAGGAAAAAAACCCATGGAGCTCAGAAACTCTCTCCATGACATGAATAAAACTTATTTAACCAGAGCACCTCTGCAGGTGCTGCAGTGAGGAATGAGCAGTTTAAGGTACCTGAGCACTTTCCTGCTGCAGGAAGAAAATATTCAGTAGACAGTTCAGTGAAATAGTAAATATTTTCAGCCTCCACACAACCATTTCCTACAAATTATGACTATTCTCATCCAGTACTTGCTTCTCCAATTTTCTTCTGGCAATATAATCCATGCAGAAAACTATCTGAGCTCTTTAGCTAAAAAGATACTGACTTATTTATTCTGTCTCAATTCTGAAATATTTAGAGGACACCATCTAGTTTCGGAGTGTTCCCACACTGTGAGTGGTTTGCCTTTGCTCGCATTAAAATGTTTCTCACTCTAAAATGTGACAGACTCACTGCCTGCAAATCCTTCCTTTATGCTTGGGAAATTTTGTTATTATTACAGTAATGTAGCTGAACTCAGGGCCCTGTGGAGTGGAGTCCTTAACTAATGAGCAGGGAACTGAGGCACAGGGAAAATCCAGCAGGTTGGTGGGGGGCAGATAAAGGTTAAAACAGCTGGAACCACCACCCCTGTTTGGGACAAGGCCACTCTGGTCCTCTGCCAGTGGGTGGTTAAAAGATTTAAGGGGATTGTACATTTATTTCTAAAGTGCCCCACGGATGATGGTTCTGAGGTGGGTATTGAATTCTGGAGCACAGAGGAGGGATTTTTCACAACAGGGGAGCTCTAATAGGAAAAAGGAAACTGAATCCTCTCTGAAACTGCAAATTATAAATTATTTGACTTTCCATAGAGTTGCCTACTGAGTGATGTTCTAAACACTGGCAAAAAGTTGATGTAGTTTGGACACACAGTTCCACAGTGTTAGCAAACCAAAGATACAGCTTGATTAGCTACAGGATGGAAAGGAATTGTTGTGGACAACCAACAGCAAGTTACACTCACATTAAACCAGTGCAGATTTCCCTACACACCAACACTTCCCTACAGGAACAGCTTCTAATTCTGCCAGGTCTGGAAATCTTTTAATCCCAAAAATGGCAGCTCTCAGGAATAATGTTCCAGTGCCACACTTCGAGAAAGGAAAATTTCAAACCTGATTTTAACACTTAATTACAGAATTTCAAACTGTCTTTATGGATTTCAAGTTCCATTCCCAACAGCATGAATTCTTTTGTCCAATTTTAAGTTATTTCACCGAGATCTGTCAGTAGAAAAGCAGCTTTTTATCACAGAGACTGAAAGGCAGAGAATCGTGGATGAAGATGGGGTGTTGGTTTTTCCAACTCTAATAGCTCAGGGGTAAAATTCATACAAAATTATCTCTCTGATTTCTGCTGCTAATTCAGCTACAAAAATCTGAGTTATGGAACAGCTTTTACAACTCCTTTCCTCCACAGGAAGGGGGGATTTCAGCAAAGCAGGGACAGCCTTGCAATGGGAAGAGCAGCAACGTCATCCCAAGTGAATACAATATATACAACCAAAAATCTTATCCAGCTTCCACTGATGACTGTCCACACATTCAGGAATTCAGCTGGAAACATCTTTAGACATCATTTAAAGGTATAACTAACTTGTAACCATCATCCCCTGACTCCCCACCCAAAAAACCCCACCAGACTAACGCTCACCACTTCAGACAGTTTTCAGAGGTTGAGAAAATAAATGTAAAGTCCACGTTTTACATTCATTTCTACCACACCATTCTCCTCCAAATAGATTTTGGAAATAGAGAAGTAACAAGTCTTGTCTGCAAGGCTCACCAGCAGCAGAAGGTACAGGTTTTGAATTAGCTTTTAAATCAGAAAACCCCCAAAGCTGCCAACTGGTAAAATTTAGTTCCAGGTCCTCAATTCAGGGAGACAACCAATCTAGAGATGAACAGAACCAACAGCAGCTCACAGCTGAACCATTCCCCTGGTAAAATCCATTTACTTCAGGCATTTTTCTTGATGAACTTTTCCCCTTGTTCCCCAAGTTAGGCTCGAAGGACAGTGACTAATAAGCTCAGAGAAGAGCTGAAATTGGAGCTCAGAATCTGAACACAAACACAGCCCAGAGAGGGCTGCTGAGAAAATAAATGGCAGTGTGGAGTGTTCCCTGTGCAAACCAATCCCATCCATTTCCAGCAGCCTCAAGGGCTACAGGAGAAGAGTTTGGAAACAAATAAAAAGTCTGGGCTGGAAGTTATGCCCCTGAGCAGTGGCTGTGGGCAGAGCAGGGATCCAAGTGCCCTCAACCCCATGCCCAGCAGTGCCAGGTGCTGCCTCTAAACTTTGCTGAGGGACAAATTTGCAGCCTGTAGAAATGAAGGATGATTTTGTCCCAAAAATCATTACATAAATAGTCAGCAGGGTTTGCACCTGATTCTTCCCTACCATTAATAATTGCAGCCCACACGAGGTGCAGAGGATGTGGTAACTGTTCATTTTGGCTCAAGAACGGGGTAAACAAAGCAGCCCCTGCTCAGACTGGGGGCTCTTGGCTTCCTCCCCAGTAAAGAAGCCCAAGAACACCAGGCACGTCCCTCTGGGCTCCCTGTCCTCGCAGGTGGAGCCCTGGAACAAGGTTACACATCACACCTGACACCTCAGGAAATGAGAATTGGCCAAATGGCCGCTTTGATCCCTAATTATTCCTGTGTGTCAGCCTTGCTGTTTAATTTCTGTCCAATAGACACGATCACAACAGGTGTTTTTGCACCTCAGCTATATTTTTCTTATTCATTACTCTCCTCATGCAAGTTGCTCCCTTATATTGACAGGGACTTACAGCAGCATTATTGCATGTTCATGAGAAAAAGCTCCAGGCAGCAAGAGGTCAACAGGTTGAACTTCACTGACTTTGGCATTGTCAGCAGTTGGTGTTGCTGGTATTCCATGATAAAAAGGTCTCTCCTTATGCTGGAAGGAAACAAAACCTTACTTAGTTTATATGTCTTGGTAATGCAAATGTTTGTTTCTGGAAAAAAACCAACAAACTAGCTTTCTCACTCAGATAAAAATATTTACTTGCACCTGGCTTTACAATTAAATGTTTGCTTTGGGTTTTATATTTAAAGTCATGTAAAAAATGCAGGTAAAACTCAGCTCTAATTATGTTTTCTTTGCCCCTTTAGCTTTTCAATTCATATTAAATAGAAATAGGTGGGATGTTTTTTTCTCCCATTACCTGCAGCAGCCAAGGCTCTGTGTGGGGCTTCAGAGAAATTTATATCAAATTGGAGTTTGTCAAGACTCCAGTCAGGATTGTGGCTCCCAAATCCTGGGGCTGGGCTAAAGGACCTCAGGTGAGTTTTACTGGCAGGATTGTCTGGATCCAGAGGGAATGTACAGGTAGGACTGAGTGGAGTCCCCATCTCTGGAGGTGTCCAGGGAATGACTGGACATGGCACTCAGTGCCCTGGGCTGGGTGAAAGGTGTTTGTTGGTCACAGGTTGGGCTGGATGATCTTGGAGGTTTTTCCAACCTAAAGGATTCTGTGAGTTTTTCTTCTTAACCTTCAGGGGCAATATTTATTATCCTCACTGCGTTACAACCTCAACAGGAATTCCTGATCTCCCAAACCACTTAAGAAAATGCTCTTTGTCACTCACTAAGCAGATGTAGAAAACCACACAAGATCATTAATATCACACGGCTGCACAAACAGCAGGGAAAAAAGGGTTACCACACTTTCCTCGATAAGCAAGGCAAAATCCTTCCAATTAACATTTTAATTAGGAAATTCACTCACCATGGAAGTTCCTGCATTTTCTTAAAGGTTGTAACTCAGCCTCCTTTTAAATTCTTTCACTGTGGCTCTATCAGAGATTACATACCCAGCAGCAAGAAGGGAGACTAAGTGAATTATATTTGTAGCTCATACTTTATTCTCTTTACTTTAAAACTTCAGGCACTCAGGCTTCTATTTCACCCATCACTTGTCCTTGGAGACCAAGGCAGCTTTGGGGAAAAAAGCAATTACCTACTATGAAAAGTCTAGTAGTTACAATTATGAAATAATAAAATGTCAGAGACACGTCTAATTTAGATATAGGGCTTTCAGCTTTTTAGCTTGGTGAAATACTACAAAATATTCTCTAAAATTATTCTATCCATCAGGTGTAATCACTCCTCTGACTGTGATACCAAATGCAAATTCACAACTGTTTATACAGCAGATCTGAGTGTGCATGAGAAATCAGCAATTGAAAATCTATTTTGCTTACCTTGTCCCCAATAATGGAATTACAGCACTAAAAACACTTTTCCTTCTTGAATACACTGAGTAAGTAGAATGCTTTTGTCTCTAGGGTGAGAAGGATTTATCCTCCCTTCCTCTTGCTTCTTGGAAGAATTTAACATCCCTTCCTCTTGGAGCTCATGAGTGTCACTGACAGTCCTTACAAAACCAACTCAACCTCCCTACGTGGCCACCTTTGGTTTCTGCCTCAAAAAGGCATCTTTATGATTTATAAATCTTTAATGGCAAGAAACAAACAACAAAGGAATAGCAATAGCAAAGTTTAACCAAACTTTTAACTGCAATTGTCTGAGCAATCTGATCTTTACCCAACAACACACGTTGTCTGGAAGGGTTGACTCCTAAATTGCAAATTCTTACTGCCAGGTAAAGTCTTACTGATCTTCACACAGGGATAAGAAACACTGAAAGGTGTCAGAATGAAGGAAGAGATTAAACCCTTTATCATATAATCACAGACTCTCAGAGTGCCCAGGTGTCATCACAGCCCAAGCTCTTTAGGGAGTGCAGTGCAGGCACAGAGTCTTGCACCTCAAATGTTCCTGAGCTGCTCCCCTGACCTTTCTAATGAACATTAAAACCCCCATGAACCTGCACAGATCCCACAAAAATAGTTGTGATGACATGGAATACGTGTTAAATTGGAGAAGAGATCACAGGTGATCACCTGTGAGTCAATCCTGCTGTTCTGCCCTGCACTACACGAGTCCCTGAGGTGACAATGTGCTGCCCCAGCCCCTGCTCTGCCTCCTGAGCTGGCACAGCAGCTGTGCCTGGATGGGGGACAGGACAAGGTGCAAAACAAGTCCTGGAGGAAATGCTGATGCCATCCAGCAAGGAACTGCTACAGGTTGTAACCAGTGAGAAGCGTCTTGCACTGTCTCAGACATCAAGGACTGTGTCTACAACATCACAGGCAATCTGTGGGCAGGAGAGAAGAAGAGAGAAGCCAAGGGACATCACAGACATCTCCCATCACCTCCACAGACATCTCCCCATGAGCCAAACCCTCCTCCCCTGCCTTGCAGACACCAGCACCAAAGAGTTCTCTTGCAAAATTCCAGCTTGTGTTACAAACACGAGGAGAAATTGTTTTGTCTCGGCCTCAAAGGAGCAATTTTAGCACTGCCCAGTACTTTGCTCTTTTTAGAGGTCCCAAACCTTGAGATTGTGTATCTGTGGTGATACAATTCATCCCATGACTCAGTAAAGAAGAGAGGAAAAAGGACAATTGGTCATGGACAAGGTTAGTGAATTCTTCATCATAAATTAAATTCATGCAGCATATTAAACTTCAGTATTTGAAGGCTTTTTTTTATTCTCTCAGACTGTTCTAAAATGACATCTAACGGGAGGAATGAGGACAAAGAACCTGGCTTTACAATAGAACTGGACAGATTTAAGGCCAACATTATACAGCACTTTTTAATTTCTATAACAAAAAGCCAAAGGACCCAGGAGCATCTTTTCAGTCCTTCTTTTCAGCACTAATTCTGCTCTCAGGCAGTGCCTCCGCTCCTGAAGCACATTCCCTGCTGGTCTCTTTTAAAGGCAGCATCTGCCCAGGTGAGTATGAGGAAGAGCAAAACAGTGGAGTAAAAAAATGGCACAGGGAACAACTGCCCTGAATCATTATGCAAAGCTCAGAGAGTTCCCACACCTGCCAGTACAAACTGCCTGCAATTCCCTTCCCAGGAGGCACTGGAGAGTCCTCTGGGAAGAGGAGCCAGGCTGGGCTTGGCAAAGCCAGATTCTCAGGCAGAACAGCCAGTGCCTCCTCCAAAGGCAGGTGACAATCAGTGCTGTACCAAACCCAGTTATTAGTATTGCACATGCTGGTGCATTTATTTGATTTCCCCTTCAGACTGGAACAACCTAAAGCTCAGACTTGTGGCAAGTTTGTCTCGACAACCTTCTTTTCACTCCCCACCCGACTGAGGGAGCAGAGTCTCTGCAGGAGGATCAGATAACACCTGCAGAACAAGGCACCCCCTGACACACAGTGCAGGAGCTGAGAACATTAAGAAGGAACTTCACTGGTAATCTAGATAAGATCATGTCAGAAGATAATGCTTAATCAAGACTGATCCTATCTCATCCCACTGCCTGGGTGCAGGGAAGCTGTGACAGCAGAACACTCTGATGTTCCATACTCACCATCCAGATACACCTTGTGCTGAGCTGGCACAGGCACATCTCACACACCCGTACACAAACCTTTGGATCACGACTAAACCAAGCTTCTAACCAGAAATAAGTCAATCTAAGCTTGTCTTCATTGCTTTTACAGGCTGAGGAAAGTCAAAACAAGTGATTAAGACGTTTCTTTGCTTCATTAACAAATATACAAAGTTTTATTTTGTTTATTAGATTGATTTTCTGTATGTTAACATTATCATAGCAGTCATAACCCACATTCACAGCAGAAAGTTTCTAAGAGCATTTTGCAACACTACCTGCTGTATTTAGAAATCCTTAAGAGAAACTTATCTTTAGCTACTCAGGTAACTTGAATAATAAAGTGCAAAAACCACAATAAAATTTGACAGACATATGTCCCAGCTCATATTCAGTGGAAAATAGAGGTTTATAAGACCACTAGATATGGATTCACTGCACACAACAGAAGAGTGTGACCTGAAGACACCAGTTTTCAAGTTTTCCCATTACCAGACATTGATTACAATGAATAATTTTCCATTCATTTTAAGGGTAACATAAAGAAATCACAATGAGGTTATAAATCAAACAAAACACATTGGCCAGACTACCTGAAGCTCAGCCCTGTATTTGGTACCTTTTACCCAGTAAAGGTTTAGGGAAGAACTGATGAACAGGAACAATTCATTTCTTGATGAAACAGCCTCTGATTTTACCAGGAATCAATTAAAAGGACATAACACAGCATCTTGTTTGGGACCCAAGTCATAAATGGTTTTTTAATATTTTTTTATGACACTTATAAACATGGTATCATTCAACTAATGATTACCAACACCTGCTACTGTCTCTCTCAATTCAAGAAAGTAGAGAAATCTCAGAATGTTATGGGAATTAAGTCCAATTTGGAAAATAAAGCCCAAGTTTTCATGTCTCTGTCTCCTTGCAGCCTCTCCACTACTAAACACTCTTTTCAAGACAAATGAAGTATCACAAACTCCAGGTGCCTTTCCCTTCCTTCTAACCTGACTAATTACTCTTCATGAAGCCCTTTGGAGCTATGACTTAAGTGAACATCATCCACAAGGAATACTCAACCTTTTTACTCATAGAATGCAAAGATGCAAATGAAATATTACTCTAATTTAGTCAGGCTGTCTCCTTAGTAGCTGCTAAAACTGCTGCTCTTCTACCACTTTCCAAGAAATGACAGTTCAGCAGGCCAAGCTTTGACAAATACCAGAAAGTTTTAGCTCTAAATTGTATCTGCATCCTTTTGTCATGTTACTAAGCTCAATTTGCTAATGACACAACACACCACTGTCAGAATACAAAACAGCAAAGCTTTAAGGACCATGTCCCATTTAGAGCTTCATGTGGAACCAGGAATTTCACAAGGTACATTCCCCAGGAGTCATTTTTACACAATACTCTCCTTACATTGTTCCATTTCACTACAGTCAGTGCTCTCATCAAGGAAACAATTCCATGGCCAGACAGACAGCAGAACACCCAGTGCTATTTGGGAGGGCTGCAGGTTGCACTTCCCCCCTCTTGAAGCAGATAAACCAAATTCAAGGACCCAGCTGTTGGACTCTGGATAAGGCACTTGCCCCAAATGAGCAATACAGCACCAGGCCAGTGTGCAAGGAAAGTCTGGATGGACTTTTTCTTCAGCATTTACACCTAAAAAAAAGGAGTATTTCTGTAGCAATTGTGCTCTTTCAGCCTGGAGTGATCCTCCTGCAACAGCCTGTGCAGCTTTATAAACTGCTTCACATTCTTCTCTAAACTTACTAGTTATGGCCAGAGATTTTAAAGATCTTTCAGAGGTTTATTCTATTTCAAAATGAGCTCAAGGTGCACTTCAAAGGGGCACGTGAGAGATTCCTTAAACTTGTGAAAAATCACCATGAAATCACAATGATAAAATTTATTCTGTCCATCAGCAGCTCTTAACCATCGCCACAGCCAAGGTTTGTCAGTGGAGGTCTCACATGATTTCAATCCCTGAAAAATAGAGGTTGCCTTGTGGCATGCATAGTAGAGATATCACTAGTGCTACCTGGAAGAGTTCCAGCTTCTCTCCTCCTCCCTCCCAAAGGGCACCAACTGAAAACCCAGTTATCTTAATATTTTAAACTCAACCTTTGCTGCAAACTCAGCTGCATATATTTAAAATAATCCTCTGCTCCAAACCTTGGAATAGTCTCGGAGTAGAAAACCTGTTAACTCACCACCAAGAGAAGATTAAGGAAGAAGTGAGATTTAGTTTCTGTCAAAAACAAAAGAACATCTCACTTCTGAGTTTACTTATTACTTTGTCAAAGACATTTTAATATAATTATTCTGGTATTCTGGTCTAGATCACAGCCAAAAAAATCTCAGCTTTAAGGAAAACCCCTGATTTTACACTGATTTGAACTCCCAGTAGCTTTAAGCACCCAAATAATTGGAATTGTTTTTCTATTTAATGAATGTTCTGCAGTTCTAGAAAGATGAGATCTGCACTTTCGTTCACATACAAAAAGACAGTCTAACAGATGTAAACTATTTATTGAATATTTGCCACCAATATCGTTAAATACATAATCTTGCAGTTTGCCGCTTTCAAGTTAAAATGTCAGAAACAGAACACCAAATATTTACAATTCTTATAAGGAATGTTACATAATGACACATTAAGGCGTAAATTCTTTTGGCTTATAATTCTGAAAAGAATGATAATAGCAAAAAAGTGATGCAAAATCTTCCTTGTGAGATTATGATTAAGCTACAATGTTTTACAAAAATATGGTGTAAGATGGCAATAATCCCATTCAAAATCCTGCATTAGGCCCCCCCTGGAGAGGGGCTGATAATTTATACAGTCAAAACTTTAAAATTTACATATAAAGGTACCCTATCCACCATTGAAAAGTACAACTCTCAACATATACAGTTTTCAGGCCACAGTTTTGAAGGTCTGGAGTATCAAGTTGGTTTGATGAATTAGTCGGTTGGCACTTATGAACACATTTATTGCCCTGTGGAAAGAGAAAGACACTGCTTCAGATGCTTTTAGAAACATGGCATTCCATAAATCCAGCATTATTGGCATCCAGGCTTTGAAAATTGGAAGTATATTGATGTCCTCCCCTGTCCTGATCTACCTGAAGCTAAGTGCTGGCACCCGGCCTTATCTGCACAGCTAATCCTAGAAAGGTTGTGTTTATTTGGCAGGAACTTAAAGAATTGGGCTCTTAATCATCATTGACATCTCAATTGTTCGATTCTGGGGTTTAGCTAACTAAGAAAAAAAAGTGGAGCAGATGACTCAGGGTTAGAACTGGATGATCTTCAAGGTCCCTTCCAACCCACGCCATTTTCTGACCCTGTGATTGTCAAACACGAGTTCTTTCCAAAGCCAAGCACTTCACCCCCCACTAATTTCAGAACTGGCAAATATTTCCTGTAGAAATACTAAGCATGCACACACGTGGAAGGAAACTGCTATTTTAGTTATCTTTTTGTTAAGAAGGGTGTGGAGTCACTGGGTTTTTGAGCTCAGGAATGACACCTGTGAGCAGGACTGTTCTCTTTGGGGCTGGTACCTCCTGGTGGGAGCAGGTATCTCACTCAACATGCAGTTCAGACACATTAAAATGACTCCTGATTTCACAAGGATAGGAAATACAAGCCTTATGGAATTTCTTACAATACTGCAAATAACTGACACACTTAAAGCTTATGCCCACAATATTTCTGTCCAGTAATTATAAAGTTACAGGGTCTGAATTTCTCTTTTTGGTATCATAACCAAATTTAGCCCCAATTTCAGTAAGAAAAGAAAATCAGAATGCTTTGATTGAAGCAAGATAGTATTCCCAGCTGGTCTTAAGACTTCCCTGCCCTTTAGTAATGCACCATCTCCCGAGTGTTCTTAGTCTTTGCCAAGCTCAACAAGAGCTGACATGAAAGTGAGTTCTCATTTTTAGAACTGCAGCACACAGAACACTCTGGCACTGTCAAAGTCTGAGGGGGTTACACTCATCTTCCCAAACAATCACCACAGTGAATTCTACAGGAACATGGACTTCAAAAGCCAAGGTGAAGACCTGGAAAAAGCCTCAGTTTGAAGGCTAAAATGTTCAAAGAGAAAAAGACTCAACTGAGTAATTCCAAACACTGCAAAGCATTATAAGGGCCTATAAAGAAAGGCCAATAAAAATGTAAATCAAAGAGAACATTGCACAGATGTTTAGTGTTTGCAAATGATACTTCAAATAGGTAGATTACCTTTTTCAACAAAGAATTCATAATTTCTTTGTCCTTGTATGCACACTGAGAAAAACCACACAAGGCCAGGAAATTTAACTTCACAAATTCAGATTCAAAACTAACACTGCATATAGGTGTTGTATTGTGGTGCATTTAAAAAAATTCACTTTCCTCAAAGGCATTACAAAAGAAATAGTATTTAAAGCAGCCATGATAGTCTGAGGACACAGGTATGGAAAATTAGGCAAGTGCTGAAAAAGGTAGCTTGTCTCATTTTCCCCTGTTGATTGACACAGCCCTACTGACGTAAATTACTACTATAAAAATATACTTACTTTCCATCTTTAAAATAGGTTTTCAGAGTATCACTGAAGCTTTTGGAGTATTTTACAAACTCTTTCTTTTGGTGCTCAAGTGCCTGAGAAAACAGAAACATGAGGAGCAGAGTCTTAGTTCACATATTGTTGGGTACAGTGAGAATCTTGAGGTTGAGCTGATCACAAAACTGGCTGACATTACATTTGGAACAGCATTTTCATTCTTGTTTTTCTGAGAAGACATGAAGAGATATCATTCTCTTCCTACAAAACTGCCCAGACCTATCACATGACAATTCTGCTCTTAAATCATTATGTCATTGACCAGTTAAAGTCTCCTACTCATCCTCTGATCAAAAGGAAATGCCTCCTCTTAGACTATTTCAAATATTGTATGTGAAGAGCTGCTGCACGTACCCGCCGGTTCTGGTACTGGTATTTCTTGAAGACATTATTTACTGTGTCCAGAAGTTCCTTTATTGCACTTGCAATGTCCCTATTTGGAAAAAAAAAAAAAAGCAATTGTAATATCCTTAAGTGATCCCATTTAAATGTTGGAATTTAATCCCCTTCTAGGAATCAAATGCTTCTTAAAACAGTCTCTACAGAGTGAGTGTCAGACACGATGTCACAAGACCAAATGCAAAGAGCCAGAGCAGTGCCCTGGGAATTCAGTGTGGGAATCTGCAAGGTAAGTTTGGTCAAGGGATATCCTGAACATTTGAGTGAGAATCAGGCCTAAATAAAAAGTTTGACCTCTCAATCTGCAGAAAAATCCATCACGTGGTACTTACTTGATTGTCTGAAGAAACCTCACTCTGTCATTGATCTCATCAGGAATCTTACTAAGAATCTGTTTAAGTGCTCGTGCCTTTTCATTAAGATCTTGGAATTCAGGTTCTGGTCTTTCAATCATATACTCTACCAAAAAGAACATATTCAGAAACACCATTAGTGTGTCCTCAAGTCTCCAGTGACAGCTAAAAACACTCCACAAAAATGCAGCAGTAGTGCCGTGGGATATTTGAAGGTGAACAGCACAAAAATAGCCATGACCAGAAAACTGCAGTGAATACACTCTGTATGAACCAAAACACAGTGCAACAACCACCTTTATTACTGCACCATGGAAAAAGAGCCCATCTTAATCTATTTGAGACACTGAAGGCGCTACACTAACCCAATTCAGTATTAAAACAATTCCAAGCCTACATTCTCCTTCTCTGACAGTGTAACTATTGTTTTTATTTTGAAACAGGGGAGGGAAAAAAGAGCATGTTACACTCCACATGCTTTTTTCTGTGTTGTTAGCAATGCAAAAGATGAACTATGCACCCATATAGTCCTTAACATTCATTTTCTTTTTTTCCCTTATTATTCAAGTATGGTTTTCAGGAAGATTCAACTTCTCCTAGAGAGGTATTCAAAAAACACAAATTTTCTTTTACCCTGCTAAAAAAATTGTATTAAGAAACAAATAATCTCTTCTGAAAAAAAAGGCAGAGAAATGCCTATTTCTAGTTAACAGTGTCATTAAAAATCCAGTTATTCAACATGAGATTTATTACCTTCTACATCATCAGCTGCCATACGCAGAAGAGACTCCGTGAAGTTCACATCCACACTTTTTTTCTCCAGGATTTTCATGATGATGTCCTGTGTAAGACCTGGATTTTCTTTTTCAGCCTGTCCAGTAAAGCAAATTGTTACTCTTAAATATGCAATGCCTGAATACTGCAAGCACAAAGGCAGATTTTCATGTCCCTCGCTTCAGATACTGCAGGAGTTTGCCAGAAACTTTAAATCCTAATGGCTTTAGACCAGTAGATTACATTGAAAACCATTTTTCCACCACAACATTCATTATTTCGGGCTACATCACTGATTTGGTATAAATAACTTTTCCAATAAGCTTTTCCACTCGTTTCAATTGGAATGAGAAAGGTTTTCATGAATTTCTATATCCTGTTATATTTTCATAAACACTAAGCTTTGAGACAAAGACATTGTATCCATTGGAATTCAATTCACTCCAAGCCAGGTGCTGCTCCCCCACCTTCCACAGGACATTTTATAAATGTGCCTCTTACGAATCACATCATATGCTCAGACATCATTTTGGAATTGCTTTTCTAGTAAAAAAAACAGCTTTTGATTGATGATATCTAAGTAAAACTAAGCTAGAGCTCAGCTAACACTGGAGGTGTTCCCACTACCTGTGCTGCTACTAAAAAACTGCACTGTGTGGAATAAGAATGAGACTGTGGTTTTTTTTTTAGCTACCAATATCTCAGTTTTTACATTATTTGCACCCAGCTCAGCTCCTTATCATTAGTTGTAAAAACATTTAGCTTGCATGAGCTCCAGCTGAGACTTCAGATTGTCAGGGTACACTTAGATTTAGGCTTATAAACAGGGAACTGCAATGTAGTTGCACAGCTCACATGTTAAGATTTGTCACGCCTGCAATTATTTTTGTTTTAAGAATTTCAAAAGATCAGCACTTCGATAAAGGAGCATAAAGGAATTTTCACCCTTTAGGAATACAAAAGTTAGAAGACTCTTTTTTCCATTTACTGCTGGATGCAGACACAAGCACTGAACTTATCCTCATCCACAAAAAAATCCCATTAGCACTCACCCTGTAAAGCACTTCCAAAGCCTGCTGTGTGTCTACTGCTCATGAGCACCTCTGCCACATAATCTTGGCAATTTTAGATTAAGTATATTATTTATTCACTGATTGCTTCCTCATTTAAGCTTTTGTACTATATGGACAAGACAAAAGTCTGTTTAAAATGTCTCAATGTGTTTCATTCAGATTTCTACTCATAACATCAGACCTCTCAAACTTACAGCCCATGCAATTGTCCACTTCACTTTTAGACTGCTGGATCAAGGATGGAGGCTTCAGATGCAAAGACAAGGACACAAGAAAGCTGACTTTTTAGCTTTACTATATATGGTTTACCTTTTAAACAATCAGTCTTCAAAACAAGTCACTTCTCACCTTAATAAAAGCTGCTCTCAGCGTCTGAGCTGCAGACAGGTTTACTCTTTCTAGCTGCAATGAAAGTTTAGAATTGTCAGGAATTCTGATGTTATTAGAACAAAACAAGTCAAATACTCATGCCCTGCCTTACAAACATAATGGAACTGGGAACTGACAGAGGCTTTCAAATTACTGGTGTCATTTGAGAGATATTAAAATGTTCAATCTCAAAGGAAAGACTTCCCCCTCCTCAAATAAATCAAATATGTCACTGGACGTATTTTGCAGCAGAAGTCTGACAGAAGTTTTTGAGAGCATCTTGCCAATCTCTGATACTCACAGAAAATCAAATATCCTATTTGATCCTATTACAACCATTAGCAGTAAAATTAAAATGTTCACAGTTATGTGTTTGAGTGTATGTTACTTCCTGCCACAGAATACCAGACCTGGCGTTTTTGTGAAAATCCTCTGTAAAAGGTAAGAAAAAAGATCAGGGCCGAGACATCCAGCAACCTCTGACGAGCATGAAACAGTATTCATGGAAAAAGGGTAAAACAATGCATGGAAAGGAGATGGTGTCAGACACAAAGCTTCCACAGCCAAAATGAACAACCTGTTACTGTGCCCATGTTTCCCAAAATAAAGGGGATTGTCCCATTCCAAAGCAAACTGTAGCTCACCTCATTAAAGACCGGGTACATGACAGCATAGAGAGGCATGGAAACCATAGAAGTGGTCTCTGCTTCATTCTTCATCTCTTCCATTGTCATCCTCATTCAAAGAGCCACTTCTCAAGGAAAACACTATAGAAGCAAAAAACTCCTCATTCACTGAAATGTTTCTTCTTTTTCCTCGTCGTGCAAGAATACTTGAAGGGCTTGAAATCGTCCTTAGGGCATGAGGAGAAAAGACAAAACAAACACACAGTTACAAACACTCGTGACTGGCAGGTTCTAAAAATGAAAACACAGATCAACCTCAGCTTGTTACTGCCCAGAAACCAGGAATTCCTTATGACGTGAGTCAAGTAAATATGGAACGTCCACTTTGTGTGACTTCAAAACCCCAAATGAAATCTATTAAGTGAATATTTTAAAAGAGTAGGGTGCTACCAGAAGTCGGGTTTTTTTTCTTCAAGTTCTTATGGAATCAATTTTCCTGAAAACAGTGATTTTGTTTGATATGTATTTACAATAATCTTGCCACCACTCATAAGCAGCAGCATAAGGTTCCTGACAACTCCCCTACAGAAAAAGCTTGAAATGCTGCAAACCCAAACCCCATATAGATGCATCATGACTATTAACATTAAAACTACCTATAAATACCCCATATTTTTGCACATGCATCAAGCTGTGCCTACTTTCCACCTCTTTGAATTCCTAATATTCCCTCTTTGGGTTTATATAAGCTGAAGTCATGTTTCCACTCCGGGTGTGTCCCCAGCTCTGTTCACTCAATGGAAAATTATTGTTCCAGTAACTGAACCTCTGTTTTGGAAGTTCTCCACCCTGTCCAGCTCATCGTATCCAACATGGAGCCATCACTGCTCAGACATAGAAAATATGTGGAAAAGAAGAAAGATCACCCTACAGCTCACAAGAAATCTTTGTTCCAGCCTGCTACATGTTCTGTTCATCAGATTCTCTAAAAATATTTTACATGACATAACTGAGTTTAAAGACCTGAAGTCCAAGTTAGGAATAAAAATAAAAAAGAGATAAACAGTTTTAATTCTTACATTTGCTTGGAACATCTAATGCACTAGAGGAGGTTTTTTCCTCCTAACAAGCTTCAGTCATCAGGCATTTGCACGTCTGTGTAATTTATTGACATTTTAGTAAGAAGTGAAAGAAGTGAAATTATAAGCAACAGCAGAAGCTACTCCAGCAATCAATATCACTGAGAGTGTGAACAGGTGAAAAAAAACAAGATATTTCTTCCGGTTATATTCCTCATTATGCTCTGCAGCAGCTAAAAATCTTCGGGCTGTTTCAATAAAAGAACAGATATTTGTTTCCAGGGTAGGTTTATAGTAGGTTAGCCATAATTACACAAGTGAAATTTGTTATTGATTACAGTCAGCACAGGGAAGAACTCGGATGACTACAAATATTATACATGTCTCATCTGAGCTTGTGAACAGGCACTGTGAATATATTTTTAAGTAGGTGAAGAACTGGTCACAGAACAGTTAAAACATTGAAGAAAAATTAAACATGACTATAGTAAAAAAATTTATATCAGTCTTCTGACATGGACTGCTTATTCCAAAATTTCTCTTGCTGTTCCAACCCTTCAACATAACACACATGAGCAATTCCTACAGCCCCAGAACAGGATTCCCAAGAGTTTAGAAAGGGATTTGTGTGGATACGTCCACATGGATGGAATTGCAAAAATCAGGGTTCTCACATTTTTCTCCCCTACCCAGAGACATTTTAGAGCTGTCAGGAACATGGAAGAACACAAGTGAATATTCACCATTCCTCAAAAAGTGGAATATTTTTCAAGAACTTGTTTCAGTTACATAAATTCATGCAAGGTCTGCTCACATGGGGGGTGGGAACTTGTCTGAGCAAGTTTTCACTCCCTACTGCAGGTACAAGCTGTCCCATTTATTATCCACGTGTATTCCCTGCTCCAAAGGCTGGCATGTGAGGGGCAGAGTGGATGGAGATCTTTGTTTTGCTGTTTAATTCCATGTTTCTGGAAGTTCAGTAAACATAAATTCATGCAAGATACTAATCTGACAAGCACCACTAAAGGCAGCACTCACAGTTTAATTCACTGCAAGGTTTTATCCAGGACAGTGTTCTCAGAGTAAGTTTTTTAAAGAGTTAAATCAGGTCACTGAACATTGTTCTTCTCTACCCAAAAGATTTTTATCACAGGAAGAAGGGCAAAAAAGGACAGAATTGCCATTAGATATAATTACTTTGTTTTTATGGGCTAGCAGTACCCACACACACACACAAAAAAGGAAATACTAAGTGAAATGATGGATTTTTATGATGATGAAAACCTATTACACTGTGGACTACCATGAAGAACTCATTTTCTCCTGAAGAGCCATAAGCTATTGTTACTAATCCATGGTACAGTTAAACTCCTCATATAAAAACAATTATACATTATCTATTACCTCTTTACCAGACACTGACACTCTTACAAAAAAAAAAAAACAAACACCACTTTGGATTTATATTAAGACAAAAGATCCCAATGTTGTGACTGGAGAGGTGGATTTATATATACACATGTACACAAGAAATACATAAGAACATCAAATGCCTTTGTTGCCAATGTATGAAAAGAAATATATTTAATATATCACACTGGTTGTTCATTATTCCAGAAACCTCCCTATTTTCTAGAAGATACACTAGGAAGCATCACACTGTCAGGCAAGTACCTGACTGCTGGCCCTGCCACACCATTTATCTTTGCAGTCAGGGATCAGCTTCTTCACAACTTTTGGATGTAACTTATGCACTTCAGGCTTTGCTGGTGTTAAATAGAAAGAATAAAGATCTTCATAAAAAATTCCACATTTACTGTGCTACAGAAAGACAGTTTGTCACAGCTGCACTAAACCACACACAAATATCCCTGAGGAAGGGCTCAATCCTGGTGAGGGGCCAAATCCCCATGAAGTTTCTGTTCTATTATTTAGATCAACTATTAGCAAGTTCACCAACCTTGAAAACAGCCTGACTGGAGCCAAAGTTTAATGCACATTATCAGGCAGCCACGAGGAGCTTCCAGCATTTCTTCTGGGATGTGATCAAAAGCAGCTCTGCACAGCTGCCAGGCTGCATGACACTGTCTCCTCACAGCTTAACTTCAGTTCCCTGCTATCTCCAAAGAGCCTTTGCTTTGAGAAGAGTTTACCCCAGTTTCATCTGTCAACTGGCTCTTTTTACATTCTCAAAAAAGATGGAATAAGATTCCACGAGAAGGTGATTTATTAGAACAGCACAATGGAGAGGGGCAGTTCAGAAAATCCTGGGAAATTGCTGTAAGGTGCATAAAAGGTGTTACTCTGCTGGCAAAGTTGTTAATTGGTCTGAGAGGGCAGACGAGGAGAAGACAGCAGGACACTGCCAAATATGACACTGTGTGTGAGCCTGAGCTTTTCCTGTGACAGTGATCCCATGGATTCAAATCCATGGATGTGCAATTAGTAGCATGGGGGAGAATGCACAGAATGACACAGGGAATTTACAGAGAATCTAGATTTGCAAACTGTGCTAAGATGCCAGTTTATACAAGCCTGCCTGCTCAATCTTAATCATCACACACATCAAGAGATGTACTAACATGGAACACATCCTTTCCCTGTCGGTACAAATCTGACATTCTAAAATGTAAGTCTCAGCACTAAAATATTATCCCATTCAAACACCGAGAGATGTAGGACATTTTGGATGAGGAACAGATTTGGAAAGATTCTTCAAAGAACCATCCCCCCCTATATATCCAATGACATTTGAAATCATTCAACTGAACTTTGGCAGAAAAAAAAAAACAAACCTGCATTAAGATAAACTTCCTGTTTATCAAAAAAAGGTAAAGAGCACAAACCACCACCCTTCCCAGGATGTACAACCACCGTTAGCGGTGTCTGAGGTGACAATTTGCTTTCTCTAATGTGTGTCATTTACTGACAGACTTTTAGCCATGCCCTAAAAATCAAGCAGAACTGCAGAGATGCTTAATAAGAACACAACCATCACAATGGAACTATAAATCCACATCTGTGCATAGGCCAGGGTGAAAACAAGCAAGGTGTCCACCAAAGAAAGCTGTTTGTGCAACACTTGTTCTGAAACAGTGTTTAAAGAGAAGAGGGCAGACTCTTCTCATTTCGACTTTTAAAGAGTTCTAAACCAACAGAAATATTTGGCATCAATTGGCAGGATTTCAACCTTCAGTTGTGCCATCAGCAGATCTAATTCTGCACTGAAGTTGTCTCTATTCCCTTCTCCAGGCTCCATCCACCTCAGATCTCGTAAGTGCTTAGACATTAATATTCTTTTTTAGAAAAGTACCACAGAGGAACAAGGCCTGAGGCAGTGATTTACAAGAATTATTATTTCAATGGTTGGCTTCTAGCAAAAACTACAGCTCTATTCCTGCTAGAAAAGATTGTCCTACTGCCAAAAAGTTCTGCTCCACTTTCTGCAGCGAGGATTCAAGAGGTTTTTACCTTTAACCTGAGCTGAGATCCCTGAGTTAACAGAAAAAATAACCTAAGTCCAGGAAGAAGGAGCGGGGGAATGGAAATAACAGCATAAATTCCATCCTGAATTCAGAGGCAAAGAGCTTGAATCAAAATGTAAGAGCAATGTGGATGGAAGGAGGGGCTTTAGGTCAACTTTGCTGTTGCAAAGTTTACAGAAGAAAAAAAATTGCAGAATATGCTCTTTTAACTATATGCACATCCCACACATAGCTTGGTAACTATGTTTCTCTTATTAATGGTCACTTAAATTAAAAAAAAAACAACACATAACCAAAAAAGCCACATCTCCTTTTTTTGTCAGAGGTTACCTTACCTGCCCAATTTCAATTATTTCCCATTGCATAACTTCGATTGTATTATACAAAGCTTCAAGGTTTTGTGCTTCAGATACAGAATTACTTTCCTTCTTTTTAAAACTGTATGGGTGAATGCCCTGGGATTACCATACAGATCAAATCTTAAGATAACAACCTCTGTATTTTAAAATCAGCAAAGATAACAAGGAATTTCAAAAAGGCAGGCTAGTGCACTGATTCCATATTCTACTAACTCTCACAGCCAGCAGTTTCACTGAAGAAGAATGTCACCAGAAAAGAGTATTGAGTTTTTGGAAGTGCCTTTAAAGTGTCTGGAACAGAGAGATGCAGTTCTCAAACATCCCCACACACGTGTAACAGCCACTTGCAATTCCGCTCACTCTGACAAAGCAGAACTGCTTATGCGTTTTATTACTGTCAGAACAATTCTATGACTAATTCAGAAATCAGACAAACCCGCGATAAACCCAAGATGCCTATTTATAGAACCATATCAACTTAAAAAACCAAGTCCAAGCCTAACCTGAAGTCAGGCCTACAATTAGTTCGTGTTCCTTTGCTGGACTTCAAAATGGAAGTGATTTAGTCTGTCCTAACACGTCCAGTTTGTGCCTAACATGAGAACCCACAGCCTGTGCTCCAGTTCCACTAGTCAGCAACACTAAAACTGTTATACAGTATAACTGAAACAGGCCGTGGTTGTTAGAACATATAATCACAACAACATACCCCTGTTTCTCTTTCTTTTTCACCTCCTTGGGAATGTGAAAGTGAACCTATTTATCAAACACCACCAGGTATGACACAGCTCCGAACACGTAAACAAATCCCAGGGGACATTTAGTTCCTCTGATAACAGGAACAGCACAAACCTGGCCCAAGGCTTGAGCCATCCACTGTGTGTGAGACACAGGAGAGGAACCAGCCAAACTCACCAGTTCAGTGAGCACCTTAATGGGACACCCAAGCCCTGACTGCTCAGTCCCTAAGGGGGGCACAGCCCTGCGGAGAAGGAATCGGAGAACCACAGAATCAAACTGGTTGGAAAAGAACTCCAAGATCATCGAGTCCAACCTCTGACCCAACACCACCTTGTCACCCCGATCAGAACACACCGAGTGCCACGTCCAGCCTTGCCTTAAACACCCCCGGGGGTCGGTGACTCCACCACCCCCTTGGGCAGCCCCTTCTCATATCTAATCAGCCTCGACGTGAGTAATTTCTTCCCTATGCCCAACCTGAGCCTCCCCCGGCGCAGGAAGGAGCCGAGGTGCCCTTTCTCCCTGCCCGCCGCAGCCACCTGACAGCGCCCGCTGCGAGAGGACGAGCTAAAAATAAATACACACACAAAAATAAAACACATCCGGGCCTGCGCCTGCCGGGCCCGGGCCGAGGGAACCGGGAACCGGCACCAGGCCGGGCACGGGGAGGGCCCCGGAGCCCCGCGGCCGCGGGAAGGGCGGGGGGAAGGACAAGCCCTGCCGGGGCCGGGAGGAGGTCACGGCCCGGCCGGGAGGGCAGGGGACACCCCGCACACCTTCCCCGCACGCCCAGGCCGCCCCGGCCGCTCCCTGTGCGCGGCCGCGGTGCCGGGGGAGGGTTTAATTCGCAGCCCCCTCTCGCAGCCCCGCAGGGCGCGGCGGGCCCCGCGCCCGCCCCGCGGAGCACCGGGCAGGGCAGGGCAGGGCTCGGCTCCTCACCTGCCCCGGCCCGCCGGGCCCCGCCGCTCCCGAGGGGCTTCGCCGCCGCCGCCGCCGCGCCGGAAGCGCCCGCGAGGAGCAGGAGGAGGAGGAGGAGGAGGAGAAGGAGGAAGACCCGCGGTGTTACCACACACCAGGCGTTGTCCGGAACCGCGCGCGGGGCCCTGGGGCTCGTAGTCCGCGCTCCGCGACCACAAGCCCCACAATGCCGAGCGGGGCGGGGGCGGGGGCTGCGCGGGGCGGAGCGGGGCCAAGGCACTACCCCGGGCGGCGGCGGGCGGAGCGGGGCACAGCGGGGCTGAGCGGAGCCGAGCACAGCCCAGCCCGGCAGAGCCGAGCCCAGCGGAGCCGCGGCGGAGCGCGGAGCGGCGGGCGCACCGCCGGGCAGCGGGCAGGGCGGCGGCAGTGCCGGTGAGTGCGCTCGTCCCTTGGCGGGTCTGTGTGTGCGAACACGCCGGGCGGCTCTAGTTTATTTGTTATAAACGAGCGAGGCTCCCCGCTCCGTGCCGGGGCGGAGGAGCCGCTGCCCGTGCGGGGGTCGCCGGCGCTTCCTCAGCCCCCGAGGGAGGGACGAGCACGGGCTGCGCCCGCCGCTGCGGCGGGAGAGGGGCGGTCGGGATCGGAGCTGCTTCCCCGCGGGATAACCCAAAAGGAGTGGGAATCAAGCCCAGAACCCCCTCAATCAAGCCCAGAGACCCTCAGGTGCTCGCTCACCTGCTGCGGGCAGCGAGGGCAGGGACGCGCTCCCTCCTCCGCCCCCGAGGGGCTGAGGCGCCCTCGGGGGTCCGGCGGGAGCGCTCCCGCTGGAGTTGCGCTGAAGGGAAAGTCGTGCCCGAAAACCCGCCCGGGGTGTCCCGCGGGTCGGGGTGGCTGTTCCTGGCCGTTCCCAGCCCGCAGCTGGGCTTCCAGAGCCCGGTCGTGAGGGGCTGCTCCCGGCTGTGGCTCCCCCGGTCCTGCCGGCTGGCTCAGCGCGCCGCAGACCGTGTGTGTGCGCGCCGAGCGTTCTGCGTTTTGGCCATTAAAACAACCAAACTTGTGTGTTATTCGTCGAGGTAACGCTGTTACTTGTAATCCTTGAGCTTTAAAGTTTTACGTTATATTGCAGAAAGAGCTCGATTATTAAAAATTAATATTAAAAATCAATAGTGAGGCATCACCTCAGTTTTGGGTTTGCGTCTGCATTTCTGATGCATCACTGTTAAAACTCTTTTTTTTTATTTATTTTTTTTTTTAAATACCGGTCCGTATTACCTAACGTTAAGGCACACGAATTCCCCAATGTGAACATGCGGATGAGCAGCTTAAGCATTGAACTTGTCAGGCGTTGGCTGCAACTTCTTGCGGCACTGATGGGAGAGGTGGGAAGAGTTTGATGCCTGTGGGAACAGACGGATCATGTGCAGGTGTCCCTGTGTGTTACCTGTCCCCACACTCTCCACGTTCCTCACTGGGGGGAAGAAATAGGGGGAAAAAAAGCACCTGGATTGCTGCACTTTAAAATATGTGTGCATTTTCTCCTTCCAACACCAGCTTGTTTTAATCAGACTGTGTGTCATCTCTCATGTATCAAATACTCCACACGTCTTGGTATTAAAGGGCTGCTTAAAACCTGCGTAATGTGTATGAGTTTTGTGCTGTTAATCACCTTTGAGCTCTGATTCCTCAATTCTCATCTCGTTTTTGGTGTAGTCTAATGGAAAATGATGCCATTCCAAGTAGGTGAGAGGTGTTTACCGAAATGTCGTAGCATAGATCGAGCCAAATGCCTGTTAATGGTGTTTTATTCTTTCAGTGAAAATTGTACGTCTTAAGTAAAGCTACAAAGCTGCAGTCCTGCAGCTGCTAAAACTTAAGATAGGTTGTTATCCCCCTCCATCAATTTTGATGATACTTTTCCAGATTCTGTTGGGTTTTGGTTGTTTGGGGTTTTTTTAAGCCATGGCTTAAATCCACTGAATTTTTTAGAATTACTGTAGCTTGGTTGAGTGTGGTGAGGAATAGTAGCCCAGGCAAGGGAGGGGGGGGGAAAGGTTGGTGGCTTTTTCTTTGAGGTACGTGTTGTCTACAGAATTACACAGGGCAGCCTGAGATGTGATGATACAATGTGAAGGCTTGTGGCGATGTGAAGTTTCCTGTTAAATGTAGTCATGAGTTCCAATATTTGTCCTCATGAGACTGTCTATCCTGTATTCTCACATCCTCTAATCAAGTTAAGAGTTTTTAAATTTGCTTTTGAGTTTGTCTCCCCATCTACCATTGTAAGTGAGCGATTTGTCCACGAGTGACAACTTCATGAATACTTTCACTTACATCTACCTTCATGTTCGGGGCTGACACCCCACAATGTGCTGTGTGTCTGCTGGCCTTTGGAATTCTTTAGCTACAGCACTGCTGGCTCAAGTTGATTCCACGAACAGCCAGGGATAAATGCAGCTCGGAGCTGCTCAGTGTCTGGCTCCCTGCAGGAGCACACCGGGGTGGTTTGGGGTTTGTTTTTAAGGTTTGGGTTTCTTCTTACCTCCTGTCAGGTGGAAGAACGTGTATATGTTCATAGAGGATCTAGTAGAGTTCTAGGAACTCTACACTGTTGTAATGACCACCTTGAAATTTATTCTGTAGATGTAAATGTTGTATTTACGTGTGGCTTAATTCAATTTATAATCTTGTGTGTTGCAAAATGTAGCAGTGGAGATGGGTTAGTGCTGGTAGGATCCTTCACGTCAAGATCTGGCCGCTCTTAGCTCTTTAAAGGCCTTTTTAATTTCTCAGAATTTCAGATTTGTTTTTGGGCTGCTCATCATCCATGAAGACACATTTTTGGCATGCCTGAATACCTTTTAAAATAATCTCTAACAAACCGTGTTCTGTGTGGGCAATACATTATTCTGTCTTTGTAAAGCACAGGCTGAGTAGGAATTAATACAGGGTACATCTGTCCTATGCTCAGTCTGCAGGCTGTCCTCGTCTTAATTAAGCTGTGTATTCAAACTAACGTTAAAAACTGGTGTGCAAACGTGGCTTTAAAGTTTAATGTCTGTTTTTCTCTATTTTATGTACACTTGCATATCTCAGATGCAGTATAGTGGGCAGATGGTAGGGAGAGACGCCTGTAATTAGTGATAACTTTGTATTTTTCTCTAAATGTAAGAAAGACCAGAGTAGTTAACTTAAATTTGGAAATACCTTTAAAATTCTTGAGTTTAATTCATGTCTTTTGAGCATGGTCTTGTGAATTGGATGACTAAAGATTTGCAGAACTTGGGGATGGGGGGAAATAACGTTTTCCCGCAGTAGGAAAGAAAACGCTTTCTGAATCTTGAATTATTGGCTTGGCAGAAGAACACATTTTCTTTAAACTTCTTTGTAAAATAGTCCTGGAGATGACAAAGCCGTAGCCACTTCAAGACAAAAAGAATAATCCCACAGCTCAATAATAACTATAAAGTTTTGGATTTATCTTCCCTCTGCTCTTGGTATTTAAAGCAGGGATGTAAGGAAAACTGCATTGGTCACATTATGCATGTATTTATTTATAGTGTAAATACCTTAGTGCAGGTTGTGTTGGAGAAGATCTCTAGCAATGCAGTAATGTGAGAATTCAAATAAGATGAATTCCTATGTGCAATATCTTCAATTTCCTGACTTCACTCAGAGGGCACCGTGTCATCTCTTTTCACTTTCCCTTCCCCAGACTCCATTTCTAAAATAGTAATGACATATTGGACCAAACATAAACGTGGATAAGATAATCTCTGCATTTTGCTAATGAGCAAAGCCACGCTACATTGCATTAGTTTGAAACTAAAAGCTTTGATTTCTTTTCTGCATTAGTCTCATCCACTTGCACACATCTGCTTCTTGTTGGTGCCTGAGCCCAGCCAAGCTCAGAGGTGTGTGCTGGGAGCTGTGTGGTGACTCTGCATCTCAAAGCAGTTGGTCCCTGCCCGGCCTCCCTGCTCTCTGCCTGCTTGGTTTGGGTACTTCTCAATAGCATCTCCTTTGGTGGCCTTACTAAAGTATCTCTGATAAAGAATTGCCCTTGTGTGGAGCTATTAAAATATCAGCTCTAAGGTCGTGTTCTGGTTTGTTTAATACACTTCAAAGCTAATGATTATGGGAAGTGCAGCCCGTGGCTAATGTGATAAAAGCTGCGTGAGTTATCCGCGTCTTTTTCTGGGCTTTTGGAGTCGTTGCAAAGCAGCTGCAGTTCTGAGATGGGAAAAGAGGAAATTTCTTATTCATACAAGCTAATGAGTTAAATGTGTGTATGGCTTTTGGGTTAATAAGGTTTGACCTCCTGTGTTGTAAAGGATTTTTGGTTTAGTCGAGTGTTCAAATATTATGATAATTCTTTGGAAATATTTTTGCAGACCTTGAGACTATTCTGTCCATAATGACAAGTAATTTACTGTCTAGAAGGAGAAAGTTAAAACTAAATGCAACCACCTTGTTTTAACCAAATACCTTCTGATTTCTAGACTGTCTTTGCACTTATTTATGTTCTTGAGCCCTGCAGTTTTTCACCATTACATCTAAATAAATAAATACTTAATAACAGGAACTGTTTCTGCTCTGCTGTGCATGTCTGACAGTTCTAACCCCATGATGACTTGATGGGCCTAATGGACAATCTGCTGCTTCTAGAAAGATCAATTCTGTCTGAATGCAAGCTGAAGCTGTACCATATGTGCAGTGGGACTTCTGCAATGAACAAACCAAGCACTTGTTAGCTGGGAATGGTCTCTCCAGACCTCGGAAAAGCTGCAGTTCCTGTGCTCTTCTGTTTTCATCTATTTTTGTCATCCATGTTTCTGTGTGTGCAGTAGGTTTGGGGGGATTTCCTCATCAGAGAAAATCATTTCCTTTTTAACCTCTTTGAACAACACACTGAAAGCTTTGTTTTGCTTTTGCAGTTCTGACTGAATTCTGAGAATTTTGCTCAGATACCACAGGAGAGTGAGATTTTCATTGCCTTTGCAAGAAGATAATATGCCCAGACATTTGTTCACTAGTTGCATTTGGCGTGTGGAACTTCTTGAGTAGCAATGCCATTCCAGCTCTTGCTTCTCCTGTAGAAGTTTGGAGTGAGGTGGAGAACTTGGACATCTACTTTTACATGTGTATTTTTTTTTTAGCTGACCTTGGCACGTCAAGGTAACGTTCAGAGCGTGGGTACTTTGCCAAGGACTGGCTGTCGGAGCTCCTCACGATCACTCAGCCACTGGAGATGCCTCCTTCCCTGGCAGTACTGCAAAACTCTGGAGTTTAGGAGCTGTTTCTCTCTGAGGTGATGTTCCCTGCCCCAGTTTTCCCCATACATCTCAGTTATGTAAGTTGGAGTTAAGAAGAAAGTGGGTTTAAAGATTTAAGACATCTTTTTTTAATTGGTACACCAAAAGTGCCCTTTTCCAGTGCTTTTCCTTCCACATTTAAATTAAAGCATCTCCTGGAGCATTTAATAATTGTGTACTTCACATGGCAATTGGAGTTCACTGAAGCAACTCATGTTTTCTTTCTCAGATATCTTTTTTTCAGAAGTGTTTGCTCTGGTTTCTAAACTATTTAAAGCAATTAATCAAACCCTGAGACAGCAGGAAGAGCTCACTGTAATATCAGATCTTCAGCTTGAGATCCGGTTGATGCAAAGGGAAGGTGCCCAAATCCCTGGGAGTGTATCTAAAGCCTGTAGGTGAACGATGACCTTTTCATCTGCAAGGAGATATGAGAAGTGGGAGGAAGAAGAGAGGGGAGCTGAGTTATTTTTACTGTAAATATGTCACTTTATTGACTTGTTAATTTCAGATTTATTCAAAAAAAGCAGGAGGAGGAAACAGCAATGTCTGCCAAAAACAAAGTAATTAGTGGGAGTTGAAAGATGTCTAATGATTCTTGCAAGTACTAAAGAGGAATAAACTAGTCTCTTATTAAACTGGATATGGACTTCTAAAACACTGTAGTAATTCTATTTTGTCTTTAAAGCCATGTGCAATTGCATATGGTGAATAAAAACCTCTTTAATACAGTAACATTGTTTATTCACAGTAACAGTACAGGCAGCAGGTGGGGTTTTGATCTAGAAAATGAAATAAAAAAACAAAGCTGACTCCACACTTCTAAAATAAAGGTTCAGATAACACTTGACAAAGCTGATGTTTGAGTCGAAGATGACAGAAGAGTTTTAAATTAATGCTTAATGTGCCTGCTACACCTCCATGGTGTGGTGTGACCAACAAGGTCTTGTTTCATGGCTGCAGGTGCTACGGACCAGCTGCTCTTTGCTGTGCCCAGTGACTGTGGTTAGTCCAGTCCCAGGATCCATCAGCACATCTGCTCTCCTAATTCCCTCCAGCCCAAGGAGCTGTTGGTGGAGGTGTGGAGTTGAGGAGCTGGAAAGAAGAGGACAGCAGTGTCTGAGAATCTCTTCAGAGGAGCAAGGCAAGGTTTTCAAAAGAACAGCCATGCAGGGGTTGTGATGTAACCCTGGGAGATGCAGAGCTGAACCCTTTAATTCGGTGCTGTTCTGCTCTGTGGTTGCTCTGATCTCCTTTTCATCCTGCAGTGATGTTGCCCTAAGTGTGACAGACAGGGATTATGTGTTGTCCCCACTGATGGTAGTGAAAGTCTGGAGGGAATATTTTGCCTTTGCCTCAGGTCATTCCTCTGCATCAGAACTGGGCCTTCCCCCTTCATCTGCTGGCCTGGTTTATCCTCCTCCCTCAATGCCCAGGTTTAGCCCTGAGCACCTCCCTTTCCATGCTCCACTTTCCTCTGCTGTTCCCTCAGTGCTCTGTGCTCCTGCAGTGAGGGCTCACAAATCTTTGCTTCCTTTGACCTCCAAGGGTCCTGACTTCTGCCACCTGCAAGTGCCACCTCAAGGAAGCAGAGCTGTGAGAAGCACTTGCTGTGACTTTCTTTTAGGGTGAGCAGGACTAGGGTTATTACTACCAGTTCAAACAGAAAATAGCAGTAGTCTCTGAAATGTCCCAGCCCCATGTGAACTTGGCCAGAAGTGATGGGGTTTCATTTTAAATTTTTTGTTTGTTTCTTTTAAGCCAGAAGGAATTAAAATGTCTGATGAATAACTTCTTCCCACTTCTCCCCCTGCCCCTCATCTGACAAACTCAGGTGTGTCAGGTGTGTAAAGACCATCTCTAAATAGCTCCTGGGAATCCAGCAAGGCAGGAGATAACAATCTTAGACAAAATGTCACGGTAGCACAAATGCCCACGTGGATTTTGGAGCTTTTGGAGTCTCCACTTGCACAGAAGCTCCTTGGCATCATCTGTAGCTGACAGTTTCCATCTGTTGTTCCTGCCGTGCGTGCGTTAAAATCCTAAAGAAAGCAGGATATTAGATCTATGAGGAGATACCAAGGAAAACAAATACCAGGGGGGAAAAAAAAGCAAAGAGAAATGGCTAATTACAGGGGATATGGAGCAGCAGGACAGATAGAGAAGTATGTAAGTAGTATGAAAGAAGTATGAAAGTAAGTAAGAATCCAATTGACTGTAAGTAGATCTATTTAGAGGGGATGATATACATGAAGCAAAAAATGCCATTGGTAATTTATCACATACAAATGTGAGGGAGGAAAATGTACATAAAATATCAAAACAGTGCACTTGTGGATTTGACAGAAGGGATGGGTGGTCCTCACATGTGAAGTGACAGCCAAATACCCTTCAGCTGCTGGAGGACAAGCTTTCACTCAGCCCCAGTGAAAACAAATTCTTGGAGTGATGGAATCGTATTTCCCAACAAGAGCATGAGGACATCTCGTGTTTGGAAGGAGAGGAAAGCAGCATAAAATCAAATCTGCATATAAGAATTGTTACAAGGAGCTGGGTCTACTGTGGGATCATCCTTACCTGTAGTGAAAGCCCTGTGGAGACAGAGGAGTGATAATATGTGTTCCCACTATTTGTCACTTCAGGATTGGTAGAGACTAATTGAATTGATTTTCACCATCCTTCCCTAATCCTTATCTATGTAACTGTCCTATATTGGAGTTATTACTTAATTCCTTAGGAAGTGTAGGGCTTTAGGAGAATCCCCAGAAATATTGCTGAAGCACTGAGAGAGCAGGGACAAAATTAAATTTTTGCTTTCAAAGGCTCCAGGATTATCCCAGGAGCTCAGAGAAGGTAACACCAGTGGATAGGATAGTTTTAAAGGAAGAAGGAAAAAAGCTCCCATGTTTTTAGATCCTTTGGTAGTGGACAAGTCACTTAATCTATACTTAACCTATGTTTCTCCAATATAAAATGAAAACAGAGTCTTCCTACTCATAAAATAAAATCCATTAATGGCTATGAAGCAGCTGGGTACTAAAAGGTAAAGGTCTATTTGACTGTGATTAGTACTTTTAACAACCTTAATGTATATAAACTGTAAGTAACTAGATGGTCACATAATTCATCTGTCTTAGAGCAGCTTGGTATAGATTTTTAGAGATAGCAGATTGTTCCTATTACTTACTCTAAGGATAAATTGCAACATTTATCATAGACGTCCCATTTTATTTTGTAAATCTTCCAATACAGTGATTGAAGAACACTTTGAAAGCAAATAAGTGCAAATCCTAGATATTGTTTGAATTGTAGGGGGTATTTTGGATCATCCCAATCAAAGAAAAAAAACATCATCAATAGAGTTACACAACACAGAAATGTTATGTTTGTTCAAGGAGGCCGTTAGAACACAGCATTCATTTGGAAATATTTGGGATAATAACCTATCATTCACTCATGGAAAATTGCAGTGTTAAGTTGAATTTCAGTCAAAAAATACTTTATCCTTTTGAAACAAGAAATTGTGCCATCGCTGGAGTCTTGCAAGGTTGTGCATAGACAGGAAGCAGCATATTAATATGAAATTTCCATCTTTTTCATGCTTAGATGGAGCAGATCTGAAGTCAGTTCATTCACCAAAGTGGCAATTTGGAATGACTTGACAAAGCTCACTTGAGGCAATGTGCTCCTGCTGGTTCCCTTTAAATATGGATTATGGAAAACTGCTGAAGATTTTTGCATATTTCAATTACCACTTGTTCCATTTGCTTACATTTTTACCTGGTTGACTAGAGAAATAAAGTTTTTCTGAGCATCTTCTGGCTTATACAAAATCTAGTTAATTAAGACATGCTATACTTTCTCCCCAGAGTCAAAGTATAATGTTCAGCTGCCCGACTTGCATGAATAATCCATCACTGGGAATCATTAATTTAGAAGACAAGCCATGGTAATTGATGTCTTTATGCAAGCTATGAAAATGCTTAGGGAAATCGCTTATTTCTTCTTCAATTATTTTTTTTTTCATTTGTTTTGGAATATTTCAAGGCCTGAGTGGCGTGGATTCTGGAATGGGTTCACCCGAGAGTGATGGTTTCTGTGGGAATCTGGTCTGTTTCTTGGGTTTGAGTAAAAATGAGAATATTTTTAATCTGAAAACGGTTTAAAATCGTAAGACTTAGCCTTGTGCACATGTACTGGATGAACCTGTTTAAGTTTTGGAAGTTTCTAGTAGAAGGACCTGGCACAGTGATATGGGCAGGAGCCTTTATGTGGTAAAAATGCCTTTAAAAATCATGTCATAATTACATCTGGTAATACAACCATTAATACCTGCTGTGTAAGTTGCTATTTAGACCTCTCTATATTACAGGATGAGTTGCCAGCATGTTTTTCTATTTAATTAACCATATAAAAGGCCAATGATATGTATATTTTGTTGCAACACTTACATTTGAAGTTAATTTAGCACATAATTCATAAAGTTCATCCATATGTTACCGTATATGTAACCAGCAGCAAGAAAAGTTACCAATTTTGTTTCCTTTCTAGGAATCTCTGTACTTTCACTCCTGATTGAAATATTAGTGTTTCCTGCCAATTTACAATTATTTTCTTGTCCTCAGAACAAGGAAGAGGCAGTTGGTTGGTATTGAGTGGGAGCCAACACTGGTGGCATTTCAGGAACAGTTCAAAAGTGGAATAACCATAACCCTTCTAGGGATTAAAGCATATATAGTATATATAATAATTTCATATATGCAAAATATTATAGAGTTCAAGTCTTTCAGTTGACTTTAGTGGGACTTGGACTGTAAGTACATAGGACTGTGATGGGTTTTATACCTTACAATGAACTTCTTAAATACTTATTGTGTGATCTGGAGCTGAAAAGCAAAGTGGACCATTTCTACACAGAAATTTAAGATGTAACAATTCTGAAAACAAGCAGCAGACTTTTGTGCTGTGTGTTTTTGGGTTTTTTTGGGTTTTTTTTACACTTGAATATTTATTTCCCATTTAGGCATCAAAATAGAGACTTATTTGCTTGGCTGCTCCTGTTTGTTCCCAGCTGAGCCCTGGTGTGCTGCACCTGGAGAAACCCAGCCCTGAATTTTGACATTGTGCATAGGAACAAAAAGAGAACATGTTCACAATAGGCTGAATTTAAATAGACTTTGCCATTTTGGTTTAATTTCATAAGATACAAGAGGTGAAATAGTGCTGATAACTTCTGTTATTGAAAAATGATAATCACAGCTTTTATGAAGTAGGTAAGCCATGTTTATTAATACTTTCCTGGACGTACAGTGACTTGGCCCTGGGACATTAAATGCCTAAATGGGTTGTGTAATTAACTTTTTTCCACTTACAGATTGAGCAGCTAAACATGCAAAATTTTCTGAGAAGCTCAAATTATTTTTGTTATGCTAGTTTAAGCCAAGGGGAAATAATTCTGATTTTTCAGGCCTTTTAAATAAAAGCAGAGCTGCACAGTGAACAGAACTGGGTTCCTGGTGGAGTTTGTATGGCAGCCATAAATCTCACAAAACGGGGGCTACTTCTGTGTTTCCATCTCTGACACAGAACACAGACTGGAACTTTACTTGCCAGCTTTGCCAAAGAATTCCAAAATCCTTGAACCAAAACTGTGCTTAAAGGGATCTTGTGGCTGTGGGTATAGATCTCCCCAAGCAACGTTTTCCAGAGCTTTCTTGTCTTTGCCAGCAGAATTCTATTGTTAAAGTCCAGCCTGATGTTTTCTTACTACAGTTACAGGCTCTCCTCGACCCGTCCACTCTGTGTACACAGAATAGTACTTTAATTCCTTTTTTCTTCTCCCTTCGTGATTGATATCAAAGTTAGAGACTGAAATAAAACATCCCCAAACTGGCAAAGTTTGAGCTTTTAAATCCATATTAATTTCATACTTGGCTACCTCAACTGGCATCATTGTTAGTCCAATTAAAAAATAAACACCAGCCTTCAAGAATTTGTGGCTGAGCTGTGTCACAGGACAGTCACTGAGGCAGAGGGAATGCTCCTGGTTTTTGGAAGGCACTGCTTCAGCACCTTCCAAAGGTGGGCTTTTATTTCTCAGTAACCACTTCGACCTCTCTGACAATATCATAGAATCATCTGGGTTGGAAGGGACCTCTGAGATCATCAAGTCCAACCCTTGATCCAATCCCGCTGTGGTTCCCAGCCCATGGCACTGATGCCACATCCAGTCTCTTCTTAAAAACCTCCAGGGATGGAGAATCCACCACTTCCCTGGGCAGCCCATTCCAATGGTTGATCACCCTCTCGGGAAAGAAATTCTTTCTAATATCCAACCTTAACCTCCCCTGGCACAACTTGAGACCGAGCCCTCTTGTCTTGCTGAGAGTTGCCTGGGAAAAGAGACCAACCCCCACCTGGCTCTCCCCTCCTGTCAGGGAGTTGCAGAGAGTGAGGAGGTCTCCCCTGAGCCTCCTCTTCCCCAGGTTGAACAGCCCCAGCTCCCTCAGCCTCTCCTCATAGGACTTGTGCTCGAATCCCTTCCCCAGCCTTGTTGCTCTCCTCTGGACCTGCTCCAGGACCTCAATATCCTTCCTGAGCTGAGGGGCCCAGAACTGGACACAGCACTCCAGGGGTGGCCTCACCAGCGCTGAGTCCAGGGGAAGAATCACTTCCTTGGACCTGTTGGCCACACTGTTCCTGATCCAGGCCAGGATCCATTGGCCTTCTTGGCCACCTGGGCACACTCTGGCTCATGTTCAGCTTCCTGTCAATCCAAACTCCCAGGTCCCTCTCTATCTGGCTGCTCTCCAGCCACTCTGTCCCCAGCCCATGGGGCTGCAGGGGGTTGTTGTGGCCAAAGTGCAGGACCGGGCACTTGGCCTTGTTGAACCTCATCCTGTTGGAATCAGCCCAACTCTCCAACCTATCCAGGTCCCTCTGCAGAGCCCTCCTGCCTTCCAGCTGATCGACACTCCCCCCCCCAGCTTAGTGTCATCTGCAAACTTGCTGATGGTGGACTCAATCCCCTCATCTAAATCATCAATAAAGATATTAAACAGAACTGGGCCCGACACTGATCCCTAGTGGCTGGCTGCCAAATACACAGAAATACACACAGTTTGATCAGGAAAATTTCTAGTCAGCAGTTCCTGGAGTGTGTGGGGAGTTGCCAGTGGCAAACAGCAGGTAAATGTGGTGCAGTTCCCTCCCTGAAACAGTTCAGCAGAAAGACCTGTGGAAATCTGAACAACCTGAGGACTTCGAGGGAGTCAGTGCTCTAATTTTGTACTGTCATGGTTTGACTCTTTCTATATAAGACAGGTTAAACTAGTAGAACCTTTAAAATGAGAACAAGGAAATGTTTGTTTAATAAGGCCACAGTAAAGGGTTTTTTTCCCTGATGCAAAGTCGCTGAAGGGGAGTGTGAGAGTGTTTGAGGTTAGGGATCAGCTGTGGCCGTTCAGCCTTGTAATTACAGCTCTGATAAGTGTGTTTTCAAGTCTTGCTCTACTGAGGGTTTCCTTAATCCATCCTAGGCCTTTCCTTGCCCCTCCTAATGCATCGTAACAATTCCTGAAACCTCGTGAATCATGGGAAAACAAGTGTTAGGCTGGTAATTTCTGGCTGTATGGAGACATAAATTCAAGTCCTGCCTGGGCAAGTGCATGGCCATGTCTGACATCATTATTATTGTATTTAGAAACCACAGTAAGCACAAAAATATTATAATTCTCTATGCAGTGAAGACTGGATTGTTTAAAGTCAAGCTTTTTAATGTAGCATTGGGGGAAGGAAAAGGAATAATGAACTTTTAATCCATTTATAGTAGCCTTGGTTACTGTGGACTTTGGGAGCTAAAATAGACATGTATCCTGGTTAAGGTTTGCTGTCTTCTGCTCTTGGCTTCCCCATATTTTTATGAAAACAAGCACAAAACTGCTGCCTCAGCTGGTTACTGTTTGTGCTTTAAGTGTGCAGAAATCCATACCACTGAATGTCACACAGGATGGGACACTGGATCCAGTGGGGCTCTCCTCACCTGTAGGCAGTTTACTGCTTAAAACAACAAATCTCAGTGTTGTTCTTCACTTCAAGGCAGTATATTCTGTACATTCTGCCTTGGATGAATTTGAACAAAGAAGAAACCCACCTGAAGTTATTTTTAGGTTTATAATTTCATGCTGTAAGTAGTGTTTCCCCATTAAATTCTATACCATGCCTGTTTTTCCCCCTAGGAAGCAGGCCCACCATGATTTACAAGTGTCTCATGTATCCCAGTGATAAAGTTGGTGATCACGAGTGAGGTGCACAGCCCACAAGGTGCACAGTTGATCTCTTGTGCTGCCTCAAGGATTAGCAGAGTCTTTGTGTGATGAGAGATGAGCTTTTGCCCATTTACACCTCGGGGTGGATTTGGCTCCGGTGCAATAACTGTCCTGTGGTGACTGGCTGAAAAATGGGCATGATCTGGGCAGTGCTTCCCCTGCAGCTGCACCAGCTCAGGAGGTTTGTGTGAGGCAAGTTGTTCTGGTTGATTGTTGCCCAATGAGTTTGCTGCTGACACATATTGCCTGAAAATTAAAACATTTTTTCTGCCGTGGCTGTGTTAATGCAACTGCTTGGCACAAACTGGGCCTGATTCCTTGCCTTGAGGTACAGCTGCCCACCTCACCTATTCCACAGCTTCCTTTAGACATAACCTGTGGAAAGCTTGAAAATTGGGATCTTATATACAGGCCCAAGAATTCAGGTTGGCCTATTTAGTTTTCAAAGCCACGCTAATTAAAAAGATTAACCTAATTTTTCCCAAGAACGTGGATATTACCCACCAATGTGAAATGTTAGACGCGCATGAATCATGGCTTGTAATACCAAAAATGGGAGTAGTGTTACAGCCTCTCTCACACAAGGTAGAATTAATATTCACTTGCCATAGGGAATCCTTATGGAAACACCTGGGACTTGCTGGAAAACAGGTAGTTTGATTTTTGGGAGGGGAGACAGTGAAGTTACAACCTTCATTTTTCGTTCTGGGCGTTGGAAGTGACTCGATTACTTTCTCTAAGTTATTGGAGTTTTTGAATTATAAAAATAAAACCAAACCCACGGAAAACCCAAAACCGACAACCAAAAAACCCTCTAAAGAAGGGTTTAGAGTGTGTTCCTGGAGCCCTGGGGAGGTTGTGTAGATGGGAGCCAACAGAGCACAGCACAAGTGGCCCGTGATTGCTCTTGTTCATGGGAATTGCTTTAGCATTTAGAGTCGGGTCTAACGTGATACGAACTCCTCTGTGTGGGAGAATAAGCAAGATTAAGACAAATTCAGCTCCCTCCATGTGGTGTTTAAATGGCTCATCATCGAGTGGGTACTTGGAACAGCGTCAGTTCTCATAAACACAAACCAATGAGGCTTGAACAGTGAGCTGCACAAGTGCTCCAAGGCCAGATTCCACCTTCCAGGCACAGCTTGAGTCCTGGACTCTGCACTGAGCTGTTTTGTCCGTGGTGAGCCAAGAGTGATGTTTCAATAGCTACAGGTCTCCAAGGCCGGGACAAACAAAACTATCAGAACAAAAATGAGAATATTTTCTCCCCCCTTCCCCACCCCCCCCAAACGAGTCTTGTTTTTTGCCTCTGACTGAAAAAACTGTATTTCTCTGGCCTTTGCATGTGTTCTGTTGTGAATAAGATGCCTGCACAGCAGGGAGTGGTTTTTCCTCTCTGCCTGTTTCTAACTTTCCCGTTTATCCCTCGAAGCTGCTGCTGTTCCAAACATTCTCTCTGAACAATTCAGACAGACATGCAGGGCACCGAGCTCGCTTCTCATTTTCATGCCCTGCCAGCTTTCCCAGTTTGAACACTATGTTGTTTTTTTTTCTTAAGCTGATAAATTCATGGAAGCTTGAAAGAAATAAGAGGGAGGAAGGACTGTAATGATGATGTGGAGAAACAAGCATGAGGGTTTTCATAGCAGTTCTATCCACTGTGCCCCACTGTGGGGTTGTAACTGCTGTCCAGATACCGGGCGATCAGTTGCTTGTGTTGGTGTCTGGAGTCACGTCTGTAATTGGGCAAATGTCCTGGTTCCTTCCTTCTTTTAGATATTTGCAGAGCTGCTCTCAAGTGGAAACCAAACAAAACCGGAGTTGAAGAGTTGAAGAAATCATGGAGATAAGAGAGGCAAATGGAAATATTTGAAAATACGTGGAAAAATAGCAGCAGAGCAAATAGCAGTGATGCTGAAGCCTGAGAGGCAAGAATTGGAATTGGCCTTAGGGCAGGAGCAAAGAGAAGTTTAATTTTCTTCTCCACGTGGTCTTCCCATGGTTCTCACTCCTTTGGGAAGACGAGTGATCAGCATCCTTCACATCAAAAAGAAATTCTTATTGAATGCCTTGTTTGGAGTTTTCCACTGTGTAAAACCCAGAGTGAAAAATCCTGCTACTGGCTGAATATTATTCTGTAGTTTTTTTTTTAAAAGTCTGTATTTTGTACTAGAAGTTATGCTGCTATCTTAAAGCAATATTTGAAGTGGAGGGGCTTAGAGCTAAATTTTTCTCTCAGCGTTAGTGATGTTGATTAAATGTTCTTGTTTACTGACTCCGTTTCTTCTTTCTCGCCCTCTCGTCCCTGAAGTTTCTGTGCAGCCTGTTTTCACTCGGATTTTTGGATCTGCTGCTCGGGCTCAGCTCACTTGCCAAAACAGCTCTTTCAGCTGCTTTTAAGCCCGGGCTTTCCGGGGCTGTGTCTGCCCCCAGCCCTGTGCCAGGGCAGCTCCATCAGCGGGCGGTGCCAGCGCAGGGCCCGGCTGGTCCGGGGCAGTGCCAGCCCTGCCCCGGGGGCTCCGTGAGCTGTGCTGCTCCACGGGCAGCGCCCAGGGCCGAGCTGCTGCTGCCTGGCAGGGATGGGGCTGTCAGGACACTCTGCCTGGGGCGTGCAGAGCCTTCTCAGACAAACTGTAGCTGGCTGGAAGCTCCGCTGCATCTTCCGTGGAGAAAGGCTACGGAGCCGGGAAGCGTTGGAGGAGCAGTGTCTGTGCGTTGTAAACACAATCCTGGGAGTGATGAATTGCTCCTGGTAATTAATCAGGGTATAACATCTACTTTTAGCGCCGGGGTTAATTGTTTTTTGGGCTTTTCTGAAACAATCTGTGTGTCTTATTACTGTACTGTGAGAAACTAATTCTGATCTCAGTAGCGTTAACAGAAGGGGAAAATAACTCTCCTGGCAAGAGGGACGTTACCTAAATGTAAATGGAGCCCAGTGTTGATTTCAAGGCTGAAGCCAATGTTATTTTGGAGGAAAACAAGCTGTTTTGTATGTCAGGCTTGCTTTCAGTTTATGAAGTGACAGACTCCTTTTCTGAAATCCTGATACATTTTAATTAACTTTCTTCATCATCTTGACACAGTTGTACCATAGCCTGATCTCTTTGCTTCTGAAGTCCTTGTGAAGGGAGCTGGACAAAGTATTGAAGAATTAACTTCTGCTTTGATCTTTTGAAACGCTATTTAATACATAATGTATATTCTTCTACTTAGTTATTTGGGGATGCTTCAAAGATTATCATTCTTCACTGCATTTTGTTAAAGACATTTGAAAACTTTCCTGAGTTGGTTGTTAGGCTTTTGAAAGGCATTCAGCAAGTGTCCTCCAGAGACACCCAATTTTAAGGTACTTTTGATGCAAAATCCCCTCTTCCTACAATCCTGGATAGTGAAGGGTTCCTGTTCTGTTTTTGTTTCTCCCTAATTAGTCGTGTCTTCCCGTCCTCCAACTTCAGAAGGTTTAAAATTGGCTGTGAGAGCTTGTTAGGATGCCAGACAAAGCATATAGACTAATGTAACAGATCTCAAGTGGCTTTATCCGTAAATGGGGAGCTGCAAGAAAGTGTGTGGCACTTGAAACACTGTATTGCAAACTCACTTGCTGTAAAAATGCTTTCACCAAATGTATTATTAATATATTTTGGTTCTGCTGAAACTGTAATATCATCCTGCATTAGAGCAATATCTGTGACATAAGTGACAGCTTTCATCACTTATAAAACTCTGCTCCAGTACACGCAGGAACGGCGCCTTTAGACTTAAACTGCACTGATTGCATCTGGCAGTTGCATATGGTGAAACTTAACTACTGCCCTTTAATTAAATTATAGTGGGAACTTGCTGCTGGGAGCTTCCTGATCGACCGAATTTCACAGTAAAATAGCAGAAATGTGACTTATTGTAAGTAAGGAGATGTGCAGTACGTGCAAGAGCAGGCAAGTTGTTGTTCTTGTTTGGAAAAGAACTGATTGCAGTGTGGCTTTTCTGCTGCTCCTGATAGAAAGTGACTGCTGCAGAATCAGATCACACCCTGCCTTTCCCAAACAGCCCCAAGGAAATCTAAAGGGAGGGAAGAGGATGGGGCTGTCTCGTTTGGGGTGTTATCCCCAGAGGTTGCACTGTGAGTGGAGCACTGCCTTGGCCTTCTCACTCCAAACAAACGTTATTGCAAAAGTAGAACTTGTCAGAATTGATTCTTGAGAGCTTCTGAGACCCAGCTTCACCTTCTGTGCCTGGGTATTGTCCCTCCTTCTATGGTCAAGTCAGGTCAACACCTTCACCACAAGACCAATGTGCATGAGGGTGACCCCCTTCAGGGGATGTACAGGGCTGTCAGCCCTCACTGAGGCAGCAGTGGATGTTAAAACAACCAAACCAAGCAATCTATGCCTGATTAAGCTGCTTCTGTGGAACTTGACAGGTAGACCCTCAGTTTTGATCTGTTAAAAGCGGATCCAGTATAATATTTCAATCTCCAGCCTAGAAATTCTCCCCAGCCAGGCTTTGTTGACTTTGTTGGAAGGGTCACGTGCACACCTCCAATTCTCTGCCTCTAGAATCCTCAAATTCCCTAATGTTTCAAATTTTCTCCTTCACAGAGCTTGTGGGTTTTGTGTTTCCTTATTTATAGCTTTCACTTTGTGGGGCACACTGGAGCTGTCACAAGTAAAGCACTCTGCCAAACTCTTTCCAAATATTTTTTTTTCCTTGTAGACAGAAGAAACAAATAGAGAAATTGCATACAAGTCCTCCCAACTGCAGGCCTTACAGTAGTAGTTTTTGAATTAAGACCACCTTTTTTAAATTGTCGAGACATGTATTTAGATGTTCGCTTCAGGCTATTCAAATTTAAGTATTTTGGACATGGCTTCTCAGCATCTCTTTTTTATTTTTTAATTGGAGCTGAGGGAATACGCTTGAGGAAGCGCAATTAAGACAACTTTGGCTTGCATAATTGCCCTAGCAGGTTAGTGACTCAGTGCCAGGCTCCATGAAAGTTTAAAAACATTTGGGATTTAATGGTAAAAATTGTCAATAGGAAAGTTTTCAAGGTACCATTTTCCTTTCAGGTTTTCACGAAGCTCCTGGTTCTGCGGAGTCATTTAAAAAATGAGGGGCACAGCTTGCTGTGCTTTGGAGAGCAAGGTTTTAGTGCAGTCCAAAAACTTCCTATGGAATGACTCCTCTTGGTCTTAGTCACTATATCCTGGAGGTTTAAATGCTATTTTCTATATTGTTATTGTGCTGCTTCTAATGAAATTAACCTCGAGGTTTCCTGCTCCAGAAGGCAATGACACCATAATTGACAGATGGTGATAAAATGCCATAAGTTTATTACTAATGTTTGTGCAGATTGAAATATGGGTGTCATGGCACATGTATGGAACAAACAGATTCCAACAAGCTTAATGGTTGTACTCGTGTCTGTGGGATCTCTGCTTGACAAGGTCAGATGCTCACATAAGCTGAGGATAAACATTTTTTAGGGATAAACATGTTTTGCAGCGCAGAAAATGTAAATACATGCCCTAATATGAGGGACTTGACTTGCTGGCTGAATGTAACACATGTCAGAGCAGTGATGTGCCTGCCTGCTGTTGAGAGGAATGTATAATTTTCCAAGATTGTCACCACTTCCAGGAACCAAAGTACTTCTAATAACCAAAGGACTTGGCAGATCCCTTCATGTGCTGCTTGCACTGTCCCCGATAGCTGGAGCTTAAAACATTTTATGGACATCTAGTTATTTTCCCATTTCCTTGGGTATATTCTCCTGGCTCTAAGCAGTAACACCTCATGAATTGCATGTCTGTTGCTGTGAGAATTGGCACTTTAATTTCCCTGCTATCACCTCCAGGCAGGCTCTGGATCAGCTGCACGTGTAAGGATGCCCCAGTGCATTGTGTGGGCAGGAGTTCCCATTAGGATGTTTGATTCCAGCACTTAGCCCTTGCTCTGCTGTCCCCTCTACACCTGTGCCACTGGTTATGGAAAAGAAATTATTTCTCAGGTGAAGTCAGCTCAGGTTTGAGCTTTGTTTTGTGCTGGGGGGAGAGAGGGGCTGAGTGATGGGGAGGAAGAGGACAATGAACAAAGTGAGCAGCTGATGAAGTGTCACAATCCTTCTGTGGGAGGTAAAACCACAACCTTCCAGTTGGGAGAATACTTCTGCTCCAGCAGAAGCATTTTTACCCATCTTCAAACAAAAATCTGAAAGGTTGGATTTCTAAGCGAAGGAGAAAGGACTGAAAAAGCGATTCTGATGTTGTTCTGCAGAGGATCAAGTGGCTTTGTAAGACCCTTGAGGGCTGTGGCAGCAGCCACAGTCCCCTGTTGTTGCAGGCCAAGCCTGAACTAGTCCAGGAGCAAATCCTGGCCATCAGTGGGAGCCTCCTCTGCACATCCTTCAGGGTAGCCATGACAACCACTGCTGGTCCTGGGGACTGCTGAGGATCTCACTCACTGCTCCTGCATCTCCTGTGCTCAGCTGGGGCTCTCTGGGCTCCTTGTGGAGGGAGAGTTGTGTTCATTTTCTAAACTGTTACTACTGGTTAGGTGATCCCTCCCTGTTTGATCCTGTGTTGGTTGATGTGATTGCCAACCAGAAATCACCCAGAGTAAAGGTACCTGCAGCAATTGTATTTACTGACTGGCAGAGCAGCAGTGACTGAATTTCACCAATTTCAAACTTCTCCCAGAATTAATCTGTCGCAAACACGATAGTTTTGGTTGGGTTTGAGGGGAAGGAGAATCACCCAGCTCCTCCCTGAATCCATAAATAGCGTTTTTTTCCCTCTGACCATCAGCTCTTGTTCCCTGAGTACATTCAGCTCTTGCTTTATCAAATTGTTCTGCCAGACTTCTGTCTGTTACTGCAGACGCTCTTTACAGGAGAGAGTGTAATCAGTCCTGCTTTTCTCCCCAAGCTTTTCTTCTACACACTGATGAGGAATCAGCACTTTTTCTCATTTGTGCCTCCCACTCCACTGGTGTTGAGTTTGCAGGTAGCCAGGAGTGATCTTTAAGGCAACTAATCTTAGTTTAGTCTCTGTGTACTGAGGAACTGAGGCAATATATATATACCAGCTTTATTTTGTAAGCTTTTAAAGCCATAAATGAGTTTCTTTATAAAACCCTCTGTCTGTAGAGGTGTTAAAGACAAGGAAATTATAACCCATTTTTTCAACCTGTCTGACAAGTACAAGGTACTAGAATGCAACCCTTAATTGAATTTTTGGCACCTTCCTACGCTGAGTCCAGTTCTGGCTGTTTCAAATTTCACAGTACTTTGTGTCTGTGAACTCAGTTGGAGTTTGTTGATATGATACCTCCCAAAATATCTTGTCTTACAGAGAACACCGGCCCCTTCTGCATCTCGCTGAGAGCACATGTGATGAACCGAATAGTTCAGGGTTTGTGGGAGTGAGGGGGCGATGTTGTTCTGCTTCCTCTTAGTCATCCCAGCCTTATGCTCGGGAGAGGCAGGAGCTGGAGAGAAGCAGCAGTTCTGTGTTTATCATACGAGTGTTTTTCTTCAAACATTGCAAAAACGGGTGTTCCTTGTGCCCAGGAGCACATCTGGGCTGGCCAAGGGCAGGAGAACGGGAATGCTGCCCTCACACTGAGCTGGTTATGAGCACTTGTGGAAATGGACTGGGCTGACTGTCAGGACTGATGACAACTTTGCAGCAGTTTTCTGAAATTCTGGATGAAAAGGTTCCCTGGGAATTGAACTGGTTGTGACCTCAATGCCAGTACCTGCTGAAGGACATCTGGAATCTTATGGTTTAGTGTTCTGTCACTGCCTTTTTATCCTGAGAACAGTTGCAAGCAAGAGCAAAACTAATACTCTGACAAACCTCTGCGGCAACTGTGATACAGGATTGTTTTGCAAGGACAGTGTTTGTATATTTGTGCTGATTTGTTGATTGCCTGGCAGGAAAGGTGTTCATGCATCAAGATAAAATAAAACAAAACTCTCTGTCTTAGACTGGCCCTCAAATGAGAAGCTCATATTGTTGGTCTTAACATCTGTGTGATTGAGGAGTGAAGGTATTTTTAACAGCTTTTTTTCAGTCCTACATGTAGCCAAGAGATGGAAAGTGCACAGAGTAACATTTGAAACTGATGGCTCTTGATTTTTAAACATTGCTCGGTGGGGACTTTGACTCCCTTCCCACTGCTGCAGTGTTATTTAAGTGGATTGCACTGATGCAGATCAGCACTGACAGGCTGTGCTGGGGATGTCTGAGGAGGAGACAAAAGACTGAGTAAAAAGTTTGATGATACTCATAGGAACCCTTTAACTTTCTGGATGTATGTTACATAATGTTCAGCCTCACTGCCTTCACTTAGGGCGTGTTTGTGAGGAGGGCACAGTGGATTCCCAGCTGCTCTCAGGGCTGCTGCAGTGACAAACCAGGGTTGCCCCTGCCTCTTCCAGGACACAGATGCTGAGAACTTGCTGCACATAATTAGTGCTCAGCTGTTGGTTGGATCCAGCCCTCCTGCACGAGGAGGGATAAAACCAAAAGTAATAGAGCCTGAAGTGAGGCAGGATCAGGGAAGCAGGAACTGCTCTGACTGGAATGCCAATTAAGAGCTGGATTCCCCGTTGTCAGAACAGTGAACTCATGTACCAGAAGTGAGAGAAGAATTGAACTGAGGAATTTACCACAGACATCTTTGATTAGATGGATAAGATAAGACCATTTTCACCCTGGCTGGCAGGGATGGATCAGATGTCTCTGGTGTTTTACAGCCTCTTCCCCGCTGACCATCTTCAGTTTGCTTTAAATCACCTTCCCTTGCATTGTGCTCATTGTATATTTGTACATTTTCACAAATATCTTCAGAGAGCAGTGCCAGCCAAAGAGCTGGTCACATCCTCTGCCTACACCCAGGTGCTCATTCCTGCATCCCTGCTGTCTTCCTTTTCCCTGGACATGTGGGTGGGGAACTTCCCTGTGAATTCTGTTGGAAAACCTCTCTAGACTGAAGCAATGTGGAAGGGGCAGGGGGGAAATAGAGATTGTTAGACTTTATTTCATTTTACTGGGAGCTTTAATTCTGCACAGCTCAACCTCTTGTGTTACCATCAGTGGAATCTGGCATGTATTTAAAAACAGACATTTGGTAATTTGTCTTGTTAAGTGCATTTCAGTATAAATTGTATTTGTCTCCATCTATGTATTTACCCCATTTTCTGTCCAACTAAATAATGAAAAGTATTGTAACTTAATTATTTCACATAAGGAGCTTTTCCAGAGTGGTCACGAAGAAACATGCCTTTGATTTGTAAATAATTTGGGGGTTTTTAACATTGTCTAATATCAAATATTTTATTAGCATCCAGACAGTCTGACCTGCACATTAAGCACTTAATTAAGATGTATAAACTTCCCCCCTGCAATTATTTAAGCCTGTCTGGCAATAGCACACAGGACAAAGATCAGTGATGGAGGGCTGAACAGCTGCCTCTGCAACTGAAGGGCTGGGGAATTTGACTTTTTCAAAATTGAAGGTTATTTTATATCTGTTTTAACCATGTCAGGTCTCAAAGTGAGCTCAAACAATTCTTGATCCGGGAGGGGAAAGCTGAGCTCTCTGTATAATTGCATCCACATTGAGCTGCACAACTGGTTTGTATGGATTAGGATGGGAGAGTCCCCAGATTTGGGTTCATCCTCAACCAAAGAAAGATGAGCTTCTGTTTATCTATTTTTTGAGCCCCGTTTCTGAGGCTGCTCTAGACCTGTGTGACGTGGGTTCATTAAGCCTTTCTTGCCTTGTGCAGCTTTTAGGATAAGAGAATAATACCTGGGCTCAGTCTATCCCAAGGATGTGCTGACTGAAGTCTTATGTAACAATGTGAGAGTTGTGTTTTTCTAAAATAAAGAAATCTAGAATACCCCTGATCACAGAGAAATCCAGTTATTTTCTATAACACAAACCTTAATATCCTTAAGTCAATACTTTCTAAACGGACAGGTTTAAAAAAAAAATGAACTGCTATGAAGAAAAACAGTTATTGGGGAAGTTTGTGGTGTGTGGAAAATGGTTTTGGTTGTAAAAAACTGAGTCTTTGTGAAATAAGTAGTGATGGTCAGAGTGCAGTGTTTGCCACTGGGCAGCAGTGAAGTGCTGGGGAGTTTTGGGAGTGAAACACGTCAGCAGCAACTGTTAAACCTGGTGCTTCAGGCTTGTATGGCTTGTCTGGGCTGTTCTTAAACAGAGTAAGAGCCTTCAGTGGAGACTTTTGATACCTTGCTGAGGATCAGAGGAAGATTGATCAGGTAGCCCAGAGAGAGGAGGTGATGCCGGCACAGAGGAGAGTTTACTGGAAATGGAGAAAAGGGGGATATTCCTCACATATATGGAAACAACCATGAGAAAGGAGAGGAGGGGCAGGGGAGAGTCAAGGCTCTCCTTTTCCCTGAACTCTGTGTGATCCCTGCACTGGTTCATCTGTTTAATTTTCTCAGTTCAGGACTAAACAAATCCAAGGCTGGGGGACAGGAGGAATCTTAACCAGTGCCAGCCCCAGTGGCTGCCAAGGCACGTGTGTGTACCCAGTTGTCCTCTGTATTTTCTCAGCTATAAAATGTGAGTAATAACACTTAAATTGTGGATCATTCTGTTGTGTGAGTGAATTAGATGCTGCTACACAGGGCTTTGAAGATGAAATGCAGAATATAAATGCTGTATAAAGCTTGCTTTGTGCCATGGATATAGAACTCCATGGAAATGGGGGCCCGGGATTGCTGGGAAGCATAAGGAGAGGCACTTGGGCTGGCTGCATGCAGATGGGTTCAGTGGAGCAGCAGCATTCCCACAGTTTGTGCTGGGCTGAGGAGCCCTGCACACTGACACAACAACATGGAAACACTGCTGGAATAAAGCTTTTAGTCCTGTCCTGTCCAACCTCCTGCCTCGGGAGGATTGGCTCTGCTGTGTGTTAGAGACACCAGGAGTGGCAGAGGGAAGGAACTGAAATGTGAGCTCTGTTGGTTGTGTTTCTCACCCAAGACATGGAGCATTAGTGGGTCAGATGCTGAGGGAGCACGGAGTGTAAAGGGAAAAAATGGAAGGATGGGGATACACACACACTGCTCCAGGAGCTGGAATTTTACTGTTGGCAGTGTGATGAGCTGCACTGGGGTTATTCAGAGTGAGGACTGTTGCTTACTGAAGCATTTTGCAAAGCTTGAAGGATGGATTAGTCAAAAGCATCAATCAGTGCTCACCCTTTTTTTTGATTTAGTTCACTTTCTTGTTTCCACAAGAATCTTCCTGCCTGGTATGTACAGTAACCCACTCTGAGGGGGTGTTGACTCCTGGCCAGCATAGCTACCCAACTTTTCACATTATTTACTAACAAAAGGAGTTTCATTTGGTAACCAAGGAATGATTGATTTTTCTTTCAAAGAAGTTTTGGCTGCTTGCCACATGTTTTGCAAAAGAACAACCTCACGGTACAATAACTTTGTCACTGTGTCAGCGAGCTCTCATGCACTGCTGGAAATATTTTTACCTTTTGGGGGCTTAGAGTGACTTAGATGGATAAGTTGTATCTTACTGGAAGGTCAAATGAAAGAAATAGTGGACTTTTGGGTCTCCTTGGTGAAAAAATACAGAAGCACAAACCGATTCCAGGTCAGCCTTGCTGAACAACCACAGGAGCAGAATTCAAACATGAAGTAGGAAAGGTGTTGCTGTCTTTGGGGTCTTTTTCTGTAGTAGCCATGAGTGTTTTGTTAATCTGGGGCTGGAAGAGTTCAAAAACATACATTTACCTACCGAAGTAAATAATTTTTGTTTGAAAATAGATCCTTACCTCAGTTTGAACATTCTCCTCCAAATAACTGCATTGTGCATTGAGCTCTGACCCGGGTTTTCTTTCCCCACAGACTTAAGACTAAAGTTGAATCTTGTTTTACTTGAACAAAGTTAACTTATTTTCTCTAAAATTTATCTTGCAGATCTTAAAATCTCAAGTCATGTATTTCCTTGGACTGTTGTCTTTGCTTGTTTTGCAAAGTGAAGCCTTCAAGACCAATTTTCCCGATGAAACCATTGCTGAGCTCTCTGTGAACATTTACAACCAGCTGAGAGCCACCAGAGAAGATGAGAACATCCTTTTCTCTCCTCTGAGCATTGCACTGGCCATGGGAATGGTGGAGCTGGGAGCCCATGGAACCACTTTGAAAGAGATTCGACATTCCTTGGGCTTTGACAGCTTGAAAAATGGTGAGGCCTCTTAATCATGTGCTACTTTTTTACATAAACAGGTGGCAATGCCAGAACAAGGATGCAGGTGGCCTGGTCATGTCCTTGGGTTGTTAATCACTGTTTTTTTTGGTGTCCTGTTGATGGTCTGGATGTGCTGGAACACGTTTGAGTGGGTTCTGCATGAGCTGAGAGCAGCTAACACACAACCTGGGTACCCTTGGGTACCTGAATCTTCAGCTACTGCAGCCAACTGTCCATCTTGCTTGCTGCAGAACAAGCTTGCCTTTGCCTCCAGGGATATAAGAAGATTTTTAGGAACATCCTTTTTAGGGATTAATAGTGAAACCTGAAAGGCAAGCAGTAGTTTCAGCAAAATTGGTTATATTGATATCAAAGGAACTGGTTTGAAACCTGAATGAAATTTCTTATTCATACAAAGGGCTGGACTTTCAAGTCTTCAGTGAAAGGATCTTGGGGAGGAATTTCTGAACACGGTGACCAAGCTGTGTTTAACAAAACCACTGCAGGGATGATGCCTCTCTGTGGAGGCACAAATTTAATTCTGCAATTTGTCTCTAGAACATTAATCAATTATCCCTCAGCTCTAATTGAAGGAGTTATGCAGTTGGTTTGAGCTGGGCCATTCACTCTTCTCACTGAGTGGTATTCAGTGAGAGCATCTCCATGATTTCTGCTTGGAATATATCATTGCAATCAGATTTTAAGGTTTGTTGTTTTTTTTTAAATTGGAAATTTCAGCTTAAGGTATATGATGCAGCAGTACAAGCTTCCTAGACTGCTGTAGTCCTCCTCAGGATTCCTCATTACCCAAGCAAATGATTCTGTCCTGCCCCACACAGGATCCTGGGAAATTCTGGACCTGCTTTTTAGCATAGAGAACTTAGTTTCAAAATTTGAGATCCGTTTTTCCTTAAACAACTGGCTTTTAGGATGGAACAAAAGTTCTGTTAAGGATTTGTGGTGGCAAGACATACAAATGTGACCAGTAATAATTTCTTTAATTGCTCTTTTGATGTTGAAAGGATTTCCATTGATACCTTTGTCTCTGATGGGATTCAAATGTCTCATTAATTATACCAATTATAACTAGTAGAGAAAATAAGCTCCAAGTAATATGTTCTTGTAAAATATTCCTTCAGATCTGAAGATGTGTGTGTAGGTTTAGAAACAAGTTTATTTAAAAAAAGAAGACTTTTATTTTTTTGTCTTAGTGAATTTTCAGCAGAAAAAAACATAGATTAACTGGTTTTTTTTCTGAACCACTGAAGCTGTTTTTCTTCCCTCAGGTGAAGAATTTACCTTCCTGAAGGACCTTTCTGACATGGCAACTACTGAAGAAAGTCATTACGTGCTGGATATCGCCAACTCCCTGTATGTGCAGAATGGGTTCCATGTCAGTGACAAATTCCTGCAGTTGGTCAAAAAATACTTTAAAGCTGAAGTGGAGAATGTGGATTTCAGCCAAAGTGCAGCAGTTGCTGCCCAAATCAACAAGTGGGTGGAGAATCACACAAACAGTAAGTCCACGGGATTCTTTTGGACACTTCCTGCAGGAAGTGTTTCTGTTTCCAGACTTCTGCAGTGTTGTTGAATTGTTGCCTTGGCTTTTATCTCTTCTGTTTGAGTCTGAAGTTTTTCCTCCTACAAAAACAATTCTAGTATTTCTATTTTTTCCTGTGTGGGAATGATCTGTCACAAGTAATATTAGTCATGTAGCGTCTATTTGAATTTTTTTTTCCCTCTGGTCTTACCATCTTAAAGTACCTTTAACATTTATTGAATGAGAATGTTTTAACAGTAGACATTTTAATAGTATTTTAATATTGATTTTGGTATTAAATTATATTAAAAAAGACAAGTATTATTGCCAATGGGAGAAAATTTTGTCTACAAAGGAATTGTTGGACTGTGCTTTGGATGTGTGTAGTATCACTACTCTGAGGAACTCAGAGTGACAAGGTACTGAGAAATAGACTATTTGGGAATTTAAAGGTAATTTTGAAGCACAAAATCAGGCTCTGTAATGGAATTTTTTGCAATGGGAGGAATTGATAGAGTGTTTAGAGAGTAGTTGATTTTAGGACGACTGTCAACAGTTTCACAACACAAATTTGCAGCCGGGGATTAAGCCCAAAATTACTGCTGTAAATAAGCACACTGAGAGCTGATTGATGCAGTGCTGGCTTGGCTTGTCAGATCCCAAAGAGGAGACATTCCCTGGATACCTGCAGAGTCTCCAGGTTAGGAAGTGCAGTTACTTCTCCCATCGTAAGGATCAAAGCATCATCTCCTTCTGGTTCATCTGGCCCACTCTGAAGGTTGATATTTTAAGAGGAATTCATCAGGTCTGACTCTAACCCAGTTGTACCATTGGAAATTTGAAGGGATCAGGGTCCCCATAAGGAATTCACCACATCACCATGTGGTCTGAGCATTTAAGAATCCATAATGCCTTATGGAAATGGCTCCAAAGCGGGAAAACTCCTCATGTAATGCTTTTATTCCAGTTTGACAATGATCTGGTGTTTTTCCAGGGGAACGTGGCAGCTGTTGTGTCCATAACAAACTCTGCCCTTTATCTCAATCTCCAGATAGAGATGGATGTCAGTGATGCAGCAGATTGCCAAATGTTTTCAGGGAAACCTGGGGTCTGTCTGAGGGAAAAGGAAAAACAGGGCTGACAAAGACTGGGGGGCTCTTGGCATCAGGCTGGGATGTAACAGTCCCTCAGCTGCTCTCTGGCCACTCCATCTCATTCCCTCCTGCCTCCAGCTCTGACAGAGGAGGAGGCTCATGTTCTCCTTAGGAAAGGGGTTCAGGACAGGCGGGTTTCCAGTTCCAGCAGGATGAGCCTGATGGGAGGCTCAGAGCAGAAACCAGAACTGTCAAAGGTTTCTCTGGGCAGAAAAATGCCTCACATTTCATTAGTGTGCTAACGAGATGTGCCTGAAAAAACATAAAGCAATATGACTTCCCAAATAGAAACAGAAACCTGGAAGTGCTTTCCTTCTTAATGTTTTCTTTTTCTTTTTTCCATCTCCTAGTGAGTGTGGCAGTATCAGTCACACCTCGTTCCTTTATCCTTCTGGATAAAATGGAGCACAGACAGCAACCCGGAAGAAATCCTGCCCTGGGATACACAAATTTCACACCAGTTAGTCAGGATCATGTGCTCCAGAAAGCAGAATTAATTTGTTTTTTAAACCATGGATTAAGGAGTAATAATTAGACCGAGGAATGTGTTTATTTAATTTATTATTGCAATATCAGTTAAAAATAGAAGTGAGCAAGAAAAGCTGTCATTCTTCAAGAGCAGCAGCAGAGCTGGTCAGTGCACCAAATTTACCAAACTGGAAGTGATTTTGCTGAAATCAAGCCATGTAAGATGAGCTAAAGCAGGTACCAGAGTGTGTTGTGAGGGGAATGGTGATGTAGGAGTGGGAGCAGAGCAGCCACCCCGCTCAGCTGAACAGAGCAGATGCTCCGTGGCTCTTCCCTTTTGCTGTTCAGGAGCTGATGCCAGTGGAGCAAATGCTGTGAGTTCATGTGGGGTTTTGATGATCAGCCCTTACTTTGGAGTCAGTAGGGCACTGCTGGAATGGAATGCTTCCTTCCAAACTGGCCCAGGGGGAGTTCCAGTGGGTGCACTTTAAACCGAGCACCCGTTTCAGTGCTTCTTGGGATCGGAGCCAAAGTTTACACAAGTTCTGCCCTCAAGATGAAAATGCTGAACTGTTTCGTAGCCCCAGTGTGAACATTCCATGTGTGACCCTTTTCCACATGGTTTCCTTGTGGGATATATTTAGTAGTGATCAAGAAACACTTGACTAACTTGTGCTTGATGGAAGGGTTTATGCACCTACACTGTGATTTAGGTTTACAAAACACTGGCAGTTTAATTTGAGATTTAATGAAACATCTGAATTGGAAATTACATGTTAACACAGCTTTTTATTTTCTTGCATTTTTCCAAGCTGTCTCAAGTTTTGATTTAATGCTCAGCTTGACACACAGACTGACAGTTGGGTTTCTTTTTAGGTATGATCAAAGATTTTGTGTCTTCGGGAGATTTTGGTGCTCTCACTCATTTGGCTCTCATCAATGCAATCTACTTTAAGGGCAACTGGAAGTCACAGTTCAGACCTGAAAATACAAGAACTTTTTCTTTCACTAAAGATGATGAAAGTGAAGTGCAAATTCCCATGATGTACCAACAGGGAGAGTTTTACTACGGTGAGTTGGACCTTTAGCAGTTTAAAGCCAGTAAGTCTTGGCTTAGTGGGTTTGTTGCAGTAATGTTAATTTGAACTGTTGTCTCTTCTTTCACCTGGAATTTTTAATGTGCTCTTTGCCCAATGAAGGGACTCAGATTTTGGTGTCTTTCCCAAATGTGTATGTGATAACTAGGTAACAATTTTAATGACCTGTTTGGTGCCACATGGTGGATTTCAGAATGTTTATCCCTTGTATTTAACCTCTTTACAATTCTCAAGTTAGTCCTGCTTATCACAAAAATATTTTTCTTGTCCTGTGCTAAATATTAAAATGAGTCATATTTGCTCAGAACTGTTGTAATATCCTTGAAAAGGTAAAATAGGGTTTTTTTGAACAGCAGAACTAATGATCATTTTTATCTTGAACTTGAGTTCCAAGGGGGCTCTGTGGTGTCTGGCATTGGCAGCATTTCACTGAGTCTCATCACTGAAAAATTATCTCTCCTGAATACAAAACCTCTGCCCATTTCCATGAAAGTCTTGGCTGCCTTAAATTTTAGCCTCCTCATAAAAGTGTAGTTATCTCCAATTATCTCCATGTGTCATTGCATGAGCTTGTGTTCTTCAGGAAATCAAATGTAAACCTCAAATCCTATGATGAAGAAACTAATACAAATTTTATACAGAATAAGTAGGGTCATTTATATGTTTATTATTATGTGTGTTTAGTAAACACTACTTAGTATTAGGGTTCTGTTTTCCTTTATCTCCAGTAAAGACAAAAGAAAATCCTTCTAATGGCTTTTTTTGTTGTTTTTCTGTTATAGGGGAGTTCAGTGATGGCTCCAATGAAGCAGGTGGCATCTACCAGGTTCTGGAGATCCCCTATGAGGGAGATGAGATCAGTATGATGATCGTGCTGTCCAGGCAGGAGGTTCCACTGGTCACACTGGAACCACTGGTCAAAGCCTCCTTGATTAACGAATGGGCCAATTCTGTAAAGAAGCAGAAAGTGGAAGTGTATTTACCAAGGTGAGAATGTGCTCCCATGGCACTGGAAGGGGAAAAACTGAATCCAAAATGGTTGGAGGAGCAGAGTAGGGAAAACTTGTCCATCTTGCCCAGGGCTGTGGTTCTGGAGCACCCACAGGAAGGTTGCTTTGACAGGAAAGCCTGGGGGGTGTGGGGCAGAATGATGATGGGTTGAGCAACAGATGAGCTCTGCTTTTATATCCCTTTCATAAAACACTCCAGAGAGGAAAGTTTCCTCCTCATCAGGAGCATTTCCACTCGGAATGATGCTCAGAGTACTGCAGAACTCATTATGGATAAGCCCCATTTAGACAGGAGCCCCAGAAATAGTGCAAGTCTCAACTATCAGATGTTTCATTTAGGTGCTAATTAGGTTTCTGTGTGCTGCTATTTGAAGAAGTTCTAGTGGTGTGTGTCTGTGTGGATACAAATGGTTGAGTGTTGAGAAATAATTCCAGTCAATTTGGGGCTTTTTTTCTTTGCTGAAATAAATGCTGCTTGCTTTTTCCTGAGAGAAGCAACAGAATAACAAGACATTATAGCAGAAGGGATGAAGCTTCTCTTGGTTCATTTGCAGGTTGTGGATGCTCAGTGGCAATTTGCTCCCATCTACCACTTAGGATCTTTTCTGGAATCCTGCTTCATCCACCTCTAATTATTTTTTGTGCTCTGTGCCTGATTCAGCAGCAGAGTTGTTTACTACTAAATGTCACTAATAATATACAGTTGGATCACTGTGTCCTGCAAGTGATTCATCATGATTTCATGGAAGTGTTTATGTAACAATAGGGCACAGTTTGAATGGAATCACTTCACCTTGCTCTGTTTTTGTGGCACTGTGAAGTGGGCACAGAGCAGCAGGAAAAATAAACTGCAGTGAATCCTTTTAATCATTAAAATAGTTGCTTTCAGGTGAGTTGGAGATTGGAGTTTGTCACATTTCCCATGTTAAGGCTCCCTGCAGTCCATCAGCTTCCTTTCCAAAGCCAAGACCACTTTCCAGAAGCTGAACTGCAGCTGAGCACAATAAACAAGGCTGGCCAGGATAAATTAGGTTGAGATGGACTGGTGCTGTCAGCGTGCCCTGATTCCAAATGGAGACAGAATTCCACTTCTCCAGCTTTAGAGGCAGAGTGGTGAGGGAACAGCAGCATTTTTGGGCTGTTTTTTTTGCTGCCCCATAGTAAGAGTTTCTTTGTTTTAGTCACTGCTCTTTAAAGAAGCAGAAGAGCAGCAAAGAGCTGCATTGCAGGTTTTATACAAACTGAACCTACTCTACACTATTCCTGGGATTTTTTTTGGTTTATTTTCTCTTGGAGCTTCAAGTCCCAGAGGCTTCACAAAGTCCACCAAGACTCAGGGGAGGGGAATTTCTCACGGGCTGTTTCTCTGCAGACCTGGGCAAACCTGACCTAGATGTTAATTAGAGGCAAAATCCGAGGATTCTTCCATCCCTTAAGCTTTGTTTTTATGCCTGGAACATTTCCCAGCCTGTGCATCATCTGCTGAAGTTGGACATCATCTCTCAAAGAATTTCTGGAGTGTGAGATCCACAACAGGAATCCCTCTCCATTGAGTCAGTGGAGAATCTGTGAAAACCACCTTCCACATTTGAGAATCTTGGCTGTCTAAATACACCAATGGCATTAAAAACATATTAATTATGTTCATGACTTGAATTAAGTTTGTAGAGGTGATCTGGGGGTTTGTTTGCTTCTAAGCAAGAGCAGAGACTTCAGGACTCTCTGTATCCAGGTTCTCAGGTGTGAATTTGAGCCCTGGGGTTTGTGTGATCATAAAATGTCCTTATTTATTCTGCCCTGGGGCTGCTTGTAATGGCTGTCTCTCTTATCCAACAACCTCAAAGAGCTTGATAAACACTTGCAAATTACAGTTATACAGAGGCAAACCAGGTGGAACCATGTGCCAGTTACCTTCAGTATTTCCAGATTATAAAAGATAACTATTGTGAGCTTGAAATTCCATGTAGTAATACTGCAGTCTCCTTACAGCAAATCCAAAGATTAATTGCGTGCTCCCAAGGTGTTGGATTTCCATTAGGGATTTAGAGGTGGTCTCCAGGATTTTGTCAATGCTCTAAATAAACACTTCATAAATATTTGATGCTGTGACTCAGAAAAAAGCGTGTTATGAAATGTGGCCTCCAGGCTCTGTCCACTGAGAAATTGAAAGCAGCAGTGGAATAAAATTAAATTTTTATATCTTGAAAGATGCTATCCAATTATAAAGTGAACATTTTTTAAACTTATACATTTGTAATAGGACCTGAATGACGAACCAAAGCAGAGTTAATCACAACTTTGCAATTTCTGTCTGCATTATCTGTGTGCAAATGAAATTGGGTATTATTCCTCTTAATAGCAAAGGAGAGATTTGTACAGAATTGTTAAATTATACTTTCTCATTTTCATTTTCAAATCATTGTTTCCAGCTTAACCCAGACTAAAATGATCAACATTTTAATCCACTTTTTGTATAGGAGTGAAACAGACCATGAATCTAATTTACAAAGCTGTCTCTGGAACATAAATTATTTGAAGAGCAGAGGAGGAACTGGTACCTAATAGCAGTGCTACAGTTTGCAGATCTCCTCTTAAGGAGTGTTCCAAATCTCTATAATAACCTTGCTTTTTTGTACATTTAAAATACCTTAAAAATGCTTTAGACAGTGCTGAAATAAGTGGTTTTAGCTGAAGGTTGTTTTCTCTAAAAGACAAAAAAACCCCAAAACACTCAAAAACCCAACAAAAATCTAAACCCAAATTAAAAAAATCCTCTGTCTTTTGGTTTTTAACCTGCTGTCTCAAGTCCTCTTTTCATGAGGAATGGAATGGGCCAGTGCTGGATGTTCTGGAGATACAACCACATAAAAGGCATTAAACTATCCCAGTGAAATCCATTCTCAACCCATATTTAGCCCTGGAAAGAAGGATCTTGCCAGAGAAAAACCCACAACCTGCCTTTCTTCACCTGGCCAGGGCAGATGAGTGAAGGTTTTGGGGTTGGTTTTACTGTTAGTGGGTTTTTTTTTTTTTGCTCTCTTGCTTGTTTGTTTTCAGGCTGTTAAATCATTCAGGCTGGTTCTGGCACCTCGGGACAGCCCAGCTGAAATTCCAGCCGAAATGTTGGAATTGATATCAGCTGGCAGCTTGGCACTGGAGGGGCTGCTGGGGTAAAAATAGTGCTTCAGATCCTCAGGGCCTGCCCTCCAAGCACGAATATTGATGTCAAGCAATGGAGCCTTTTGTTCTGCAGAATTGAATGTATTAGAACCAATCTGAAAACCTGGAATTTTCTTGCTCTGGCTCGTTCAGAACCCTTAGTAATTTTTGAAATGATGCACTTTGGGATGAGTCATTTTTCAGCTGGATGACAAGACAGTGTCCCCTGATCCTTCTGGGAATCCTGAGCATCTAAAAATCAGAAAAAATGTAGTATTTTGGAAGGAAGGTTTGCACAGCATCATAAAACATGAAGCCATCTTTTTTTTTCCTGTCTTGAATGTCTGTAAAATAGAAGAAAGATGGCCTGATGTGGTGTATTAATGCTCTCTGCAAAACCTAAAGGCTCAGATACAGAACTGCAGAAGACTCTCAGTGACATAAATGCATCATTTTAATCTAATGCTTGTGCAAGTTTTAAATTTCATTAAAATGTCCCAGTTCCCTGATGAACTCTCCAGAGAATTTTTTGCTGGTTTCTCAATCTAATCTTCTCTTCAGTGGCTGTTCCTCAGTCTTCCCTTTGTGGTTTTTACAGCTCCCAGTTGCAGCTATTCCATGATTTCTGATACTGAAGTGTTGAAATTGATTTTTTTCGTAGTATTTTTAGCATCAGGAGCACCCAAAAGATTGTGGGGGGGGGGAAAATATGACCATCTGGTTCATTATATGCAACAAACACTGCAAATAACCACGTGTGGCTCGGCATTCCCAAAGTCTGGAGGTGCAGCAGATGCCTGGGAAATGAGATGGAATTTCAGCTCTGTGTTCTAAGTTGTCAGCTTTGATTTTGAATACTGACATCGCTGTCTGTGAGGAATGCACAGAAATCCAAATGTGATGGAAGATAACTCACCCTGAGTGTTTACATGGGATTGCACAGCCTGGAATTAAATTTCCAGTGTAAAGCAGCCCCTGTTGTTTCTCAAAAAAGGCCGGTTCTGGTGTCAGCTAAAATATTGGAAATCTCATTAATAATTTATCTGTAACTCTCCCTGCTTTTCAGAGCAGGAGGGAAAGGAGGGGGGATACTATTTGGAACAGTGGTTTGGAGTGGGGATTTACCACAGGACAGAACTAAAAGAGGGGAGAAGGGAACTAATTAGTTTTGTTTCCATAAAGGGATCGTCTGATATTTAAACAGCTGATGTGATATTTTTAGTCTGCTTTTTATGACAAATAGAGCAGGAACTCACTCCTGTAGATATTGTACAGACCTTCCCTCATGCACCTGTTTGGAATTTGCCTTTCCAGAGGTCTCAGTCAGGGACAGAACCTCTTTTTTAAGGGACTGCTCCTGTCCTTCACACGGGGATTCTCGAGCAATAGAACCAATCAACTTGTTTGCTTTCCCTTTTTCCAGATCCATGTTCAGCTGAGGCTTTACAGGTTTATTTTTTCCCAAAACATCTCCCAAACCCTTCCCTGATCAGTCTGCAAAGGCATCCTGTGCCAAACTTCCCTTCTGGGTCACAATCCATGGCTTAGTAGATGTGTGTTTCCTGTCTAATGGGCCAGAGACTTAAACCCACCTCATTTGCATTTGATACCCTGCAGTTGGAAAAAATGCTTTTTTTTGCAGTTATTTTTCTTATTTTTTACCTCCAATTCTGCTTTTCATGCAGACTTGACTTGCTGCTTTCCTGCCCTGATATTCCTCACTAGTTTGATATTGGTGGTCCCTACCTAAATTGTGTTGAAATCTTAATAGATTTAATACTGGGGTGAAATGAAAGCCAGAAAGGAAAATATACAGCACTGAAATTTTTATAAACTGCATTTTAACACTCATGTGCCTTCTCTGTTTGTAAGGTAGGTTTTGACCAGTGTGAATGTCCACAGCTTTCCAGGAGGGAAAGACAGCTCACAGGGCACATTTCCATTTCCTAAAATCCTGTTGTGTATTTTCAGGTCATCTCATGTTTACCCACATCTCATTCATTAAAATAATGCCTTTTTTTCCCCTTTTTCTTTTTTTTAACAAATGCTTCAACATGCAGAACATGCCAGAACACCATGAGGAGCTTCCTGCAGTACTTAAATCTTTGTTGGTCTCTTCTGACTCTTTTGAGAACTGCCAAAGCAATAAAATCACAAGAACCAGTTCCTTTATTTTTATTCCAGGCATGTCCTGGAATTGTTCTGGACAAGGTACATGAACACTTGCAATGCTACCAGTGATTTATCAATCCTGAACTATCTCCAGATCTTATTTCACTCCTAAAATCCTTCTGTGGGTAATGACTAATATCCATCCCATCAGAGATTTTTGGCTTCTAGAGGCATTTGTAAGTTCATTATGAATGTAGATTGTGTGCTGGATTTTTCTCCTTCTGTGTAAGTGAGGAAGATCCACTTGACTCTCATCCAGTTCTATTTTGATGTCCAGATTCCTCTTTTTCAAGCTGCCAAGTTTGCACATGCTGGGTTGTACATCTCAGCTCTTCATGAGCTGTGCTCTGCCCAGAGTTCTGGGCTGCTCTTCCTCCTGAAAAGAACATGTTCTTCCATGGAGTTGAGGGAATTTAATCCTGAAAAATAAGATTGCACAGAAACACTTATTTTATTTGGTTCTGGCACTTCTTTGTGCCGTCACTGAGGGCTGCAGGGTAACTGCAGGGTGGTTTTTGATTCAGTGGCTGGAGAAACTCTGCCAACACCTTATAGACTAAAAATTTTGTTATTCTATAGTTATAACCAGTCACTGTCATCATAATGTAAATCACTGATAATTTGCTTGCTTATTCCACAGAGAACCCACAACTCACCCATAACAAACATTTGTACTCGGTCCCCTGTGTTTGTCTGTAGACATCTGGTATTTTCTGCCATTATTATTATTTTTCTGACACATTTCTTTGTTTCTCCAGCTGTCCAGTCTGTTTCTGGCCACACAGAAAGGACTCAAGTCTTTTTTTTTTGTCTCACTGACACTAGGCATAGCTTTGATGCTGTTTGAAAAGCAGTGATTAGAAATGGAAGGAGCTTTTGCCCCAGATCTTGCCCTCAGGACAGGTCTCAGTTTGTCCTTCCAGCACAGTAACATTCCCTCGAAGGCAGCTTTGAAGGCTCCCCCTGAAATCCTGCCAGCTTGTGCTCACATGTGCATTTACACTGACAACTATTTGTTTTCCCTGTTGTTTACTCACAATCAAAACTCAATTACAATTTTGCCACCAGACTAATTAGAAGCTGAGTCAGGAATGCTTTATGTTCATATTCATGGCTGTTGGTCTTTGCTTATACTGTCACAGTGAAAGTGGAGTATCTTTCTCACTTTCCACTCCTTCTTTGCCCTCAGCTCTCTAAGAAAATCAGCTGTTGTTTGCCTCATTTGATATTCTGTTCTAGTATTTGTACAATTAAATTCAGTTTTTGTAGTAAACCTCTTGTATAAAAAGTAATCATTTCCATTACTGCTGCATAATTTTGCACTGAGGTTTTATGGTCACGGGCTGTACATACCATTAACATATTTTTGATTGCTTGTGTATTAGGAAAAAGATCCAGCTGTGAGTAAATTAATTTGTTTATAAGCATTTTTTAGAAGGTGTCGCTAGCAGTGAACCTCCTCCTTTGCATTATTTATCTTGGTGTTTTTACCTAGAAATTTGAATTTTCTAATACCAGTAAGCAGTGCTCACATCTGGCTGCTTGTGATTTTCTGTTCCATTCTGCAGGTTCACAGTAGAACAGGAGATTGATCTCAAAGAAGTCTGGAGAGGGCTGGGAATTACAGAGCTGTTCAGCAGCAGTGCTGACCTCACTGCCATGTCTGGTAAGAGGTTCATGTCTTGTCTCTCAAGGTATATGAGGAAATCCATTTTTTACCTGGGAAGGTTCACTCTGAGTGTCTCAGACCTGGCTCTCACTAGAAATTAGAGAAAGTGTGATACTGTGAGAGCAGTGTATGGCTGCAGTGCCTGCCTGGCAGATGAGATTCCCACACCAAGGGATTGTCATCCCTGTATCCCTAGAGGCTGTTTGTTCCCAGCATTAAGAGCATTAAGCTGTTGTACAATTAGTCATCTCCCCAGATACCTGTGGATGGAAGAAGAGTTCTGAGATAAAAGCCATTTGGTCACAGATGCTGCCTGCCTGGTGCAATATGGTGTCAACACTTAATTTTCACAAGTTGAAATATCCAATACATTTAAAAATTCAGGTGGGAATGAGATTGTTATGCTTTTTAATACCTCCTAAAAGGTGTTCATAGAGTCACAGAATGGTTTGGGTTGGAAAGGACATGAAAGCTCATCCAATTCCACCCCCCTGCCACGGGCAGGGACACCTTCCACTAGTCCAGGTGGCTCCAAGCCCCGTCCAACCTGCCCTTGGACACTTCCAGGGATGGGGCAGCCACAGCTCCTCTGTTGAAGTGGCACAAAAATGCCTAAGTTGATTCATCTTTACCTACCAGGAGGAGCCAGGTGAGCAGTTTATTAATATAGTCTGTCTAGACCTGAATTTTGGGAAGCCCAGAATGAAGCAGTGTGAGACTGCTGTCCTTGTCCTTGTAATTTATGCCTCTACACTGCCCCCTCTATGTTTTTTGGGTTGTTTTGCTCCATGTGTTGCTGCCCAACCAGCCAGGTAGATCCTTGGCTGATTGGCAATCCCTGTTCTGCGTTGTCTGTCCCTGGGAACAGTCACACCTGGGTGCTTATTCAAAGTACTGGTAATAAGTCAAACCTTCCTCGAAAATGTACAGAGCAATGTTTGTGATGTTCACATCCCTCCGTGTTTGCTAAGTCTGAAATCCTGTTTCTAGTGTATCATGGAGCTTATTTCACTTTTCCAGTGAAGCTGTGGGAAAAGCTAAAGTTAGCTAATGAAAGGAATTGAAATAAATGAAAAATCTTTCTTCAAAGAAATAGCATTTTTTTCTGGCAAAAAACACCTTCGATTTCTCTGCAACCTCAAAGAACAGTCAGCTTTCCAATAAATTCTGGTCTATAGATATAAAATTATTTAGTTGAGAAAAAGCATTAAGGAGAACGGAAAATGCACAGAGGAGATGGAACCACAGAGGCAGCTCCTGGCTCTTATTTAATTCCATATAAAATTCATCTCTGTATCAGGGACTAATTCTGTAGTGGAGAGGTTGGCAGAAGGAATCAGGTGCTTGTGTCTTAATCCGTGTGACCAGTGATTTGTTTCAAGTTTTATATTTTTGACAACTGTACTGTATAAAATCAAAATACCTTCTTCTGCATGAGCGAATTAACTCCTCTGCCATTTAAAGATTAACTTGTTTGTTGAGTACAGAGCAGTGTGTAGAGAGAATTCATGAGTTTCACTGTAACTTGCCTGCTTGTCACTGAAAAGGGGATGTGCCACCAGGGGATGAAAAGGTCATTTGTAAATTAAGAAATAAAAAAAAATGGTTTTGAATTAATGTCTTTAATGAAAACCCCACTGTTGATGCCGTGGAGATGAAGTTTTAAATAATGAAAATACAGAGTATGTTTCCCATTTCTAATTTTCATAATGTGAAATGTGGAGGGAGGAAGGGAAAATAAAAATCATGAAGCAAATTTGTTCAAAGCTTGCTTTTACAAACACCTGAATGGTACATCAGGTAGCAGGGAAGTGGAAGTTGGAAATTTCCATGAATCTCAGGGTCAGTTCCTCTGGAATGTTTGGCACTTCATGGAACCTTAAATGCAGGGATTGGAACAAAATCTTTGTCTGGACACTTAATTTAGGAAGACATGAATCATAAATGAAATCTAAGGAGATTTTTGAGGAATTCTGTTGTGTTTAAAAATACTTTTCTCCTCCTCTCCTGTTGCTTTTGCTTTACTGTCAAGGAAAGTCGCTGCAATTCCAGCAACAGCCCTAATCCTGTGAACAGATCCAGGCACATTGGTGGGTTCAGCAAAATTCCATGTAGGTTTAGTGGATCCAAGGCAAATTGCAGGATTACAGGCTTATTTTTCAATATTGAGAATTTTGTGCTTTTTTGCACTCAATCTGAAAAATGGAAATGAGGGAGTTGGCTTTGCCCTCTGGAATGTCTGGATTCTGAGCAACCCAAGAGGAAGTTCTAATCCAGAGGCACATTTCAAATGTTACTCCCTCGCAGAAATTAAGTTCTTTGTCAATCCTCCCAGGTGAGTAGGAGGACATTCCTCCTTGGCTGTCAGGTCACATATGTTCTGACTCTCACTTTCATCAAAAGACTTGACAGTATTTACTTGCATCTGATTCCATCAAGTGTCCAAAAGAATCTTGAAATAACTTCTGGTATTTGGCATTTTAGAATTTACACAGCACATAAACTCACTGCTTGAGTATTTTGACACCACTTAAGATTTACCCTTGAACTAATTTCAATACTCAAATTCCCCTTCTCTTTCAAATGATTATAATATTTCTCACTGTTTTATTGAGTCTTAAATGGCAGCTGCTTTTAATGCAAGGTGACCTGCGTGGCAGTGAGCAGTGAAGTGATCTCAGTGACTTACTTTCACAGTATAAAGTAGTTAGAAGAGCATCAGTCCAGTAAATGGCTCTTTGAAGTCTTGACTGACGTACATATAATTTTTCTGGGACAGCCTAAGCTGGAAGAGCCAATAAACCTTCGTGATTTCTTTAAAATGAGACTTGCAGAGCAGCCAGTTGGCAGCTGAGTAGGAGTTTGCAGACAGATGGAGTGTGATGACAAATGAAGTGTGATGCTTGTGGAGTCCTGGACATCAGGAGGGAGCTTCACATCCCTCCCACTCATTAGAGGGGATCTGGGCTTGGGTCCTGCACGAAGCTTAAACCTTGGCACCAGATCCCCACGGGACTTCCCTGAGGTGTTAACAACCAAATCATGTTAGTTCTTATGAAAATCCACATTTGAAGGAGCTGCTAGAGAAGAATGATGTGATGGCAGATCCTCAGGTGAGCCCCAGCTTGTCCCCAGTGAAGCCAGAAGGAAAGATGGATAAACGTGAGGAGATGTGATGCTGGGGTTTTGCAGTCACTGATGTGACAATCAACACCTGCATCAAAGAGAAGCTGCCTGAACTCCCAGTGACAACATTGTGCTTTCATATGAAAATAGATTCATTCACTTCAGGGAGAGATGAATGAGAGGGATGTGGCAGTGCCCCTGTGAAGAGGAGAATCTAGAGAAAGTAATTTGGGATGTGGAATTGCTCTTTTCATCATCCAAGGACAAAGATATCCAATGAAGTGAAAGGCAACAAATTGAAAACAAATAGAAAGTGCTTCTCTCATGGAAAACTTATCCAGCTTATCTTGGCTGGGTGTTCCCTGGGGTTATGAGAGTGGTAGGATTAAAAAAAATAAAATGGCTTCAGAGCAATGACAACTGTCTATGGTACATTGAATAAAGGCATTCTGTGTATTCTGGGGATTAGAAATTTGGTTTAGGGTATAAGGCATATTTTTCTCTTGTAAGTTGTGCTGTAGTTTTCATCTGTGAGGTGACTTGGATCTTCTGGAGCAACAACAATGCCAGAGCTGGTGCAGTGTGCTGGACTAACTGGGTGTATGGTCTCATCTGCAGCGACACCTGTGTTCCTGTCAACTTTAAATGTTGTTGTTTTATTTAATACTCAGATCCTGAATAGAAGTAGACCTGCTTTTACACCTGATGGCAAATGTCAGCAGTGTTTGTGCTGTCAGAATTAGGGTCTCTGAGCTCATCAGATGGAGCCCAGACTTCTGAGGTGCAAAGTGCTCTGACCAGAAATGTACCTTGAGTCCCAGAAGTGCCACCACACTGCAAAATAAAGCACTGGGGATGAAAATACAGAGTATTTCTGGGACTGTTACAGTTCACAGGATCAGGGTTAAGTGCTGTGGTAACAAAAAATGGATTGAAAGGCATGATTAGGCTAAGCAGGAATCTCTTTGTTATTAAACATTGAAAGTGTATTTGGGTTTAAGATTTTTGCTTAATGTTCAAGATAAGTAGGGGCTACATGTCCCACTTTTTAAAGTAACAGGCTGGAAACTTGAGCCCAGCTTTCAGGATGGCTTTACTGAAGGCTTGGAACTGAAGCCCAGAACTAGTACAATTTTTAGCAGCCTTGTATATGTTTTATACCCACAGTCCCCGAGGGGATGATTTGGGGCTCTTGGTGGTGGGATTGAAGTGAAGCAGCTGAAGCAGGAGTTTTAATTCAGTGAGATGTGCTGGGGAGAGACATTTCAAACTGCTGCTTCTTGTGCCTTTGACTTGCTTTAGTGTTAGAACTACTGAGTATTCCAGTAGGTGTGGTCCTTTAGCCACTGAAGGAAAGTCATGAAACATTCACAAACTTAAGCAGGAGGAGGCTTGGATTGAATACTGACAAAGAAGGATGCAAAACAAACAAGGCTAAAAAAAAAAACAAGTTCCACAGTGGGTTTGGCTATAAATGTTGATGTTCAGCTTCTTCAAAATATAATGGAAGAAGAAAGAAAAGACCTAATTTTCCTGGAGAAAGTCTGTATTTTACCTAACACAGAAGTAAAATTCTTTATGTCTGAGTATTTGCTATATAATGTCATAATCCTTTTTTCCAGTAGTTGTATTTAAAATCTTATTTTCAAGGGTTGTTTTTTACCCTCTCTGGGATAGTGGTGCTCTAGGCAGTCCTGAGCTATTTTAATATCCGTGGTGTAGGAGAGCATTACAAATTTAAGTGAGGTAAATGGTGCTATTAAAGGTATTGGCAGAAGGTATTTTAATGCAACAAAGCTCTTATCCTTCCCTGCCTGGTATAGAAGGTGAATAATAGTGTTGGGGTTTTTGGCAGTGTTTGGAGGTTTTTTTTTAAACACCTCAGTCTCACTGTTGAGCCACTTGAAATGTGTTTCCTTTTCCTCTCCAGATAACAAGGAACTTTACCTTGCAAAGGCATTTCACAAGGCATTTCTAGAAGTTAATGAGGAAGGATCAGAAGCTGCTGCTGCCTCAGGTACCGACTGAAAAGCAGAACTAAATCAAATGTCTGGTTATTCTGTGTTAATTAATTTTTTAAAGCTGACTTGCTGTACAGCCAGGAAAGCCAAATAGGATGGGGGCACAGCATAGCAAGGTACTGCTTTCAGAGGAGAATTCTGGAAGTGGAGTGTTGGCATTTTTTTTCAACATGTTGTGTTTCACGAAGGATTTTGAGCATCCTGTGAAAAACCTCTTCTTCCATATTTTCCTTCTGATTGTCAGGAGAGTACAGACTGCAATTTATATTTTTTTTTACCTGCTAATTGAGGTGGTCAGAGGCATTTGATCAGAACAGTTAGAAGGAGGTGGGAGTTGTTGCAATTGCATTTTAATAAGCTCATACTCTTGAGAAGCAAGATGGGAAGTGCTGAATGCCAAACCATTGCTGGCCCCTGTTAATGCTGGGGGCAGTTGGTTGGTTGATGTGATTATCACATGGTTTTCCTGAAATTAAGTCACATTTGTTGCCAAGATGGATCCTCAGGTGATTTCCAATTGGCTCTGCTTGTGCCATTCCTTGAGGAAAGGAAGAATTGCTTCCCTGGGCTGGGTTGAATTGTGCCATTAATATGGGCAGAGATTACTGGCAATACTGGAGTCAGTGTGAACAGTGCAGGGGAAACCTGAAATTAAATGAAACACTGGGAATTATAATAATGTCCTGGAGAAATCTATGCATCTCCAAATAAAAATAACAGAGAGTCAAATTCTGCCTGTTCTCAGTTAATTTTACTTTCAGCCTCTGCATTATTTATCAACTTGATATAAAAGCTGCAGGATCAGCCCATTTAATTGTGGCACATTCCACAGTTATTAAGGGTTACCTTTCACTGTGCACCTCAGGCTGGAGCTGTGTAAAACAGGTCAGCAGTGCTGGCTAATGCAGCTCACTCCCCTTCCACCAGTGAGGGGAATCACAACTCCTCTGAAGGCTCTGGATCTTAAAATTTATGAGCTGCTCCCTCAGCCTGGGCAATTGCACAACTCTGCATTGTTAGTCATTCTTAAAGCCAAAATTACTCTGCAGGTCTCTCTCATTTTCAGTTAACATTGTCCTGCTGTCTCTTGGTGTGGAGTGTGGGACTGCAGTGGCAGCCCCTGGGCTGCAGAAGTGTCTCTGCTGAGGAGCAGGAGAAGTTCTGTGCTGTTTAACAAGTTGCCTGTGTTCTTTTTCCTCTAGGAATGATTGCCATCAGCAGGATGGCAGTGCTGTATCCCCAAGTTATAGTTGACCATCCCTTTTTCTTTTTGGTCAGAAACAGAAGAACAGGTGAGAATATTGCAGGTTCTTGAATTTTTCACAGCACGTCATCAAGCATTCAAATGAAAGTTGCATGTTTTGATCAATGAACTGGGCTTGTGTTATGAATTTTTCATTAATTATTATGACATTTCCTTAATTAATAATTTTCCTTTTAAAAACCTAATATTGAAAGGCTCACCTTTTCTGTGCCCCCTGAATGTTTCTCCAAGTAAGACGTCGAAATCTGACAAAAAAAACATTCACAATGATGTGATTAAAAGCCCCAGGGAAGAAAAATTCACCATTTTTGTTGTGAGAACACAGAGTTACTGCCCTGAACATCCATAATCACTGCATCCCCTCAGAGCTTGGCTGTAGCAAGACCAGTGAAATGCATTCCCAGTACCAAATGATTTGCATAATGGACAGATATTACAGCCATGAATAATTCTGTTGTGCTCTCCAAGTGCTCTGTGGCAGGTGAGGGATGAGAACAGCCCTCACCAACTAAATGGGCAGTGATTAAATGATTCCTCAGTTTCGTATTTGTAATTTGTTTTAATGATGTGGCTGTGACTGGATGTAAAACATTCCTGGGCACTCACAGGCTGTCATGTGGGCCTGTGTTTGTGATCCCCACCACAGGTAGCAATGTTTATTTAGATTTGTTTGTTTATTTAGATCGCAATAATGCTTCCAGTCCAGCTGGGCAGAGTCACCTGTGTGGCTTTTTTCTTGTACAAAATTCAAAATACAGCACTGGACCAGATACTAAGAAGAAAATTACCTTCATCCCAACTGAAACGAGGCCAGCAAGGCAGGATACCAACTCTTAAGGGTTTTTTTTGACCAAACTAAATTGAGTATCCTTGCTGTTGCAGACACATTGGGCAAAAAATGTATCTGGAGGAGGATATCTGTCCTTTTTCCCTACTCAGTATCCAAAAATCTCCCCGAAAAGAGAACTGCAAATCAGAAAAGGGCAGAACCCAGTTGCTTTGGGACAGTTCTCAACATTGCTTTTGCATGTAGAAAGAGGAATGGCCAACAACTGTAGTTAAAGCCTCAAAGCTTGTTGTTAATCTGGAAATGTAAGGTTAAAAACTTCTTGGAAAAAAAGATCTGTGATATTGACCCTCCTTCTCAAGGCAACCCCAAGCGCTCAGGGTTGGTTGCTGTGTTCAAACGGGGCTGTTGAGCCACTGCCTTTCATGGCCACCAAGTTCTCTGCTGTATCTTCCTCTGAAAATCAGGCACCACGTGCTCTAGAGCTTATTATTGGTGTTCATTATCTCATACCCTCACATTTAATTTTGGTTCTGGCATCTCTCCATCCCCTCCTCCCTCCCCGCTCTCCCCACAGGTACCGTGCTATTCATGGGAAGGGTAATGCACCCCGAAGCAATGAGTACAAGTGGCCATGACTTTGAAAAGCTTTAACTGCCACCAGCCACCAAAAAGAGGAGATAAGCACATAAAGTTTGAAGTTAATATATTTAAGGTTTGCTGTGTTTCTCCCCCAAGATATTGTTTCAAACGCTTTCGGATCTAACTGCGTGCAAGTCAGTTCCCAGAGGGAAGCTTACAGTGTTAAAGTAATGGTTCTGTTTCTGTTGTTGTGATTGCTGTGTCCTTAAAATAAAGTTGTGTACATGTCAACAACTGTTTCTTGTTCTAGTGGATTGTAAAGCAGAAAACTGCAAACCCATTATTTGTAATTTTTTTTTTACGGTCCAAAGACTGACTTGATCAATGAGACAGGAGCAGAATGTGCAGCCCTGAATAATGCAAATGGCAAACCTTGGTGGTGATTTCTAAGAGCTCCACGTGGACAATGTGCTCTCATCCTGCTCCTGTCAGAGCAGTGAACAGCCTGTGCTCTGCTGGCTGATCGGGGGGGAATGGAACAAATGAAGCTGAGTGGATTTTATTCTCTGACTGTGGTAGACTCTGTGTGAACTCTCCCCCGTGATTCTCAAATGTTGCTTTTCTGGATGCTCCTGCATGTGACTGCCACTGACCCTCCCTAAGTGTTGATGACAATAAAAGTTGATGGCATGAATATTTGAGCCCTGTCAGTGCAGAACAGCTCTGTGTGTGACTGAAGTAAAATACCTGAGTAGTGAAGTCATTCGTGTGCACATATTTTTCTCCCCCAGAGTAGTTGTTCTACTTCAACCTGAGCTTTTCACTCTCTCACTTCAGGGATCTAGAATGTTCTATCTCAAAACCAAAACCCCTTAATTTTAAGTGTCTAAAAATTCACAAATAAATGTCTAAAGGAAAAACACAATCCTTTTCATTTCTTAACTTTTTCTTGAGAATAAACTGACAGAGAGGAGAATGACACGTAGCACAAGTAAATATTAGCAGGAGAATTAGCTGGTGTTTCCATTTTTAAGATGAGGAGAAGTACCCACTGTCACCAGAGAGCCATGTAATTATTTCCTCCCTCGTTGTGCAAAGTACAAAAAGAACAGGAGTTGTTAAAAAGGTAAGAGAGGACAGGGGAAAAGGAGGGAGGAGCTGCTCTGAAACACATCATCAGCACAAAGCTTTGGATAAGAAGTGGGCTTCTTCTCAATAAATAGGAGTTTTGTGTTTGGAATTCTATGGGAACAAATGCCTGTTGCCTGAGCTTCAGTCATGGGCTTCCCTGGCACTCATTCACTGCAGAGCAGCACAGATACTGCTCACAAAGTTATCCATGCAAGGAAGACTTCCAAAATCTGACACATTGTTCAGTCTTTTCTCCTGCTGGTGCAGATCTGGGATGTGATGGATATTCTCTGTGGAGGCTGGTTGTGCTCCCCTGGAGAAAGGGCACTGGGACATATTTCTGGCCCTACCTTCTTGAATTGTTTCAAAAATGGGGCTCCTTAGTGTGTTGCTGTTGCTTATTATCCTTATATATTATAGTCTAGGCTTGGTGGGAAGGTTTTGCATGTAAATTTAGACAAAAATTGTAATTTTAGTTCTGGATAGCTGAAAATCTTCTGCTTGGGAGGGCAAAAAGGGAGTGCTGCTCACCATGAGCAGGGGCTAAATTTACCAAGACACAGAACTGGTGTCACTGCAGGTAAAATGAGCTTTGATGGGGGTTATACAAGGGCTCATTCTTCTTATTTAAATAGTTCTGTGAACATCCCCTCAGGTCTGTAAAAGTGACCCACATGCTGAGGATCTTTGTGGGTTTAATCTTATGGGTTTAATCTGATTTTTAAGCCATGATGTTTTTTTCAGGCTAATTTTTGTGGTGTTCATCTGATTTGGAAAAGACTCAAGAAAGCCAATGGGGTTTTTTTTTGAGTCCCTCAGAAGTTCCTCCTGAACAGTTTTGCGTTTTCTTTGCACCAGTTCCTGGCAACAATAGAGGCTTCCTACGGAGGGAAGGACTGGGGATAGAGTTGAACTAAAGCTGTGGAATTTTGGAATGACAGCTGGCAGGCAGGAGTGTTTATAGAGAATATCAGGCAAGTGCACAATCTTCCCCAGCAGTTGGATTGAGCAGAGGTACAGCTGGAATGACGTGGAATTAAACATTCCAGATCTAATGCTGAGAATTGCCTGAGTGGGCACATAGGAAAACCAGCAGGAGCAGAAATGCAAACACTGGTGATTTCATTTGCAGCTCTCCTGGTCCTTACAGATGCAAAACAGCCCTTTTATGTTTCTAGAAAATTGAGAATTATGTGGTTTTTCAACAACACGAATTGATTTATTTCCAACTTATGCAAATTTGTCAGTTGTAGACCACAATGAGAACAGCTCTCAAACAATGCTGCTTTTCAGTGGGAATAATATCCTAAGTATTGCTACCAATTTATTGAGGTACATGAATACTACTCCATTATGGGTTTTACTCTAGGTTTTGTATAACATTCCTTTCAAAGACGCTTTTGCTTTTTCAATACAAAACCAGCAAAATAGTTTTGTCTTTTTGTTTGGATCTTTTTTTTGATAAGGGGAATTTGTCAGCAGTAGCTCATGTGTGAATTCAGCTGTGTAGTCTTGAAAAAAATGAAGAATTGTATTTTGTGTTGGAGACCAAATCAGAAAATAAATCACTGTAACTTCTCTAATTGTGCTGTGTAAGTGACCCGTGGTGTAGCATTGATTACTGAGATCCTTCTGTGCTGCAGCTGCAGTTGAAGCATGAGAAGAATAATTCCTTGCACACCTGCAGTCCAGGTGGGAATGCCTTCCAGAGCTGCAGTTGGAAAGAGTATTTTCCCTAAGAATCCTTTTAGTGGTGGTGCTACTGCTGGAGATTGACTTATTTAACTAATATATCTGACTAATAATGTATTTAACTAATAAGATCCCACTTGTAAATGATTTTGAGCACCAGTTTTTGTAGATTCTACATTTAAACAAGAATTTGTGTTTATGAATTAGAATGTTTCTGTTGCTGTTCCAAGCACTAATTTTCACTCTCTTTCCACAAGCCTTGGTGGTGGCAAAATAAACTGTTGTTTCAGTGTCTGAGAATCAAGAACATGATATTCCTCAAACAAATAACGTGTTGGAGTTTATACCAGAAACAAACAAAACCAAACTTAGGCAAAGCTTTTTTGGCTAATTTTTATTTGTCAATGGTGGACAAAAGAAGAAACCACAAGATGTCACTCTATCCTAAGGAGCTAAGAAGGACTTTCCTCTTGACAGTAATCCTGTGGGAGTGCTGGAAAGCTGAGCAGCCTGAGTGGGACTTAAGTGTATGGAGATGTTGTACAATCAATGAGTTTGGGTCATAGACCCAGGTTCTGAGATTAATATTTGGGGATGGGGGGAACAAACCCCAAAATACTTGGTGTTGCAAACTTTGCTCTGGATCTTTGATGATGGATTGCTGGATGAAGCTCATTGCTCCCAGGAGAATTCTTATCCAGCTCCTGGCCTGCAGGATGCATTGTGTGCTGGGGGTGTGGGGAGATAACAGAAATAGGTTGTTCTTCCAGCCTGTCTCCATGAACAGCCCCAGAGCCGTGCTGGGGTTACTTTGGAGTCACTGCTGCAACAGGACATATAATTTCTTTTCTACAAGAGAGAAATAACTGGGGTTGAAGTCATTGATATACTGCTCCTATTATTCTGTTGTTCTCTTTTGTTGTGGCTCTTAAATTCCCCCCCTCCCTTGCTGCCTCACACAGTGTCACTGGAATTTCTGCAGGAGCAGATTCCCTGGCAGGTGTTCCCTCTTCCTGAGCCAGAGGCAAATAATGTTCCTACAAGGATTTCCTTAAAGTAGCAACAAGGCCTTCTCAAAAAGTGTTTACAAGCTCGTTCTTGAGTTGTTTCTGTCCCTTGAATTGGGCAATCTTTGCTTTTGTCCCTGCGGTGGAAAATGGAAATACTTGGATTAGAAAGAGATGGATGAGTTACCCCCAAAACCCAGTGCCAGGGAGGAGGAAACCAGTACCTTGATAACTCAGATAATACCAGCAAGAACTGAGTTGACTTCCCTTGTGAGCTGCTCTGCATCTGCTGGCACAGCTGGTGAGAAACTGTAGATTAATTTAGTTTGTAAAACTGTCCGTGGTCTCCAAGGGGTTTGGATCAAGCTGCCACAGCCACAGGGGTCCAGGCAGAAGGGAGACTCCAGCTGCTCACTGGGACCTCTGTTCACTGTTCACCGGGTTCTTTGGCTTCCAGCTGGCGCTGGATGAGGGCTGGAAAACAAAGTTACACATGAGGAACCACTCTCAGTGCACACAGTTGGTATTTTGCAACTCATTAACACGATGTATCTGTCACCCCCCTCTTCCAGTACCCTCACATGACATTCTTTTTACATAGCACTGCCTTACAACCACATCCACAGGAATATTTTTCATTTTTACAGCACTAGTTAGAAACCCATCATGGACCAGTTGCTCTAGGCAGTAGGTAAAAACTGAATGAAAAGATAGACAAAAGTAATGTACTCAAAATGCAGTTGGAATTGCAGTTTATGGACAATAGCACAGTGCAATAGTCAAGGCTGTGAGGTAATGAAGGATATCAGGCTTATTCCGTCACTCTGGCAGGCAGGTAATGGAGAAAGGTGGGAAAGATAAATGTATCATCCAAGATACAGATAGTGCTTGTAAAATTCTAGGTCTACCAGGACCTGGTTGAGGAAAGAATTGAAATTGTTCCTGCAGCTCAGGAATTTAACCCACTGCCTGAGTTTTTATCTTTCCAGCCACACTGAGTCACAACAGGAGGGATGATTTGGATATGACCTGTTCTCTACTGATTACAAGTTGGTTTACTACCTTTCTCTCATAAACACACATCTTCCCTATGGAAGAGTGATCTTTTGCAAAAGCTGGTGGAAAACTCCTACAGAAAATTCCTACAGAAAATTCCTACAGAAAAAGAATTCTGTGTTTGTGTAGAAGTGCTTTTAAGGAAGGGAGGAAAAACATACAGAGGAAATCTGGATCAGTGTTCTCATTAGGGGATTGGAATTGCCCTTGGAAAAAGATGAGCTTCAGCCATTCTTTCAAGTATTCTGCTACCAAAAGAGTTTAGACCCAGTCATAGTTTAATATTTTTGCTCTATTTACAGGTATTTGTTAAGAGCTGTGTTTTAAACCCAAGCTGGAATCCTTACAGGTGGTAACTGTGATAGCAGTGCCTGAGCAGAGTGAATAAAATATGTCAGAACGTGATAAGAAATAAAAGACATGGAGAAATCCATCTTGCCCTGAAACCTGTAAGGATCATGGTCTGGACAATGTCAAATCTCACTGGTCACCAACAGTGTGACACAAAAAGTCTGTTTATTTGAGGCTTTTTGTCATTATCAATGGACTTGGTAAATGCAGGTTTCTCCAGTTTATAGGTTCACATCAGTTTTTTGATCAGAAGTTATTTGTGAATCATCCCAATATTTCAGAACTACTCTTCCTGCTGCAGTTTCATGGGGTGCAAGCTGAACAGGGTAACCTTGAGGGATTTTAATTCATGTATTTTCCGGTGTCATTCCAAGTTCAGTGTGTATACACATATGGAACAGAGTGTTCTGAGGAGGTGACCTGTTAATTACTGAGCTTTTGAATCATAATGTGTGGGACAGAGAGCTTGGAATCATGAGTAAAACAGCCTTGGATCAAACCCTTACAAAAGCTGAGGATGCTGCCAGCTCTTCCTCTTCACTGATGATGCATCAAGATAGGCAGAGCAGAAATTAGGGGATGTCTAATTCCATAACCTTAAATGTTTAAATCAAGCAAACAAAATCATGCACTGTCCAAAACACCCATAGCAAAGAGTATCATCAGAAGAAGCTAAATTTAGTCAGAGTCACCTGAAGCCTGTTCCAAATCCCTTTGCAGCCCATCATAAAAGGATTGCCATTAGTTGCAGGCAGTTTTGGACCACATGAGGTTTCTCTCAGGCTGTGCCCTGAAGCCTGAGTTCAAAGAGCTGGGTGGGAACTGACATGCCTGTGATTCTGTGGGATTAGTAAGAACTCAATTTTTGCCCCATTTGCAAAAATTACTTGAGGCCTCTTACCTGAAAATATGAAATGAGTTTCTAATCCCAATGTTTCTACAAAAAAAAAAAAGGTGAAGACTATAAGCATGCAAGATGGAGAACTTGTAAAGTTGTATTTGGTGTGTGTGCACATGCACTTATTAAATGTGGATATGCTACAAGAATCACAAATCCTGTTATTATTTTACTCTTATAAGTAAGCAAAACCTAACCTATTGCTGCATGAAACCACAAGATAATGCAGTACAAAATAATGAAGCCACTCTATGCCTCTTGATTTAGAGGCTGCAGGACTTTTCCTTAGTGCAGGATGCCTGCAAGGGAATAAAAAAGGTTGTTTGCCCCCTCCCTTTCTCAGTCACCAGCTTGGCTAAGCTCCTCTCTCTCAGTCCCTGGAGTTAAATGATGAATTCCAGCCTCTTGAAACCAATGGCAGCAAATTCCTCTGCCTCCAACCATTGCACAGGGGATTCACAAAGTTAATAGGAGATAGATGAAGGCAGAGAACCCCAGGGAAATCAAAGGATATCAGTGTTTAACACGAGGGGCAGTGGCAAAGCTCACCAGGAGGGCCCTGAAGAGGAGCCACGACCCCCCCACACGAGGAGCTGGCAGAACTCATTCCTGATCTGCTGCCTCTGTATTGCTTGGCACGTATTTTGCAGATAGAACAACTCTCTAGTAGATTTATTGGCAGTGCACTAAGAAGTATCTTCAAGAGAAGTTAATTCAGGCTCTCTTAGCCTTGATAACCACCTGCTTAAAATATGCTCCCTCCCATGGCCGACGAGAGCACAGAGATTATGTTATGATAGTTCCATGACAAGTGACTCCCAAAAAGCAACAGAGAGGGCTGTTTTTCAGAAGGGCCATTAACCAGCTGGCAGCCCATTTTGCACCCTTCATGGCAAGCATGATAATCTGAGCAGCATTCAAGAAAAAGGCAGATCAAAGTCTCTGCTGTTTCCCCAGGAAATGCATCCTGATGACTCCACAGAGAAAGGGTTTCAAGTGGGAAGGGTGTTTTTACATTTCCATCTCCTTCAGTGCTCCAAAGCCCTGCTTATTTTTTGGAGAGTTTCTGTACAAAGCCTTTTTTTCTTTAATAGAGCTTGGGGATTATTAATTTTGCAGGTGTGTTCACGCTGAGCACACACACCTGAAGACAATCTGAGGGGTCTAAACTAAAGGGGTCTAAACTGAGGGGTCTCTGTGACAGTGTTGTGCTTTTGTGTGTCATGGCAGTAATGCTGCTGGTGCCTTCAGCTGCTCTAGCACTACCTGAACCTGGTCAGACACAGCAGTTAAGGCTCGTTTTTCCCCAACACAGTTGGTAGAGAAGTATAAAATCAGTATTTATTCCTGTTCTCGATCTCAGAACACACACCAGACTCAGAACTGGGCTCTGTTCCACACGTTGGGCTGTGTCCCAAGCGACTCATTGCACAGAAAACAGCTCTGCTGGAACAGAAAAGACAACCCTCCTGGTGAGTGACCAGCAGGGCCAGTTGGTCTGGTGCCCTGGTGACAGGGTTGGGAGAATCCCACTGGTTTGGCACCGGGCTGAGGTCCTGCCCTTTTATGTCTCGTGATGTCTCTCTAAGGCCGAGCTGGAACAATACGATGCTGTAAATTGCTGACCATGAAACAAGATTGAGGCTGATGTGCAGCAGCCTGCTGTGTCCCAAACCCCAGGCCAAATCCCTGACTGGCCTTGTTGGGCCCAAGTGCCAATGGATTTATGCAGTAGGAAAATCCAGCGAACAATCACAGCGTTTAAAAACAAGCCAACAGATCTGAAGCATTTGGGAGCAGCAGCTGATGTTCCCTCAGAGATGTAACACATGATTTCTATAATCATAGAAATACATTTAATTTTGTTTATTTAAACCAGCTCGTGTTTTGCTGTGAGCATTAATCATCTGGTGTCACACAATGGAATACTAAATGTCACACACTGAGTCACAGCTCCAGCGACACTGTGAGCAATATTCTGGCTGTACTCCACAGCTGGAGAAAGAACTGCTTCATGCCTTGCTGGCTGTAGAGCAAACACAGTCTTGCAGCTTCATTTTGTATTCAGCAGCTCTCCAAAACAGCGAAGGCAGCATGCAAAATGAGGAGGAACACCACTGAAGCTCAGCTGCTCATCTCTCACAACTCAGCTGCAGAAAATATGAGGTTTGAAAGAAGACATTAAAGAACAGGTATCAGCAGGAATATTCTGCCTCAATCAAGGGAGTTACACCTTGTTGCTTTTCAGTAAGTTTTGTTTGCCTGAAGAAGCAACATCAGCACGTTTGCTGCTGAAAACAGGGCTTTCTTCTTCTCCCAGTGCAAGGCAAGGAGAAAAGAAAATTCTCATTTCCCAGCTGCTGGAATACAGCATGGATCTGGCAGCAAAGGGGAGCAGCTGAAAGATGGAATAGTTAATGTTTTTATTCAGGGGCCTGGCAGGTCTGTGACTGGAGAATACAGTGACATAAAGCAGTTTAACAGCACCTTTATAGCCCCTGTAGGTCAGCACTGGACTTAGAGCCTCTTTGAAGCCCAAAGGTCAGGATGGATCTCAATAGTATAGGTTTTACTCTTTTTTTTTCCTGAAAGAAAAGCTGCTGCTTCTATCACCTCATCTCTGTTAAGATAAAAGTGTGAGGTGGGGAATGACCCTCTGAGAAATCCAGCTTTGTCTCTCAGGAGGGATTTTGGATGAAAACAGCTAAAGCAGAGCGAGGCACCAGATAAAGTGATTCCATTTGCAGTCAGTGGATCACCTTCCCTGGGCCCTGATTGAAAGGGATCCTGTGGCAGGAAGAACTAATGCATATGGATGGAGCCCTGCCCACACCGGGAATTACAAACACAGGCTCTGGGAAGTCCCACCAGCACCTCTGGGGTCCTGCAGTGCCAGAACTTGGGTGGAAAGACAGTGTCGTGGAGAGTAAGGGGAAGGCAAATCATCCACATGAAGATACTTTGAGGTCTTCTTGTGTTTTGAATATATGTGAGTCCAGAATCCCTCCTCTACTGAGCTCAGGAGACCTGATTTAAAATAAATATTTATAGCTGGGCTTTGTGAATACAAAATGCCTGTTGCTCAGAAATCCCCATGTGCTGAGGCTGAGCAGGGGGTACAAACCCTCAGCTGAGGGACAAAGCAAAGGGAAATCAGCCCCAAGAATCCTTCAGTGCCCCCAGTACTGCTGGAAGGAGAACATCCTCCAGCCCTCAGAACACCCAGACTGTGATACAGCAAATGCAGTCTCTGACTTTGAGCAGAAACATTTTCATTACATTTAATTTCTCTTGGCAGGCTGTGCCTGTTCCTAACTTTCCATGCAGCAATTGTGGACAGCCACAGTGTGTCTGTCTCCTTCCTATAAAAGAAGCACTGGAGAGAAACAAGGCTCTTTCTCCTTTTTTTTATGTAACACAAGGCTGCCGTTTTTTCCAAATGAAAGCAAGTGGGAGCAAATTATTTGGATTTCCTGACAAAAGCTGCATGAACACAACACCTTTATAAAAACAGTTGATTCTCCTCATAATGCTTCTCTCTTCTTTTCCTCATGATCACAGGAGGCCCTGCTTTCTGCTCTCAGCCAGAGAACATCTTTATTATCCTTGCAGACAGTGAATAACAACGCATTCATTCGAACCTAATTTTTTTTGGCAATAAGAGCCGGGGAAAGAATAGGGACAAAAAAATCAGAGATGTCAGGAACGAGTTCTGCCTGTAAATACACATTCAGAGCTCTCAGTTCCTTCTTTGATTGGAATGGGGACAGGCATCTCTGAATTTTAAACAACTGAATTATGTTTATCATTCAACTGCATTGCTTTTCCATGTTTTCCTGTTCTTTCCCTCCTTTCTTAGCTTATTTAGAGCTGGGTCGTTTTTACCACCTTGGCCCAGCAATGGAGTAGTTTTCCTGTTCCATACTTAAAGAGATTATGCTTATTTCTCTCAAATATCTGACATATGACAACTTGGTAAAGCCACTTTAACAAAGAAGTGCTCTGGTGACTCCCAAGTATTCCCATATTTGCAAGATCTGAGTTTCGGGAAGGGAGGGTTTTGATGGATGAAGTGAAACAATTTTTTCAATGTAATTCAGGTCATCAATTCTCCACAAAGAGAGGAAACATAATTCTTCAGCAGTTGGCAGCAGTTTCATAAATAAATGCAAAAAATTGTGGAAATATTGTGGCATCTGCAATGATGGAAGTTAGAGAGGAGAATAACCAGAGATGCTGCTTCCAACACCACAGGGGAAAAGGAGGCTCACAAGGCTTCAACAGGAAATTGTGCATCAAAATGAATTTAGAATGATTTTCATATGATTAAAATTACCTGATGAAACCTATGTTTGATAAATTAGGAAGCACTTAATGAATGTTGTATTCCATTGGGAATTGCTAACAATTAAGTCGTGAAAAGATGAAACATGAGATTCCTAATGAGGATGTGGATGGAGGAAATGAGGCTGACCTCATACCAGAGTTCTCCATCAAATGCCTGATCTTGTTTGTTTTGGCAGCTTTGGATGAGGTGTTTTAAATTTTGGGGGTTAGACAGAAATGGCACCTGGGCAAGTGGAGACTGACAACAAACTCATTAAAATGGATGAGACTTTGTCTATGATTTTCAGGGAGCTCCAAACCATGACTTGAGTGAAGGAACACTCAGCTCACCCTCTTGTGAGAAGTCTGGCAGGCACCTGGCAGGTACCTTTGGGATTTTTCCATGTGCACACACAGGTTGGATTCTGCTCCAGCTGAATTCAGTGGCATTACTTGTGAGGGTACAAGGTTAGAGCATGACCTTATGTGCATCTGTGCATTAGGATGCAATGAATTCATTCAATATAAAAAGCCATGTTTTAAGGTAAAAGGGAAAATAAATCTCAACAAGGTATAGAATGGGAGAAATCATTATTGCATGTTAATCCACAGGGGTGCTGCCTGCCACCCACTGCAGTGGGATATGGGATATGGTTAGGTTTTCTCTTTCAAGTTGCCAAATGCAAGAAAAGGAAAGTTATGCTCAACATTTTTTTGAAAAGAAATTTAAAAAAAAAATCTCAAAACATTACTTATAAGTGATCTTTCTGTAGTGTCACATAAATTCCAACTCATCCAGAAATTGTTGACCTACATTTGGTTAGAAAATTCAGATTTGATACTGAAATATGTCTCTCCTAAACCAAATAAAAATTCCGTTCCCTGTTCCATAAACATCTCTTCTTCTGGCTTGATCCAAAGACTATAAAATCAAGGAAAGGTTCAGTTTTTAGTGCCAGACGTTGTCACTATGACTTGCAAGCCTGCTGTTTTTCCAGAAGAGAGAACCAAATTTCAGTACTTGTTGCTTGGTTACAGCCCCTCCAACCCTCTTGGAATCCCTGGGTTTGTAACACCTTGGAAAACCAGACATATATAGTTTTCACTTCAATAATTTATGTGCCTTGTTGTTGATTCCTTTTTGTCTGGTGACCCTGATGACAAGTTTCACTAACTCTGCTCTCCTTCTCTCCAAGGCTTTATCCTGTTGTACTTGGCTTTTCCCTGGGAATGCTCTCCAAGTCGAATAGTTGAGTGGAATCCTGAATGGGCAGGACAGAAAGAAATGTGTTGCCTGGGTAACTCAGCAAAATGTCCACTTGGTTTGTGCAAGTTGTGCCTGCTTCTCTGCCCAGGCACAGACGAGCATCTGTGCATTTAATACTGTGTTCCTTTTCCAGTGCTTCCTGTGACTGTCCATGCAGATCATACTAAAGAAATAGTCAAAGAAATTCTCTCTCTAACTGATTCATCCAACTCCAATACCACGGATTCCTGGATATGGTCAAACCAGGTAAGATCAACGGAGAAATTCACTTTCTGCTGCTGCTAAAATGTTGTTAAGCTTTTAGATCTGATTTTACTTAATGGTTTGATATCACCTAAGCAAATCAAGTGTTTTACGTAAAGAACACGAAATTGCACCAACAAACTAATTTTTACAAGCTGCTGCATCTCTGATTCAGAAAAAATGTTATCATCCAGAAGTGATTTTTAAGTGTTCTTTAATGATGATTAGGGAAATGTCAGCTCAGAGAAACTCAGCTGTTTAAATGCAGACTTTAAAGCCAGACTGTTCATGTAGTCTGGTCTTAACAAGGCCAGGCTCTGTGAATGCTGTGGGAATGCTGACCCTGGTCACAGGAACAGAATTTTTGCTGGCTATTGCCACAGTGCCAGGATTTCATGGTCTGAGCATTTCAGTTATTTCTGCATAAAAGGAGGCGGGATAATATTATTTCCTTTCTTCCTACTCTTTGTCTGTCTGCTCTGTTCAATTAAAGCACAAACCCTCTGGAGCAAACTCTGTTTTCCTGGCTTTCTGTGGTGCCCAGAACAACAGGGCCTCTTGTGGCCTCCAGCAGTCAGAATAATTGGAATTGTTCCTGTCATTAGTCAGACCTCAGGATGAGCCCTATTCTGGCCAGTTCATACATATTTCATGCACCTGCAGGACATGCAGGGAAGCATCTGATCCAATGCAGATGTGAGAGACACGTGGTTGAGACCGATGCCCACCCTGGATTTGGCCTGCTCAGCCATTTCAGAGACAAAATTACTGGTCAAAATTGGATAAAGTGGGAAAAAAGCTCTTTCTTGCAGAGTTGGGGCGTGCTGCTGCATTTCTTGTCAGAAGCACATTTTTATGGGCAGGTTGTAAAGATCTGAAAAATAGTGTTTATAATGGAAAGGCCGCCACCATGTAAAATATGTCATTTCTCTGAAATAGCACAGAGATAATTTTTCATGGGCTTTATGAGGATTGCATTTGCCACAGAAGATCTGAAGCCCATTAGGCCGTGATGGGGACCAATACCTTTCATTTTGTACAGAGAGGAAAAATGGTAAGTAGAAAGGCCCCAAACTACAGTCTTGTTTGATTTAGATATTAATTTTTTTTTATTCTTAGCAGGCAGAGAAAAGATACATTCAAGTGACCTGATGAATCCCTAATACTCCATTCTCTGCCCACTCTGTAATAAACTCAGCTCTTACCACATAAAATTTTAATGAAATCTGTGTGGAATGACTACTTTGTTAAATTTCACATAACCATCTGTCAATTCAACATTTGGAGCCACAAAATACCTTTGCACAGGAGCTGAAAGTTTCTAATAACCATTATTCTCCTCTACTTTACTGGTGTGGCAAAGTTTGCCAGCAGAATTTCTAAGGGAATGTTTTGGAGCCTCCAGTCACTGTTGGGGAAAGCACAGGCCTTTCTGCACAGAAAAATCTTTTATTGATCAGCCTTTGTAACAACCAAGAAGAGAAAAAGGGAAATATGAGGGAAAGGGAGAACAAGGAATAAGTCTTCTGTGAAGAAATTGAAAAGTAGGAAGTCAGAACCACCGAGGGTTTGACTATATGGTATTTCCAGATGAATATCCCCGGGCAGAGCAGATTGTGTACTTTTTTCCACATTGATTTTAACTTATTTATCCCTCTTCTTTCAGTGCTGAGCCCAGGAGCTCAAGTGAGGCAGGAGCTGTGCCCGTGGTGTGGGAGATGCCGATCAATAGGGCGTGATTGAGTGCTCCATTATAACCTTACACCGAAACCTGGTTCCCGTAACAGCTGCTGGAGTTTAAAAGCCATCTGTAAACTTCAGCAGGAGCTAACCAGTGCCCAGAACAACACTGGGCTGCAATTCCATCAGTGGCACCCTGCCAGCATCTGCACTTTGTCTGGGTGAGCCAAACAAACATCACACCAAACACGTTTTCAAGGGAATAGCTTCACCAGACTGGCTCTGAGAACCTACAGCTTCAATGTTTTAAGAAAAATACAAGATAAAAACAGACACAAAACTGACCTGTTGGTTCCCACCAAGAGAAGAGTCTCTTGTTTTCGTTCTCAGCTGCAAACTCGAAGAAAGAAGCCTGGAAGGTTGTTTCTGAAATGGCTGAGCACGTTCAAACAAGGCAAGAACCCTCAACAGAGTGAAGAGGTGCCCATAAAGAACTTTCACGAACATTACATAAAACACGAGGCTCTTTAAGTAGTTGCTTTTCATCCAAAGTTCTTTGATAAATTAATAAGGCATTTAACAAGCCATTAATGAAGCAGGAAGTCTTTTAGGCAAAGAGAATATTAACTTCAAGTGGGCAAAACTGTGAAAGCGATTCAGGAAAGCGAAGCCGCCGGAGTGAGCAGACCAGAGATTCATCCGGATGATCACATATCTTGCTACAGGTATCACCAACCTATCTTTAGGCACCTTCTGGAAAGATAGTTCATTGATACCAGCTCCAGCAGCCCAGGAATTTGTTTGATGTACTTAAGAGATTGGTAACAATAGCTCCTAACGTGACTGCGTTGCGAGGTGACAGCGTTTCCTTGGAGACAGTGGATCCATCCAGCCCCAGCCAGGATCCTTGCAGGTTACCCCTCTCCAGAGGCTGTAGAACTCCCTCCCTATGCAGGGGCAGAGATGGGAAGATAAGCTTTGGCTGTAGACAAACAGCCTTGTGCAAGATGTGAGGATTTTGTGCACCAGCGAGACATGTCTGAAAGGTAGGAGGGTGAAAGGAGAGCCGGTCCTGTAGTCATTGCACCGCTTGACATGCTTTGACAACAAAGATAGTGTTACAGGATTGAGTGTCTTTTTAGAATGTACCAGCCTGTATTGCTAATGGAGGTTGTTGTGCAGCAAAACCAGGAATTTGAATGGGGGATTTTTTTTTTTCTTGGTGCCATCTTTTGCTGAAAGACAGAAGCTGTCCCATCAGAAATGCCTAATTTGTTGCAAAAAAATGTGTGAAAGGCACATGGATTGAGATGTGGAATTTGTGTCCACGAAGAAAATGTTAGTTAATATTCTAGGTATGTATAATTATGGTGATAGGGCCTAATTATGTTAATTATGTCTTGTGGGGGGCGATTTTATGTTGCATAAAGCAAGATAATTGATGCTACAGCTGACAGCAAGGGTGCATTGTAGCCATAACTTACAGGTGTGTTTGTCACTAAATTATGCTCAAAAGAGCTGCTTCAAAATGTTGCATAATGTCTCATAAAACTCCTATAAAAATAATTGAAAGGTAATAGAGCATGGAAACAGTGTCCACATCCTCGACTCTTCTAAGTTCAGAGAGTTCTCATAATAAATGTTTGCATACAAGCAAAGCTGCTCCTGAGCAGTAAATTGGGTGCATTTGGAACTAAGGACAGCCCAAATTGTGAGTTTGATGCCTTTAAAATACCTCCAGGATTTGTGTTTGTAAGTTAACCCTCCAGTTCATTTATGTGGATGGACTTTGGCTTGTGCCACTGACTGGGACAGCATAAATAATGGGGTGTTTGTATCCTGTGAGCAAACAGCTCCTTGTGCAAGTGGTTTGGGCAGACCCAGAACCAGCTTCTTGGAGCCTTTGCAAAATCAGCAGCTCTGACCTAGTGACGAGAACTCATTGCTTTGGGAGGATTTATCACCTTTTTCTTAGTTTCTCAGGTTTGGTTTTATTTTGCTTTTTCTGAAAAGTGATCTTAAAACATGTGTGGTTCGGTTCCTTTAGAATGGTCCACGTTTTTCACTTCCACTGTAGCAGGGCTGAAAGAACTTGGAGCACTTTGCTGTAAAGTACCAACCTGACCAGACTTCACTGAGATCAACCACATGGGAGCAGGGACCTTTCCATCAGATATGGGCTGTGATTTGGTGGGATGTGAAGCTGTAGGGAGCACCACAGGAATTCTGGCTCTGGATATGTGAAGAGTTAGTATGAATAGCCCTACTGCTTGTTCCCAGATCTTTTATCAAGAGCATTTCAGATCTAGGGGGAAAGTAGACATCGTTCAGTGAAAGCTAAGCCTGCTCGAGGCTGCTGATTTATGAAAAGCAGCTGGGAATAAGACTGTGGGAAGCTGGACCAGACTCCAGAACTGCTGAAAACACTAGGACTGAAAGCCTTTCAAATCCCAGCTGCAAGAGTTTGCTTATAACCTTCTTTATCTTTCCTCCTCTTCCACTGAGCTTTCCATTTTCTGAGGCAAAGCTGGACCTGATGCTGTAGAGCCTCAGATGTTTGTTTATCGAGGCTGCCATTTTATCAAGAGAAAGGAATCTTTTGTCTGACAGTCCTTTCTTAGCAGCTGAGTGTCTAAAATATACACAGGAGGGATTTTTCACTCGGCTTTTCCCTCAGAATATCTTTCCCCGCCGTAGTTTCAGAAGTAGCTCAGCTACAGCTCTTCAAAGTATTTCAGGAGCTTTTAATGTATTCTACCCATAAAGTCAGCCGGGCTCAAATGTACTTGCACTGCATTAAGGAAACTTAGAGCATTTTGGAGTCTGTAAAAATGTGGTCAGTGGGAGGAGAAGCATTTCACGGTGTCACAACTGACACTGACATCTTGATAAAGTGGGACTTTGATCAGGGAGCTCTGTGGCAGTGCATGATTTGCCAAGATATGGCCTCATGTCTCATCAGTCGTGTTCTGAAAAATGCAGGAGCTGTTCTGTCCTCGTTCCTGCCAGTTTGCAAAACATTTCAGCCCCTTAATTCCCCACTGGGGCTTCCACTGAGCAGAATACACAAAATACATGAGGTTAGTCATGAGTACTTTCACTTACCTCCAGCCAGCTCCAGACTTCAAGGTGGTGCTTAAGACTTGTTTAGTACAAATTTTTGCTTGTTTGTTTAATTATTTAGATGGGATGGCTGGTTTATATCTTTCAGTGCTGCTACATGGAACAGAAAGTTTCCCCTGAGCTTTTTTGAAGGGATCAGGAGTCCTTCTATTTCAAAACTTGGGGTGGCATCCTCCTCATCAAACTTTAGATGCCCTGAAGTTGTGCCTACTCTCAGGGAAGCCTGTGGGATCCTGTGGGTGGTGAGTCATTCCAGCTGAAAGTAAAAAGCATCGAGGCTGGGTTGAGTCAGTGAATATCTGGACATTCCCACTCATCTCCACTGACTGGAGAGAGAGACAAAAAAATTTTCTAAGCCTGGATTTCCAGCCTGGCAACTCCAGTTAGGTGGGGGAAATCATACTCGAACCAGATGGAGGGTTTAGATGCTTGATTTTGACTGGTGTACTCTGAAATTTTGTACCTGGATTTGATATCAGTGGCAAAGGTGTAGCTGTGGTAGGAACCTGACTGAGAGCCACCCTCAGAAATTAGAAGTTGGTCACATACAGGATTTTTTTACCCCATTATCATTTTAAGTTTCCTTTCAAGTCTTCTTTCATAGAATTCTTAAAATATAGTCAAGTATCTCTACTTAAAATACATCATAGATACAGCTTCCCCACCCCAAAAAGAGAGAGACTGGAGGAATGCTATTGCCACAGAGGGTTTCCATTAGTGAAATTAATTCTTCTCTCATAAGAATTTAGGTCCATGATTTATGATAACCACCAATTTCTCACTGCAGGCGAAGTGAGAGGAAATGACTCAGCCTGGACAGACATCATGAATCTAATTTTTTTTCCCTTAATGCTTGACATAATCTAGTGTGCAGCTCCCAGAGGTGTCATTGGAGATTCATATCCAGCCGAAGGGCCTCACAATCAAGGCAGGAAATTTTGTTCCTTTCATGTATTGTGTGATCTGTAATTGCTTGGAATTGCATCCTGCCTCGTTCATTGCCATTTCTTTTGCATCAATTTTTGCAGCAAAATAGGGAGGAAAACAAAGCAAGGGAGAGAAAAGCAGCGTGGCACTTGCTGCTCCAGAAAAATCTCCTGTGACGGAACGTCGGGGTCCAGCTGGTGCTTATTAAACTCAGGGAGTTTTGAGATGAAAAATGTTTCCCTCTGTCACTCTTTCCCATGGAAATCTCACTCCCCACCTGATTGGAGAAGTCAAATCTATCAGATATTGGTTCTGGACTTTTAGGTTTTATTTTCTGTCATGATACAGAATTTTGTGAGTGGGTTTCTGCCAGGAGATCAGAATAGGTATCGTGTGAAATGGTTCAGCTAAAATGTTTTATCCCACATTTCGAGGCACTGGGAATGTATATTCCTGTCTCAGCAGAGGAGGAGGTATCTGGCTGAGAAGAAGGTAGGCTTTGAAAAGTCTTGCAGTTATAAATAGTCATTTGAATACATCCTAAAAAGTCGCTGCTAAACTGAGAAAAATAACAGACCTTTTTCTTAAATATAAAAGAATTTCTCCACATTTCTTTGGTGTGACCTCATTTAACATACAAGGAAGCAGAAGCAGAGCAAATACCAAGATAGGGCTAAACAAGGATTCCCAGCACTTTTTTATTTCCTCTTGGGTTTTTTTTTTAATATTGACCCAACATAAACCCTCTTTTCACAGGGCTGCTGTGCGTGGGAACACCTGCTGCTCTGTGACACACACACATGAAAATGGCCTCGAGGTGACTTCAAAAACCAGTAAATAGCTGTTTGATTTCCCAAATGCTGAGCTCACTCAGCTTCCCTGAAGTCACCTGTGGTTTATTGGGGCCGGTTTGATCCCATTAAAAACCACCATAAAGCACAAAGGGAGGAGGAGATCTGTGTGTCAGAGCCTGGGAGCACTTTTGGGCCAAAGCCAGCAAAGATGGAATACTGGGAAAAAAAATCATAGTAAGGTCAACAGCACATCTCTCCAATAACCTGTAATTGCACCTTTTAACTGATGTTCTATTTAGTTTGTCTGTTACTCTCAGTAGGAAACTTTCTTTGCCTTGCTCCCCAAACCATTTCAAAGCTGCATTTTTATCTCCATTCCTGACTAGAGTTGTTCTAACAATACTCACTGACAGCTGATACTTTCTGGCAAGAGCTCACCCAGCCTGTACAGTGAAAGTCAAATTACAGTGCTGTGTGCACACACTTACTCAATTAAATCATTTTTTTTTTTCAAGGATTCCATGGTAAAAGCTGCCAGTCTGCAAATTCTTCAGTCCCTCTGAAGCACAGTTGGAGGAATTGCATCATTTAGGGTATATAAAATGGGCTTTTGGAAATGTTCTGAGGCAATGGAGTAGCAAAGCACAAAAACACATCACTTCAAGTTGAAGGTTGGGCTTGATGATTTTGGAGGTCTTTTCCAACCTTACTGATTCTATGGTTTGAAGACTCTATTGGACTAAGTTCAGCTTTTCTCTGGATCCTTGAGATTCCCCTGAAACGTATTCAAGAGATTAAAATAAATATACTGGTATAATATTAGTAAAATAGCAAATTAAAATACATATACAAGGGATTAAAATAAATAATTGAGGTATCTTTTCATCCAACCAGGATCCATCCAAGCAGGGCTGTGCAGGGTAGAAGGGGACACATCACGCTGCTGAACCAGTTCAGTCCTTCATTTTCTCCAAGATTAATTTTTCTAACAAACTGTCAGAAAATTCCTCATTCTGATGTTTGATCTCATCTCTGAAAGCCTCTGTGTATCTACACACTGCTCAGGTGAGAGCTGAGGGGATTGTCTATGGTTTGACCTGAGGACCATGTGGCTGTTGTCTGGTGCCAAGTCCTACCCCGTGCTACTCGGTATTCTCTGTAATTATAAAACAATTTGCACTTCTCTGAACAGAATCAACACTGGTTTAACATCTCTCTCAGTTCCTCAGGTCTGACTACAAGCAATGAAAAGTTCAGCAAATCCTATCCATCCTGCTGCCCCATCCTGAGGGACACACACCCAATCCCACCGGGTTTGTCACAAGGCAGAGGAATCATCAGGCCAAACTGTGACTCTGGGCTGCCTTCCCCAGTAAGTGTTTGGCTTTACCAGCCTGAGCACAGGTTTATAGAGGAGAGACATGACAAAGAATAGCTGAGGCAGAAATCTCTCCCTCAGCTTTGGGGCTGATCCTGTCACCTCCTCTTACCTTCTGAAGCCGGGGCAGATTATAAATAAGATTCTGTGCTGTGGTGTCAGCTGGGGAAAGGGGTTTGACTCGGCCTCTGAGCACTGTGCACCAAACTGGAGGTGTTGGGCAAGGGGATAATAAGCCCTGGAAAGGCTTCTCCAATATTTGAGCCAAATTGTAGAAGTAAACTGCAATGAGCTGTGGCAAACTGCTCTGAACTGTGAATTCTCACAGCATGTACCAGCTTCTGGACGTGGCTCTAACTGGAGAGATTTCTACTGCAATAAGGCCAGAAATACGAGAAAATACAATGTCAGGAACTGAAGAACTTTTACTGATTCTTTTATGTCTTTATTTTGCTTTTTTTTTTAAGCTTCCTTCTGACTCCTTCAAGTACCTTGGCTGGTGTGACATAGAGGAACACGATGTTCGAGGAAATCAGCTCCGTTGTCCCCGAGTGAGAGAAGGTGAAGATCAAAAAGACAAGTTCACATTTAAGCCTCAACTCTATTTACTCAAAACCTACATGCCTAAATGTTATGACCTGAAATCGTGAAGTTTGCCATTCTCCTGAAAAAGGGCAGGATTTTATCCCATGTTGTACACATGTGCTTTTTTTTTAATCACTAAAAAATTATCCTTTGTAATTTCAAACAGAACAGTAAATTGAAAATATTTAGTATTAATATGGTGTTGATTACTTCTCTCAAAAGTTCATCAACATTTAAATGTTGCTCAGAATGCAATAGCCATATGCCAAACAAGAAAGCAAGAGGGAAATCCAGTCCTGCAAACAGTGGCACATATATTGTGTTTTAAGGCTGAATTGGCTCCATTACAATCTGCAGACACATTCAAGAACAGAGAATGAAAGATGGATTTCAAAATCCACTATTTGCATGTTTGGGACTAAACAGTGGAAAATTTCCACCCTGTCCTTGCTTTAGTTAGGAGTTTGAAGATGTCCACAGCTCTAGACATTTCAGCAAACCTTAAGAATTTAAGTGTTCAGTGTGTGTCTTAATACAAATGAGGTTTTGAGTACAGTCATTGACCCCATTGTTGTCAGTGGAAGTTGCAAACACCTTCCTTTCTCAGAACAATTAAAGGCTAACTCAGAGCATGTGAAAGAACTTATAGAAACAGGATTTTAGAGCTCAGGTCCTTTTGAACATGCGTTTAGAAATAGCTTTATTTTATTCTGGCCTGTTGAAGAACTGTCATTTAGCAACCATGTACCAAATCATCAGGCCCTCAGACTGCTTGTTGAATTATGGGCCAGGAAATGGTAGAAACATCTTCACATTAATTTATATTTTAGAAGCCTGGAAACCTACACACCTGGAATATTATATATATTTCTTCATTACAGATCTCTTCCCAGACACATATATAATCTTTCAGCAGGTAACTAAGCGCCAGTTCCATATCACATCCACCTTCATAAATCTTTTTCTCTGACCAGGGCCCCCAGAAGAAGAGCTGTTTTTCAGGAGAGAAGAACATACTTTGAAAAAAAGAAAACAAGTAACTGACACAGAGAAATGGGAGAAGAGGCTGCAAGAGAACTGGGAAAACTGTGCTGTAAAACTTTCTCATTAACATTTTGTACTCTAGTTGTAAATAAACCAAATAATAACGTGCTGGCTGCTCCCTGCAGCGAGCAGGTTTAAAGCTCAGGTTGGCACCATGATATTGTAAACCAGAAGGGTTTTACAAGGGAAGAAGGGCTGGAATATAATGTTATTTAGGTTGTGACCCAGAAGATTAAAATCCTGTGTTGTGACAGGGTTTGATTTGAACAACCTGACCTAGTGGAAGGTGTCCCTGCCCACAGCAGGGGTGGGAACTGGATGATCTTTAAGGTCCCTTCCAACCCACACCGTTCCATGGTGATTCTATCAGCATTAATATCTGGCTGATGGACAACACTTTTGTTTCAGATGAGTTTAGAAGCCAAACCAATAAGCTACAACCACTTAGTCCTGCTTTCCCCACCCAGTGCACACACTCTGACCTCCCTACTCAAAGAGTGGGACAATAAAATTCATGTTTAAAGGATGATTTCTTTCATTACTTCCAAAGAATTATGGAGTCCATCACTACGGCTCTGAGGTGAATTTGGCAACTGGCACCACCAATTGTTATAAGAGCAGCATCATAAAATAGATAAAACCTTTTAACTAATTCTGGGGTTAAAAATATTTAATGAATAGTTATTAGAAAGCAAGGAAAAAAAAGAAAAAAGTGAGTGATTTATCTTATTTTTCCCTTCCCAGGAGCTGAACCTTTCATTCCAGGACCTGGGTGATGTTTACCAGGTGGAAAACTTCAAGAGGATTCTCCGAAGGTTAATTCGTGTGGAAAAGCTTTGGTTGGTGGACAATTCTTTGACAGACCTCAGTGCCATAAGGTTGCCAAGGTAGACAAAATGTCCTATTTCTATTTTTATGCAATATCATAGAAACCAAAATTATTACTTACTTATGTAATAGCTGGAGCAGACTCTTGAGAACTGCCAAATATGCTTTTTTTTGGGAAGTACTGTATTGAAAATCTATCAGTATATTGTAGTTCTGAGTTCATGTCATCCCAAGCTGAAAATACTCAGTGAGGAGATCAGATGATGACCCCTTTACTTTTGGGGAATAATTAATGAGTCTTGTGAAATTCAGGGAGATTTGTGCCAAAAAAAGAAAGCTGTTGCACACTGAAGGAATCTCCATGAAGAGATGGTGGAACAGAAGCCAAGCAGAGGCCAAGCATGACCACGACAACTGTATTTTACAATCCATCTGCTGCTCTATGTGTGAGTGTGTGGAGAGTTGTGATACTGAGAACTGGAATAGTGATGTGCAATATAAAGCAAACTGAGGGTTTAAAGTGTAGGGATCTGATCTTCATGTCATGGGTAGGCAAAAATGGCACAAATGTAAAACTAGTGTATAAAATCCCCCCCTGTGTTGGCTTACAGGTATATTCTGTCACAGATGTGATAGTGATGGCATACAATTTATACTTTACAGATGCAGAGAATTAAATGTCAATAAAAACCACTTTAGATCCTTCAAACAGCTGCCAAAGATCCCTCAGATTCAGCACTTATCTCTGGCTGAAAATAACATTGTGACACTAAGTGGAATATCAGATTTCAGACACACTCCGCTCGAATCCCTCATTCTCAAGAGGAATCCCTGTGAGTTCCAAGAAAAATACAGACAACTGTAAGTCTAACAGCTAACAAAAGTTGATAAACACAAAGAAATGTTTGTGAGACAGCTTAAAAGGAATAGGATCTCAAATACAACAAGCTTTCTAGAAGAATCTTTTTATTTTCCGCTAGTTTCAACTATCCAAATTGCTCCAGGACCGTGGGCTGGTGAGCCAGTATCTGATAAAAGCCCCAAAATATTCAGAAGCTGCCTAGGAGGCTTTCTAATCACATGACTGGCTGTTCTGGAACTGAACTAAGTCCATGGATCAAGTTTAGAGACAGTGAGTGGGGCAGACAAATTAGATTTCCTTTTATTAATAGAAACTACCTATTACTCAAACTCTCTTCAGTCTCATTGCATCCCTCGTGTGTTCTGCAGGGAGTCTAAAATTGCATTACATGTCAGAGATGGAATCAGGAGGATGTCTTGAAAGATGGGAGCAAAAGCAGGAGAAAATTGAGTTCCCTTCATTTGATTTTTTTCTGGAGTGTCTCCCGTTCCTGGCAGGGCTGGGGAAGATGCTCTGCCTTGAACACCCCACTCAGTGTAGGTCGTGTTGCAACGTAGACTTAACAGAGCTCCCTCAGGCACTGGCAATGGAAATTTAAATACAAAGATAAAGAATTTAGGAGAAGATCATTTATTTTAAGCTTCACTCTCCAGAAATCTGTGTGGTTGGGTGTTTTTCCTCATTATACACAGTCATGTCAGCCATCTGCAGAAGGCACTGTTGATATTTTAAAGACAAACCTCACAGCATGTCTAGGATGGGATACATCTCTTCCCACCTCATCCTGGAAGGGGAATAAAAGCCAGGAGAAGTTTAAAAGAAAACATTTAGTGAAAACCTTTCTGGGTTTCCAGTTTGTTTTTCCTTTAGTCTTCCAGGCATCCCCTTGGCAGTGGGATGGTGATGCTTATGCTTTTTAAAGGTAGGGAGGCAGATATCAGCAAAAAGCAAATTTAAAATGATGGATTTCATATTTTATTTGCATATCAAAGGGTCCAGGAGAACAAAAGCAGAAAAGCACTTTTTAATAATTACTAATTGTGTTTCTTCTCCCATTCCTGCCAGTTTTAAGGCAATTAAATACTGGTGTTATTTGGTATTATTCTGGTATTACTTTCACTGCCAGTGTTGGAAGGCAGATACTTGAAGTGCTTCACTCAGTCCAAGGATATAAAACTTGTGCAACAGAGTGAAACCTGAGAATTTCTAATTAGCTTTTTATCAGGTAAATTCTGCAACAAATGGCAAATGAAAATTTCCAACAACACAAATCCATTTTAGATGTGTTTGAATCCACTGTTTGTTTTTTAGCAGTGTCTATTTTGTTCTCAGCATTTCCCAAGGTTATTTACCTCAATTTGCATTTTTCTTTTGTCTCTCTTTTAAGTGTGTTCTCCAGTTTGCCAAATCTGAAAATGCTGGATGGGATCCCAAAACTGCCAGAGGACTGTTCACCCCCAGATATTGGGTTTTTTTACAAAATGTGTACTATACTCTAGCACTGTATTTTTGGGGGATCACAACTGTGCTACAACCACCTCGCTGAAAACAGACAATAAATCCTGTTTATGGAAGTTACTCATTTTTTTTTCTAACCAAAGAGAGATTGAAGCAGAAATATAACAGTTTTGAATGCATTTGTGATACCACAGACTTCAAGTAATTATGGATATGGATATGTAAATAACACAGTATGTGTATACTGAGTGTCATGAGTTCAATGTATTAAAACTATTGGGTGACTTTCTTGTCTAGGAGCTCTGTGTAGACAACAACTCACAATTACTGACTCTCACCTCATTTACTTAAAACACATCCAAGTTCAGACCCCGAGTTCATTGTGGGAAATGGCACAGGGATGAACATCCAGGCTGCAAAGAAAAGGAAAAAAATCCCACAACTAAATAAAAGAACCCACTAACATCCTCGTGCTCTTTAATGTGCTTTGTAGGTGAGAAAAGCAGAGCCACCCCCACCATTTTGACCCTTAGAAATAAAAAAAAGTAATGCAAAAATTCTTGCTTTGGAGTTTGGTGTGGCTGGAGAGCATTGGGGAGGAAAATCATGGAAAAAAAAAGAAATCCTTTTACTCACTGCTGGCACTGTTTAGCAATGTCTTGTTGCTTAATAGAGGTTCCTCAGAGCAAAGCCACAAGAGGGAAAAGAGCTGTAGGAGCTGGAAAGGGACTTGTAAGGGCTCCCCAGGATATCTGAATGCAATTATGTTCCAGAGGTATCTGTCCTTGTCTTGGATTGATTTGCTGTTCAATTTTTAGCTTTTTTTTTTTTTCCCCAAGCAGCTCATGCTGGCACAGAAATAGCTGTGCCACCAGTGGTGCGGGGAAAGAATGACAGAGCCCTGGAAAATGAAGACAATTAAGAGAATTGCCTAATTCCAGAGGCAGTCAATAAATTTCTCTGCTGTGCCTTGGCTGCAGGGGCAGTTTGGTTCAGCTGCACAGGGGGGGAGGAAGGGCTGCTCAGCCCTGGAGGGCTCTGCAGGGCCACGGCTCAGCAGCAGAAAGGTCACAGCAGCTCTGTACAACATCTGCACTGGATCCAGGCAACAGAAATCACCAGCCTGGAAAGCTTCCAGGCTCTCCCTTGGGACTGTCCTTACCTCTGCCACAGCCCAGCACTCAAAACAGGTGATCAAAATATTGCATGAACCGAATCACAAGGTTTTGAATGTGTAACAGTGTCTGGCTCAGAGTATTTTCCACAGCTTGTGACAGGAAAAGGCAAAGGAGCACTGCAAAGAGGCGTCAGCTGGATGGTCACCCTCAGGAAATATCCTTGAAATTCGTGGAAGCAGAGCAGTATTTACGTGCTCACAGGGTTTGAAAACTAGATCCAGTCAGAGCAATCCACCCCAGCACTGGGAACAGACCACACTGAGACAAGAGGGAATTAGATTTTGGGGCTGTCAAACCATGACACCCCTTCACAAACACAGCACAGAACCGAAGGACAGCTCAGCAACACACAGCAATGAGGTTTTACAGATCCAGAGAGGAATTCTGTGCTTCACACAGACACAGAGGCAAGCAGAGCTTTGGAAGGGGCAGAGCAGGATGTGGTGTGGCAGAGTGGGACGGAGGAATGGCAGGGTGAGAACAGAAAACAGGAAAGCTTTCTGAGGAGTGGGGCTGGTGCTCTACCTCCAAATATAACACAGTAATCTACATTAAAAAAAACACTGTTGGGTTTGGGAGTGGAAGGGCGAACACAAAGGATTCAGTATATTCTTCTCAGCTGAGGAGGTATGTGGGAAAACACCATGTTTCTTGGGAATAAGGCAGGGAGCTAAAGCAGAGAGGAAACAAAGCCTGTGGGAGCACCTTTACTGACCCAGCCTTACTGACCTGTCCAAGCCCAACAGCAGCTGGACACTGGCTGGAAATGGGAAAGGAAAACAGGCTTTTCCCAGAGTATCAGACCCTAAGGAGCATTCAAATCAGCAGTGCTCGAATCACAACAAAAAGCACTCGAGGACTAGGCTCTCTTCCCAGAATCCAGCATTAGAAAGTGAGACTGAGATGGAAATTGCTCCAGTCCCGTGGGCAGACAGCTCAGTTACCAGCTCCTAGTAAAGTTACCACCCACTTCTAGCACATGTAATTAGGAGCTGGTTGAGCCTCTCCTGGGAACACACTCAGAGGCTTTGCTATTTAGACCTGAGCCCTGGGTCAGTCACAAGAGAAAGGTACAGACAGTGATTTATTCTTTCCCATCAGGAAGCTGGTTCTGCTCTCATAATTTTTTATTTCATTATTTTAATGCTCTGGCTTTGGGATCCCAGGGAAATATGAGGTAATATCTGGGGAACCTTGCTGGTTTTATTTAAAGTGCATCCAGCAGCAAGAATGTCCTGGTGATGTTTGAGTCATTTTGCTGCAATGAGATTTAAAGGAGATCACAGAATCACAGAATGGTTTTGGTTCGAAGGGACCTGAAAGGTGATCCAGTTCCACCCCCTGCCATGGGCAGGGACACCTTCCACTAGCCCAGGTTGCTCCAAGCTCCATCCAACCTCGCCTTGAACACCCACAGGGATGGGGCATCTCTGGGCAACCTGTGTCAGGACCTCCCCACCCTCACAGGGAAGAATTTCTTCCCAATATCCCATCTAAACCTACTCTCTTTCAGTTTTAATCCATTCCTCCTTGTCCTGTCACTATGTGCCTTTGTCCACAGTCCCTCTACAGCCTTCTTTCCAGTACCTTCCTGAAGGCCCCAAAAGAAAGGCTTTTCTTTTCCACAAACACAATTCTCTCAGCCTTTCCTCACTGGAGAAGTGCAGAACAAGGAAAGCTGGTTGTTACTCTCTTTTTTTGTCGGCCATAAAATTGGGTTGTTAATTACTGAGTGTTCTTTGCTATTGAAAAGCAGTTGGTAAACAAGTTCTTCGAAAGACTGCACACTGCTGAAGGGTAACACTCTCCTTGCCTTTATCCCCTTCCCAAGAGCACTGCCTGCCTCCAGCACGGACAGTGTGCTCAGACACCCCCTTGGCTGCTGGGCTGGGGGTCAGGGGTGCCTTCCATGCCACGCTGGGGGCACGTCCTGTTCCCTCTGCTGCCACTTCCCATCTCCCAGGAGCTGACTGCTGCTGTGTTCCCATTCAATCTCTGTCCCTTCTTGTCTCTAAGTACAAGCTGACTTTGCAGTGAGTGATTTCTCTATGCTGTGGTAAAAAGGTATATATTTGTGAAACCATCTACCTGAGGAGAGCTGTGCCCCCCGGGAATGACTGATGGAAATTCTTGTGCTGCTGCTGTATGACACCTGGATGTCATCTTTCAAGGTGCTGCAAGGACTGATCTGAATTCATCCTTCCTTCTCCACCCTCCTTATGTTGTTTTAATTAAGTTGTAATTCATCTCTTTCTTGGAAACAAATTGTTTTCCTAATTTACTTGGAAACACCTCCTTTAATTTGCTGTAGGGCTGTACAATGGTTTGCTCTTTGCAGCAGAGCCAAGGTGCAAGTTTCAGAGAAGATGAATAGTTTCCCAGATATGCTCAGCTCTTGTCCTTTCCTAGAGGCAGGTGAAGGGCAAGTTTGCTGTCACCAGCTGGGCCATGGCTCATTCCTGACCCACGGGGCTCTGCAACTCCCTTAGTACTAATTTTAGCTGCTCACTATACAATCTCCTTCAATTCATTTCACTGTATAATCCTGTTTTAACAAAACCCATTGATTGGGAGAGGAGATATTCACAGAATTAGGGGCTTATCTACTTGATAGATGTCTGTGTGAGCACCAGGAACAGTCACAGCCATTAATATTGGCTCGTGTGAAATAATAAGACCTGAACTACCCAACAATAAGAGCTGCAGAGAGCAGGGCAGCCACCAAAAGCTGGCCAATGAACTGCAGTGTAAGTGCCAAAAGTTCAAATGAATGAGAAAAAGAAAAACGTTTTTATTCAGTGGAATGAACTGCAGCCAAAAGAAACAGATTTTTCACAGAGAAACACTGAACTTTTTGACAATAATAATCAGCTGCTCTTTCTTCTTTAAGCCATTGTGAGTCTCTTGGCTGGTGAGTTTTTCTGTAAGTTGTACCCAACGTGCCTGAAAGAGCCCACCTGAGGGAGCTGGCTTTAGGGCTTGCTTTAAAGTGCCTTTTTTTATCTTTGTGCTAATTTTTTGGGCCGTGCAAATTATTCCTCAGTACTTCCTGGAGGCCTCAAAGAATTGTGTTTCATAATATTTCCGAAAGGATAAAATCCCCTTGTTATGGTGCTTCTCAAAATCAACTGGGTGTTCATTTTAAAGGTTTCTTTTAGACTCACAATATGCTGTTTCTGTGCAGAGATTCGGCTCCCAACCAACACTAGGGCTGAGCACACTCAGAGCACCCCACGTGTCTGTCACAGACTGTTGCTGTTGTGCATTGTTTAACCATTTTTTCCTAAAAAGTTACAAAATTTAAATTCCACCCCACTAATTTCCACTCCAAATCAAGCCCTATCAGTATTTCCACTCCTTGGTTTGGGGGGTGCTGACCAAGAGCCCCTGTTGCTGCCTGTTTGCACTCGTGCTGTGATGAAACATCATTTTTCATTGCCCAGGGCAGCTGGGGCTGATCTCCTGCCTCCCAGGTGTGTCTTGTTGCTGGAATCCATTGTGGTGGTCAGGACAGGCAGCTCAGTGTTGATGCTTGGAGAGAGAGGTCCTGATGGACACCACCTCATGGGATAGTTTGGGCTGGAACAAACCCTTCTGGAGGTCACCTGGACCAGCCTCACCCAGGTAAGATCCTGCACCCAAAGGGCTTCTTTGCCCAGATTGCACCACAAACTGATGGGTCTCACAAATGTTTGAGGATCAGTATCAGTCATTCCAGGGATCTGTCTTCATATAACCTCTGTATTAATGAGTGTGTTGGTAATAACTGCCCAAAGTGCAGCACCAGACTGGTATTTGAGAGCAGCATTTAGGCAGAAATGTCACAGTAATTACATACTCAGGTTTGCTCAGATATCAGTGGATAAACAGAAAGGGGCTTTACACACCCAGCATTTTTCCTAGGTGGAATAGTGTCCAGTATAGCTTTTTCATCCACTCACCTGCCAGTGGGGATCAGGATATACAAGGAAAAATAGTCTCATAGTCTGTTTTTGAGAGCTTTTGTTATTAAGTTTTTATTGTATAACATTGAATATATGCTGCTTTAATATTGCACAACATCTCAGCTAATTCAGCTGTCTTTACTTCCTAATCCTTTCACAATGAAGCAAATATTTTTTTTTTCCTTTCTTGAGAGATACCAGAAATCCCACTTAAAACACACAGCAAAGCCAAACAGCAAAAAAACCCCACTTGTAAAATGAAATTGCATGCAGTAACACTGAGAAAGCATTTCAAAGGCAGTGAAACATATCCAGAAGAGTAACTCCAGCCAGCAACCACTGTCTGCAGGAACAGTTTTAAAGTATTTCCACATTTTTTATGCTCTTTTCTCTGACCTTTAGTTCAAGGCCATCTGTGCTGAGCAGCTGATTCTTATGCTCTCTTGAGTGGCTGCTGTAAATAGGCTCCAGTGTATCTAATGAGGACCAAAACCTGTTGGAAGAATTTTTAAACCTTCCCCCTTCCAGATAAAGTTGGATATAACTAATTTAGCCCCTGAAGGAACAAGTCTATTAGCCCTTTGACAGCTAATTTAATTCCTGCTAATGTATTGTGCTGGATGAGTTGGGAAAACAGATTCAAAAGCCTTTTGGAGGATAATGGGAAATCATCAAGGGAAAAAAAAACACTATGGAAAAAGAAAATAGTTGAAAGATTAGGCAGAGAGAGCTGGAAGTGCCTGGCTGGTGTGGGTTGTGTGAGGAGGTTGGCAGCTTGAAGGGGGAGCTGAAGGCAAGTGCAAAGTCTGGGGAGAGGATAAGGTGAAGAACTTGGCTGGAGGGGAAAATACATTCTGTTTTTAGGCTGGTTTGTCATCTCAGAGTTTTAGGAGTTCATGCTTTTCACTGTCAGATAAAAAGTAGGGAGCAGTGGTTAAATCTGGGTCTGTTTTTTTCTTCCAGAACCTCAGGGATTTGTGTAATCTATTTGATTTTTATCTATTGTTCCCATAGACCTTTATCTCTGGATAAGGCCACAAAGTGCTGATTTGTGTAGATCCCTTGTTGGCTCTTGTTGACTCTGGAGCTGGCACTGTGCTCCCAAGTGACCAGCCAGTATCGAAACAAGTTATTTAGATGGGAATCTTTTCAAAAAGAGATAATTTATTGGCCCTTGCAGTGTTTCTGGCATACAAGGAGAGGTAGAGGTTCTTCCACAGAGCTAAGGGAGTAGCAAAGCTGCTCCTGTTTGCAGGACATCCTGCACACTAACCTGCATTTCCCCCAAATTCAGTCATCCCAGTTCAGCGAGCGCAGCACAGTCACCAAAGTCCACGTCTGACATCTGTGTCTTCTCCTCTTGTTGTGTATTTTGTGGCACCACAATCTGATTTGATGACTGCCATGCCTTACCAATTTTCCTGCCATAAACCCAACTGGCAACACTGCAGCTTCCTGCCCTGGTTAGGTTTGGATCAGGACAGAATTTCAAGGCGTGTGGGAGCCCTGCTCCCGTTTCCATTTGTAGCCTTGTCAGAGATTTCTCTGTTAGTTTTCAGGCAGGCTGCTTTCTCTCTCAGTGCCTCCTTTAAAGTGGAGTGATAACATTATTAGTGAGCAACTTGTCTGCTTGAAGCAGAAGATCCTCAGGCAGAGAAGCAGAACACACAAAAATAAAGCCCACAGTTTCGGGAGGTGTTTGCACAGCTCAGTCAGTCGCTCCAGCATCTCTGCAGGTTTTGGTGGGATAAGCCCTGAGAGGCTTCCTGCCACCTCCCAGTGTATCAAACACCATGTGGGGATTTCCCAGCTGATTCCCCAGCCCGTGGGTGTGATGGGAGAGGGGCAGGTCCAGGGGATGGAGGTCGCCCTGGAGGAGCCAGTTCCTTGCAGAGGCACAGCTGTCAGGGCTGACAGGTTGTTAGAGATTCATGCTCACTTATGAGCCATGAAATAAAGCTCATCTCCCCAGCAATTTACTGCTGTGCAGTCCCATTGATTTTTATGGGAGCTGCCTGGTGTTTCATAGCAGAGTGTAATTCTGCTCCTTTTCTCTTGGACATTTCCAATTTGCCTATCACTCACTTAATGGCTCAGTGAAGAGCCCACTGAGCTTTTTATAGTATTTAAATGGGAGACATTATCATGGCATGGATGCTTTAATACACTAGTGTATGAATCTTTAATACATTCCTATTGATCAGGTCCTTGTATGATAACAAAGTGCCACCCTCCCTGTTTACACAGGCAGAAAACTCAGGCACAGGAGGGAAACCAATTGCAAATGTCACATGCAGGATTTAGCATGTGAATCAAACCCACTTACTCCAAATCACAGAATGGCCTGGGTTGGAAGGGACCTTAAAGATCATGTCATTCCCACCCCCCTGCCATGGGCAAGGACACCTTCCCATTTGCAACCTTCACACTCTCAGGTTACTCAGAGCTCCATCCAACCTGGCTTTGAACACTTCCAGGGATGGGGCAGCCACAGCTTCTCTGGGCAACCTGTGCCAGGGCCTCCCCACCCTCACAGGGAAGAATTTTTCCTAATATCCCATCTATCCCTACGCTTTTTTAGTTTGGATCCATTCCCTCCTGTCCTGTCACTCCAAGCCCTTGCAAACAGTCTCTCTCCATCTTTCTTGTAGCTCCTTTGGGTACTGGAAGGACACAATTAGATCACACCAAGACTTTGCTTCTCCAGGCTGAGCAATCCCAATTTTCCCAGTCCTTCCTCATAGCAGAGATGCTCCATCCCTCTAATCACCTTGGTGGCCTCCTCTGGACAAAAATCTGGTGTCCTGACTCCCAGATTCTTTGAGAAGGTTTTTCCTGCTCTTTGTAGGTGTTGCATTGGTTGTGCACAGGAAGAGCCTCATGTCTCTGCCTCTTTGTTATGGGTTCCACAAAGCTCTGTTGGGGCTGGTGAGGTTTAATCCTGCTCTGCCCCAAGTCTTGACTTGCAATTAGATGAAAATTACTGCAAAGGAGCTAAAACAGGTTCTAGGGTTTAAAAGGCCCTAAAGGCAGTTATTAATTTATGAGGGTAAATTGTTGGTAAGATGATGTGAGCACGTGGAACCAGCTCTTGGGGTCATTAAAAAACAAGAACAGATTTATTGACTGATCAGATGTCAATAAGCTTCCCTTACAAGCGTGGACATTGTATCCTGTGAGGGAGTTAGAATGGGCAGAGAAGGTATCAGCCATTGCTAATACAATATTAACTAGAATTCCTCTCTACTTAATCCTCTTATTAGGTATTGCATTACTTTGGCTGTCAGTGTGCTTGCTGCCTGTTGGGGAGAGCGAGGAAGGGAGCAATCTGTCATTTTTGGAGAACGTTGTAAATGGTTTGTATAAAAAGGGATGATGCAGCAATCCATTTGCAGTGATGCTTTGCTGGAGATGAAACCCAGATGGGCCCAAATCTTGTGAGGAATGGGGGAAATTCACTCCAGGTTTACCATTTTCTGTCTCTGACAGTTAAATGTATGCCTTGCCTTGAGGAGTTATTGAATATGGGCCTGGTAATACAAATGGGAATGTCCTTTCCTTCCCTATCCAGAAGGAATCAAACAAACCAAGGCTTTCCCGGAATTTTGAAGCCTTGTTTCCTTGTTTCTCTGTTTTTTCCTTGCCTGCATTCACGGGGATGAAATCTGGGGCTTTCTGAGGCAGTGGGGAGGTTACAAACCCCACTGCTCACACCAGATGGGGTTTGTGTGTCCACAGAAACTTCTGCAGGGTTCCCTGGAATGTGACCTGGTGGCAGCTGCTTTGGCTCTGGGCAAAATTATCCCAAGGCAGCACCTTTAGAAGGAAAAATGCCACTTTATGGAGGCAAGGAAACGAAACTTGTGAAAACTGGAAGCTGCCTCTGTACTTTTACCTGAGCTGAATGCTGCTTTCTACAGGAGGCACTACATTAAGTGCAGCAGCCTGGGAACAGAGGAAGAGCCAATGCAGGACAAACAAGTCACGTGTGACCACATCTGGCTTAGAAAATGTTGTTTTCCAAAAGAATTAGCAGTGTGTGAAAATAGTTCTGTGTTCACACGAACCAGCTGAGCAGGGTCCGGGATTGTCCCATAGGAAAAAAAAAAAGAAAAAAAGATATTTTTATTTTATTTTTTCCCCTGATGTTTAAAACAGAGTTAATTCATGGTAGAGCCAAATCTGTGCACCTGTGGTGCTGTACCTGGTATGAAAAACAGCACAGCTGTTGCACACCAAAGAGATTTAAGGCACCTTTCTGAAAAGCCAGGGCTCTTTGAAATATTCATGAATCTTTAGCAGTTTCCTGAGATACAGAGGAATGTCAAATAATCTCCTCTTCTTTTTCCAAGCTGCTACATTTGATAGTTTGAGATGGAAAACCTTTGCTATCCAACAAGATGGAAGTGCCCCCTTCCTTCCCCTCTTTGCCCCTCATGACACCGATTGTAATTCCTGTAATGCAGATGCTGCACTAACAACGTGGGTTACACACCTGCAGCTCCAGTTTGGAGTTCAGGTTAATTTAATGGTGACATTTTCTGCAAAAGGCTTAAATCCAAGAGGCTCAATAAAGCAGTTTAGCATGTAAGGGGAAGACCCGAGGTATCAGTGCCATTTGGGAGGATTCACATGGAGTGGAAATCCAGAACAACTGTTAAAGGTAGGAAACCCAAATGGAATAAATAAAACAGGGTAAGGAAGGACAGAACTGTGCTCTGTGTTGCATTTAGGTAACTCTGTGCAGCTGAAGCAATGTGACAGGAAGGTTTGGATGGGGAATGCAGCAGGCACTGAGGTAAATTGCAAATTTAATGATGTTTGCTGCGAGGACAAGCCCGGAGGGAATGTCTGACAGTGTGGAACCACCACGTACAATAACCTGTGAGCTGCTAATTACAGTACAGTCCAAATCAATATGGAAATGGAGGCAGGCTGGAAGCTGTGGCATATTCTTTCCTCACACTTGCACTGGGTCCCTTTGCTTTGTAGCAGAACCCCCAACTTACCCCCAGGAACTCTTCATTTTTTTGGGCTTTGGATATGTCTCCTGGTTGGGGTTCTGAACCTCTGTATAAAAACACCAATGAGAAATTCCTTTCTGAATAACCTCTCTGTTTTGAAACTGAAGAAGGATAGGTGTCAGCTTGTCCAGTATTCTAATTTCCAAGTTGCTTTCTCCGGAATAAATCTCAGTGTCTTTTCAGGAATAACGTGGTTTGCGGCTTTGCAGATTTGTCACTGTGAAATATAACACTTCTACAAAGACTTTCTTCAATCACAGCATCATTTTCGACAAATTTATTTTAAAACCCATCAAAATATTGATCTTGAGATGGGAAACATCTCAACACTTTTCATTATTGCACCACATCCCCTAATTTTACAAGCAGATCGATCCACTGACACGACCATCTGGCATGGCAGTAAAACAAGGAGGGGAACTATTTCCACATCTTATGTGGAAGCCCAAGGGGTGCAGTTGGCTCTTCTGTGCCACATAAAGTTACTGCCCCTGGGTGGGAGAGCCCAGTGGGATGCAGGTATTCCTAAAGGACTAACTTAGGTTGCAGGAGGTTCTGGAAACTCAGAACTGGGCTCATCTATGAAAGACTTGCCCAAGCTTCAGTAGGTACAATTCTGCACAAACTATTTCTTGATGTAATAATCTATATTTCTGTACACCTGTGTATTCCTACCCATAGAATCCTAGGATGGTTTGGGTGGGAAGGGACCCAAAAGTTCATCTCATTCCACCCCCCCCTAACTTGGACAGGGACAAAAACTGTGTCATTTCAAGGTAACACAAAATGCTCCATGGACACTGGAGCCAGTGAAATCTGCTGTCTTGGGATCCATGTCCTTCATTCTTCTTCTTGCACAGTAACTGTGGTTGTATCTCCAGTTCTTCCACTCCTGCTCACATCCCCAGCTCCCTTCCACATGCTCTGATTCCTGGTGGTTTTCCAGCACGATGGCTGGTGCTGAATTTACTTGTCCTAGGGTTGGAAGGGACCTTAAAGCTCATCTCATTCCAACCCCCTGCCATGGGCAGGGACACCTTCCACTAGCCCAGGTTGCTCCAAGCCCTGTCCAACCTGGCCTTGGACAATTCCAGGGATGGGGCATCCACAGCTTTTCTGGGCAACCTGTGCCAGGGCCTCCCACCCTCACAGGGAAGAATTCCTTTCATAATATCTAACCTAAATTTCCCCTTTTTCAATTTGTACCCATTATAATACATATATGTGTTAAGCCCTCTCAGCTTCATGCATGGGAGCTGTTGTGTTTCTCACCTGTCGCAGCAAGGGACCAGAAAATTCCTGTAAATCCCTGTAACATGGGAGGGCTGTTAATATTCCATTGGAATATCTGCTGTGCACAAGCAGCTCAGGGTCCTGCAACCAGGAGTATCTTACACAGGGCTGACCTGGGCTTTTCACCACAATTACTACTTTACAAAGGTACTTTGCAGCTCCTGCTGGGAAAGATCAAGTTTTCTGCAGGTTAGGGACAAACCACAGCTCTTTCCATTCTCTTTGACACCAGTGGGATTCAGAAGGTCTGTGATTTAATTTCATAATCTCATTTTTACAGAACTCTGACTATTTCCTTCTAACAATAGCATTTGGTCGTTAATTAAGGATTCTGTCTTTTCCAAAATGTCACCTAGAGCTTTCTTTCTTTTTTTTTTTGTTCCCTTGACATAAGGTCATGGATAAAATTCCCTGTGAGGTTTAACCTTTCATTAAAGCTCACCTTTTTTATCTGCTTCAATTCATAGTTAAGCTCATAAGTGCACTAAAGGCAACTCTGTGACAGCTTTTCCAGCCTGTTAGCTCTGTGATGGGCATTCCCTGAAGGGGCTGTTACTGCAGCTTCCAGGGTACCAGGAGTGTGTCCAAGGCATTTTGTGCCCCTGTGGTCACGCATGTGGCTGGCAGATGCAGCACTTACGATGAAAAAAAAACATCCTGATAGTTTTGCCACCTCTGAAACTTTGGCAGAGCATTAATTTGTGCGGTGGAAACGTAGATCTGGAGCTGAGGAAACACACAGGCCCTGGGTGACCTCAGAGGCGAGGCAAGGGAAGGTCAGGAGCTCGTACACCCGAGGGATGGGAACTAAAACAGTGAGAGATCAGCCCCAGGGCAAAACTGTGCTGCAAAATATTTTTTGAACTGATGAAACCATTTGCTGTGTGGTTGAAAACACGCAGAAGACAGAGTTTTATATTGGTGACTGTGATCAGAAGGCTCAGCAGGACTCTAGGGCTAAACTCAGGCCCAAGCTGGTCTCTCTTCCCAGGTTTCCTCTCAAAAACCTTGTTAAAATCCCCTGTGCTGCCTTCCCTTGGTGCCTCTCCCTAAGACAGGGTCTAAACACTTTCATAAAATGATTCGAGAGCTGCAGGTAGAAGCAGCTTTGAGAATGAAAAGTTTATTACAGTGCAATGATTGTGTTTCAAGCAATCAGAGATTACTGATGTCAATGCACCTTGAACTTTCCTTGGTGCATTCCAGCATGCAGGAACACATGAAGCTCATCAGCTGAGTCCCTGACTGTAACAGAGCTGATAAACACCTTTAATACACGGAAATTCAAAGAAAACATTTTTAAAAGACTTTATTAGTAGACATGACAAAATCATTTTGTGCTTTATTCCCTTTAAATGCGATGATGACGATGAGAAAATCATGAATAATTCTGCGTTTGAACCAGCAAGAACCGTGGAAGGGAAACCTGTTTGAGGGCTGATGATGTGTCAGATGTACTGAAGACAGCTCTTTATCTTGCTCTGGATGCACAGCTTTGGGCTTCTCGTTCCCCTCACCCTGCAAATATTCTGGCTGTAACAATACACATTTATTTCTGGCTGTAGCAGAGGAAGAAGCTCTGTGTGCTCTGTAAACATGTTTTACGTGCTCAGACTTGAAGAGCCGAGTGAAGGTCGTTCTGAGCAGGGAGTGCCCTGCGGCTCCTTCGCCGGGAAAACCTGCGGCGAAAGTGGATAAAACTTGTCAGGACCTAATTTGTGCTCAGTGCCAAGTGTATCTGTGGGCTGTGCTCTGAACCACAGCCAGTTTGCTGTTCGCTCTTAAAGATAACACAGCAAGGAACAGCATTTTACTGAGGTGAGCTGTGGAGCCACAGTGCTGGATCTGATCCACTGGAGGATTTCCTGACCTGCAGAATTAATTCCACTGGGTTTTATTCATTGAATTTCATTGTGTTGTGTATTTATGCCTCTTATCATCCTCTTGACTGACCTTTCAATTTGCCAGAGGCAGGACTCTCGCGATGCCCAAGCTGGGCTTCAATTAGAAAGACTTGTCAAAGATGTCTCGTGATCAAAAATTCATCACAGCCTTTAAATAAATTGCTGCAGTGAGTAATTAACTTAATTACTAAACATGGTGTATTTCTGACCTGAGTTTTATTGTGGGGTTTTGTTTTGTGTTTACTGGGAGGCTGAGGGCTTCTGTCTCACTGGGTGGCTGCCTCTGTGAGTTCTCAGCCAAGTCTTTCCTGAGCTGTCTGGAGCATGAACTTTCTTTCCATAAGCTGAGTTTTCCCATTGGTCTCACCCTGTTTTCTGAACGGTCTCCAATATTTTGATGAGTGGATGTCAGCCCTGGTCATGGTGTGCCCTGCTGCCAAATCCCAGTGTGATGTAACTTTTCCCTTTGAATTCCAACTTTCACTCCACTGGTGTGTGACTCTCATTAGTCCTAAACCACAGTGTCATGCTGGGAGTCACACTCTGTGAGCTGGAAAACCGAGACAGAGCATTTCCCTCTGCTCTTCATTCTGTGTGCCAGGGCTGGAGCTGTGGGACATCTCCACTTTATTTTTAGGTCACATAAGCTCATTAATTTTCTTGATTTAGCAAAGCATTTGGCATTCCCTGAATTCCAGGGATCCTCGGGCAGTGAGGACCTGACATGTGGGTCCCCCTTCTCACCACAGCTCAAGCACCCAACGGGCCCAGTGGGTCTGGCAGTAAGTGACCCTTGTCAGGCACAGGGGTCGGAATGACTTCAGGGGGAGCCCAGAGCAGGCAGCTGTGCAAGGTCTCCCCAGAGACTTTGCAAAAATATTGGAATTGGGGTTTGAGTCCTGCATCTCTGAGCTGCTGGCAGGGAGCAAAGCTGGCTGGGGAGTGTGGGAAAGCCCCAGAACTGATGGAGTGGTGGCCAAGGCGTGCTGTGGAGGTGCCACACAGGTTTTGAGCCTCACGTCTCACTCATGAAGTTGATCTTCAGTCAAGTAACTCTTGCCTGCAGTGAACAGGCCCTTGTGAAGACTTTCTTGGCCTGTTCATGTCTGATGTGCACTTATTGTGCTTGCTGAAGTGACCATCCATCTGTGGGGAACACGGGCTGGTCCAGCACAGGGGGAGCCCTTATCCTCATCCTGGGCAGGGTTTTGTCTCTCTTGCTGGAGCCACCTGTTACCCAAGTGGATGATATCCAACAGAACATCATCAAAGCTGCTTAATAAACCTGCTTTGAGCCCTGGGACACTGGGACCCGTGAGCAGCTCTTTAATTTCACCCATAGCCAGCAAACTGCTGAAGCAATTGCAAAGGAACAAGAAGCAGCTTATTGTGAAGATGCTGTGCTGGGGGAGAGTTTGTTCCTGCAGGTGGCTTTGGAGTGGCTTTCTCTGCACTGCAGACAGTCTGTTTTCCACATCTCCATGGGTACTGCTGTATCCATTAATATAAATGCTCCACTCCCCTGAAAATACCACTCCCCTGAAGAGCTCCAGCTCTTTCCCTGCCTGTCCCTACTTGCTCTATTAAAATGGAATACAAACACACTGTTAGGAAAACTAACACAAAACCTCACACTTGTGCAAGATCAGTAACTATGTCCTAGTTTATTGACTGCAGTCAAGTTTTATTATGCCTCAAATAATTAAATACTGCAACCGTGACATTAAAAATACAGGCCAATTTACCAAAATAATTGTATTCTGAAGATTATGTACATATTATACATTTTACAGTCTCATGTAAACTTTTTTATACATAAGGTAAATCTTATTTATGGTAACTAGAAAACCCAAAATACTTGTTGACAAAAATCTTCCTGTGAAACGTAAGCACTGGGTTGGGGACATTTAGGAAAATTGCAAAGAATGGAAACCAACTATAAAACTTAATATAATTGAGTTAGTAGAAAAATGAATTAAATTACATTCATATAAAAAGTTAAACTAAAAACATTGCTATGCATCATTATTAAAAAAGGGAAAAACCCCCAATCCTTCGTTTTATATATTAACACACACTTTGGGGAGCTCCCCTGGGCCTCATTTCCAGCAATGGGGCACAGCCTGGGAAATCCAGATTCCCACTCTCCTTTAACATATATTAAATAACTAGTGTCTGTACCAATACAAATATTGTATAGATTCATGCACTGTGATTATGTTCATAGCCTACACCAAGGCACAGTTTTTGTGTTGTCCCCCCCACCCTCAGGTTTCCACATGCAGTGCTGGAGGTGTTTGCTGGGCAAAACAACTTCTGTGAGGTTCATCTCGAGTCTGATTCTCACACCAGGGCACACAGAAATCTTCCCAGCACAAAAATAAATAAGTAAAAGAAGGTAAAGGCCTTAGTTCAACATCTTGCACCAATCATGTCAGCTCAGCTACTCTCTGCAGGCTCCAGAAAATGTGGCACTGACACAACATAATTAAAGTCCTCCGGTCAAATATTTTATATATTAACAAGGACAAGGAAATTGTTGCTGCTGTAAATCTTCATCCCTGTGACAGCTGTAGTGTTGTGATTTGGCATAATGGAGCTTCAAGTCTAAATGGGTTCCCAGCTCCTCCAGCACACCCCCATCTGCACGAGCTGCCAGGCAGTGCGTGTAATTGAGGTACCTGGGTATGCTCATTAAAATAAATGCATAATTGAAGTGTATATAAACAGCTGCCAAGATTAACAGCTGTTAACCTGGCTGCATTCTGAAGGCTTTGTAGGGCTTGCATATTTTATAACTGTTCTGCACCTAGAAAAGGCCTGGTCCTGCAAACAGCTCGGCCTGTGCTCGTCCTCGTGAGGTTACAAGGAATAACCAGCCCTTAGTCAGGATAAATCCTGCCATGGAAGACAATGAGCTGGAGTGACTAAAGTCAACTGGATTTAGGCACTAGAAATATTCCTTCAGTGTTGAATGTGTCTGAAATTACACCAAACAACCCTGTCAGACCTGGACAAGGTGAAAATGTATCCAAAATGGCCTCTATAAACCATGCCCAGAATTAGAGAAAATTAAACCTTGAGGATGTCTGTTTATGTACAGCTGGAATAGAAAAGAAATCCTAATCTAGAGTATCAAAATACCGTATTCATATAAACATATGGGCATCTAATAGAAAAGTAAAAAGTGTAAAACACAAGCTTTTTTTTTTTCTTTTGGAAATTAAATATCCTAAAAAAAGTTCTTTAAAAAAAACAAACCAAACCAAACCACCACAGGAATTTGTGTCCTGAAAAAGAAAAATGCAGGGACTACATCTCCCCTCGTCTACGAGATTTTGCTGCAACAGCTCTGCCTTCCTCCTCCTCCTCCTCTTCTTCCTCCTCATAATTGTCTTCATGAACTTCTTTCTGGTTGTTCTCTTCTTGCATTTCTTGCTCTTGGTCTGTCCCTCTGTTATTCTTTTCATCTGCCTGATTGGGGGGAAAAAAAAAGAACAGGAAAAATTACACACAGATATTCCGTGCCAGTTCCCTTATAGTTTATTTTAGGGCAGTGAAATAACTGTCAGCTGGAGCTGTGAGAGCTGATGGACAGGAACAGGAGAAGATTTTCCGAGGCCTCCAGGCAGCAAGAACTGCTGTGGAGGTGGAAGGATGAGCAAAATGAAGTTGGGACGGCATGAAAATTTCAGGTCTATGATTAAAGCAAGCTGCAGCAATTATGTAAGATCCCTGTGACGTGCTCACAGTTGTGCTCAGGGTTTGATCATGTCCCCAAACCTGTGGGTTTGCCCAGGACTTACATTTTCCTCGTTTTCACCATATGGCTCCTCAGCGTTGTGCTCCAGTTCTCGTTTTTTCTCTTCAGTCAAATCTTCCTGGACCTACAAAGCACAGAGATGTTCTCCATGGTTTAATTTCCTTTTAGAAAGTGGCCTGTGGCATAACTGTGCACATTTTCACAGCACTACTTTTGCAGAATGGAGATTTTAAAGGGGGGAGGAGAGGGCATGGAGAGGTTAAAGGAGGATAAAAAAACCATAAACACCCAACAATCAGCAAACTCACTCTCTCTGAGAGCATCTAACTTTCAACTGCAATTCTCACAGACCCTCTCATCATCACCTCACACATTTAGCCTTCCATCCCATGCTTTAACTTTACATAGATATTATTTTCTCCTTGTCTTTCATAGCAGGACTGTTGTGTCATGATACACCAAAAGAGTCATTACTGACACTCCCACCCCACTGGGGACTCCTAGAACTATTTCAGTTCTGACATGCAATGTAGGTATTTAACGGTAATTTTGGCCATACTCTCCCAGAATTTGAGGGATCCTTCTGCCAACTGCTCCTGGAAAACCATAGAGGAGCAAGTGGGGGATTGGGAGCAGAGAACAATCTCTTCCAATGCTATCCTTGGAGAGAGCAGGTCATGCTGAATCTGTTTCCCAGATGTTCAGCTCTTGGATCTCTCACTTGTTTCTGTTCTGTCAGCACTCTCCCTCAATTCCACGTCCCACTTTCCACGTTAGGTGCAAATATGAAAGAGGAATGCTTTTTGCAGTAAACCTGATTTTCTTTTGGAGGATCCTGTTATCTGCTCCAAACAGTGTCTTGCAAGCTGGGTAAGATGCACCCCTCACACCAGGATCACTTTGAGGGAAAGATTTCAAGAGCAATGTGTAATATTTGAGTCAACCTACTAAAGAAACTAATCTCCATTACTTTACTACTTCCAGTAAGCACACTGGGCATAGCCCATGTATTGAATTGCTTCCATAAGCCAAAAAGGAGATGCCAGAAGCCAACCATTCCCAGTTCCTAACGAGCTGGTTTGATGTAAGGAACAGTATTCTGAACTGGTGAATGCTGAGTGCATCCCAGCTAATCCAGACAAAGTGCTCCCCAGCAGGGAGTAAGGAGCAGCTGACTCCACTGCTTTTTGTGCAGCATTATGTGTGAAGCAGAGAGCAGGAATGAATCAGGTAGGTGTTGAGGGCCTGCAGGGTGGCTCCTGCCTGCACATGGCTTGGATTGCTCAGGAGGAGCACCAATAAATCAAAGTCAGAGCTAAAGAGTGAGTGAGTGGCCAAGGAAGCAGTTTGCCCAGAACAGCAGTGTGTGATTAGACATTAATGAGGTTTTCTGTGACCTTGAGGTTTCCAGGAATTTTTCCTTGTGTTGTGAATGGCTTAATCTTTTCAATTATTGCCCAATTAACACTGTGTGGCATGGAAGACTGATGGATTGCATGAGAAACCCTAAATGTATCCAGAAGGGGACAGCAGAGTAATGGCAAAGGCTTTCCTGGTTTGTTAAAGTCAGACAAAGTGACTTGGGTTCATGCTGCAGTTATAAAGGATACCAAGGCTGAATGTTAATGGAGATGTGCTCTGCTACCTAAGTCCACATATGCTTGAGGTCTGTGTTCTTACCTCCTCTTCTCCCTCATCCTGGTATTGTTCATCCACATTATCTTCCTGCTGGTCGGGGTTTCCTGCCATCTGCACAAAGATCACAGAACAATTCAGTTCTAGTGCATGTCTATTAACTTTAGAAGACTGAAGATTAAAGCTTCTTGTTCTGGAACTAAAACTCCATGTAAAGCTAAAATAACAACAACGACATAAAAAGTTTGAGTTCCTTCATTAGCAGCAGTGAGAGCCTGGTTACGTGATTCAAAACCACCCTCAACTGAAAAATAGCAGGATGGTTATAAGAAAAACTACACAGAATACAGCAAGACCTTCCATACTAAGCGGGAAGACAGTGGAATATTCACACCACTAAAGACCAAAGCCATAACAATACAGATTGTCTCTGTCTGGAGGAGTTTACAGCTTTAACAGGGTTGAAATGTGCAGCATTTGACCTCCTGAAGAGGCCCTGTGGGTTCCTCCTTTCCCTTTACTGACCACCAAGTGCTCTTCCATTCCTGGATGTCCTTGTTTCTGACTGGCTTCCTTGTGCTTTTCATTTTCATCTGGTAGGTTTTCTTCTCGCTCTTGCTCAGCTTCCTCGAATTCATCTTCTCCCTGATTATTGGGGTCGTCAGCAGGATTCACATCTTCCATGGCCGCCTTCTGTAATTTTCAGAAGTGAATGTTAAACACGTATTTTTAGCTCATGGTCAAACTCCCTCTTCCTTGAAAGCTACACTGGCATGAGCTGTGCTAAAACCAACTCCATCCCCAGCTGGAATCTCTACAGGATCAGGGCTCACTGGGTGAAAGCACCTCAGCACTGGGCAGAGGCAGAGCAGAAGTACAGGTGTCTGTCTGCTAAAAACCAGACTGAATCTGATGACCTGTTTCACAGAGGCCGTTGAACAACTTTTGTTTACTGATTATCTGACAACTGACAGTGCCTGATCAGGCCAGGTGAACAAAGATAAGGGTTTAAATGCTCCTGGCTCCAGAGAGCTGATGTGATCCTTCAGTACCAGACTGTCCTGCACTATTGACCTTGTCTATGTCTGTAATAAAACAAAACAACACTCACCTTTCATCTTTGCCATCCAGAAAAGGAGTATTTTTTTTCTGCTTATCACTCAGTAAGAGCACTTCTGTAACTTTGTAGCTAACAAGTTAAAGGTCCTCTGGAATTATTTACTATACACCTTAATTTGCTGAAGGGGAGTAAAGAAAATACTCTTGATGTTCCACAGCAGCAGGTGAGATGGAGTTTGGGGGAAGGCACAGGACTGACTCTGCTGCACCCAGGTCTCTGTGCAGTCAGTTCAGTGCTCACCTACATCCTCCTTCAAGACCTCACAGTTCTGTACTGACTCCAGTTGGTTTCAGTGGCTCTTGAGTTGGCTCTTACCCTCTTAACTAACCACAGCATCAAAAATACCATCTCAGCTCTTTCTGAGGCCAAATTTACCTGTTCAACTCCCAGCTAAGTCCAAATCCTTTATTCCACCTAAAGCACAGATCAAAGGAATGTGGAAATAAGCAATTTGCTTCCAACAAGGAAGCTTCTTTTTGATTTCTTCCCAAATCAATAAGGACAGCTTTAAATAGATTTTAGATGTTGTTTTAAACTGTCAAACCTGTCTCCCTAGCAGATCTCTCTTCATCTTATTTCTGTAACACACAATTATGTCAGACGAGACCTGTGGGTTCTCACTTCAGTAACGATTGCAATCCACGGCATCTTAATTCATACTCACTGATTCATCAGCCTGCTGATTTTCTGCTTGATGTTCTGGTTCTTGCTGTTCATTTGCATTATTTTGATCATCATCTTCACCTTCATCCTGGTGCTGGTTGTCATGTTCATAAGCTGAAAAATTTCATAGGTTATTATTGTATTAGAGCAGTTTTCAGTTAGTCCCTTCCAACTCAAACCATTCCATGATTCTATACAATTTAAAGAGATCAAACAAACCCATAGACAGAGCCAGGAATGTAACCAAGATCCACAAAGCCCTATCCTAGGAGCTCAATCAAAAGGACACTTTTCCATTCAGGAATGTGAATATGATCTTTAGTAATTCCTCTATTCCACTCAGTCAGTTCAGTCAGGGTTATTTGAGCTTCTGGTTTTAAATTGCAAGTTTATGTTTCACTTGAATCCAAACTGCATATGAAATGAATATTAAAATCTCTCATGCAAGGCAGTACACAGGGAACCTGTGAGCATGGCAGGGACAGGAATCTTGGCTTACCTCCTTCCTCTTCCTGAATCCCTTGCTCTTCTTCCCCTTGTACAATATCCTGGTCCATGTTATCATAATGAGCCTGTTGGCTGAGAACATTAAATGCCAAACATCATTTCAGTTTCAAAAAAGTGTGTTTCTGCTTTAATAAACAAACCCTCCACCTGCACCCCTGGCTCTCTCAGCACCTGCCAGAATGGGTTCCAATTTCACTTTCTATTACCGGATATTTTCTCCCATCACCTTCCCTGAAATACATCTGATAGAACAAAGACTTTCCTGTCCTGCTACACCAACTTTGTGCTTATATCTCTGTGTGGAGTTCACAGTCCTGATGGCTATGGGTCAGGCAAAGAGCAAAGTCAGGACCCTGAATTTTAGGAAAGCAAAATTCCAGCTCTTCAAGGAATTAGTCAACAGGACCCCCTGGGAAACTGCCCTCAGGGACAAGGGAGCAGAACAGGGCTCACACCACGAAACCTCGAGCACAGACCACAACAAATTCACATAGAAGAATCTAACCTGAGCTGGGTTTTGTAGAGTTTTTCCCCTTGTTCTGCCTGTTTGTGGAGCTGGAGCTCTTTCTCCTGGAGCTGTTGCTGCCTCAGGATCTGCCCCCGCAGCCTTTGCTGGTGCAGCGACTCCTGGTGCTGCCGGAGCTGGTTGGCCTCCTCTGCTCTCTGGGCTCCAAGATGCTGCTGCTCCAGCTGCTGCTCATAAGCTGGTTTTTGTCTCTTTGGTACAGCTTTTGTTGGTGTTATCTGCCCAAGAAATGTGTTAGCCACAGATTAATCATCGTTTCAGTGATCAGGAACAAGCAGGGAGAAACCTGTCCAGAGGGAAAACTGTGCAGCAAAATTACAGCAAGATTATTTTAAGTTTTCCCATCTTCGCTTAAAGTTTTAATTTTTTTTTAAACACAGAAGTGTTGAGGTGTTTGTGGAACAAGAGAAGATCATGTGTTGAGGGATGCCAATCTTTCTTTTTCTCACATATCAATAATATAACCCCCCCCAATATATTACCAGTCTAAGGAGGTTTTGATGGCTGACAAGACAGCAAATGTTTCCATTGATTTCACTGATAATCTCAGTGGGGGTTGCTTTTAGCCTTGAGTGAGACACTGCACATTTTTTACACTCAGCAATAACTTAACTCCACTTTCACATCTTAACCCATTGCTGCTGTTCTGACCCACTGCACCTCTTCAGCAACAGCTTCTCATCACCCCGGAGTTACACAATTAATCTGCCGGCAGAGAGAGCGTTAACAAAGCCTAAGGTGAGGCCAGTAAAATACATTTTCCACTGGAGATCCAATCTAGAATGCAAATCCAGGATCTGCTGGTTTTATTTAGGGCTGCACAGAGCACGACTGGCTGTTGCTGAGCTCTGATTTCCCTTGGCTATTCCAGTCATGTTCACCTGGCAGTTAAAATTTCCTGTCAAATGATGATGAGCATTTAGATGGCAAAGTGTTTGCAGAAGGCAGGTTTATCTGACAAGGAAACACACCTCAATTTGATGAGATGCATCACATTAGCAAAGCAGGACACCTCTCTATCACAGTGCTGAAGATAAGCCCCATTCTCACCTGCTGTGTGCTTCAGCAGCTGCCACGGGCCTCAGATTTAAAGCAGGAGACAAGATTCAGTCTGCTGCTCTTTTTTTATCCATCCGTTGCTTTTTATCAGCAGAATTAATGTTCATTAAGACTTGGCCAGCACTGCAGTACAAGTGTGCTCAAGCTGAGCCTGAATCCTATGCATCCGAGTGCTTTGAATCCCAAATTTTCTATGAATGTGACAGTAATTTTATCTAAAAAGCAGTGAGTGCTCTGAATCCCAAACTTTCTATAAACACGACACTGGTTTTATCTAGGAACAGGTGAGTGCAATACAGGACCAGCAATGGTAAGAGCAGCCTCATTTAAGCAGCAAATCTGATCAATTAGAGGAGCTCCATACCTCTGACTGCAGGTGATCACCCAACATGTTGGTTTCTTCTTCTTTCTGCTCCTGCTTTTTCCATTCATGCTCTTCTGGGACTTGATCCTGTTCCTCCCCTAAGTGCTCAGGCTGACCTGCCTGCTCCATTTCTTCCTCCTGAAGTTCCTTTTTGCGTTCTTCTTCGACTTGATCAGCACGTTGCTCGACGTCTTCTCCAGCCTCTTGTTGCTCCTGAATATTCAGCTCTTTGGGATGCTGGCCCTCATTAGCCCTTCCCTGGAGATGGAAGGGCTCAGCCCTGTCTGCTTGTTCCTGGGTATTTATTTCTCCTCTCTCTTTTGGCTTCTCATCCTGCAAAACACGCACAGGGTTATGTGTGTACAAGATATTATGGGTTTAATTTTAGTTTCAGGAGAGCCAAGGACAGATATAGATCCTTTATCCCAGCCTGGAGCACTGAACCTGCTGTCAGGAGGGCCAAGGTTTGGAACAAGCTACTCCTCCTGCCAAACAGTGTCACTACTGATCGTGGCTCTGCACAGCTACACAAGGTGTTGTACAGTTACATCACTGAGCAGGTTAAGCCTCATTTTATCTGAAGTGGAATAAAAACTCTTACAATTTTGTGTTTTACTGACACATTTTAGTGGTGGCCTTGGCAGCATTGGACTCAATGATCTTAAAGTTCTTTTCCAACCTGAATGATTCCATGATTTTTATTTCCTGTGGGTTCTGCTGGCTGAGAATACTTGTAAAACAAAAACACAACTGATTTTGTAACATCTAGACTTCATGTTTTCTTCTTGAACGTTGGAGAGTGTGCCAGTTTTAAAGACCCTGACCTTAATGTGTCACTAGAAATTTATAAAACACAATTTCTTCAGAACTTGTTCAAGCTTTTCTGTAGCACATGAGGCATCTAAAATTTTAGAGACCACTTATTCAGGAAGTTAAGATTTTTAACAACTCCTTAAAACAGCTGACACAAATACACTTAAAACTGCCTTACAGTCACATGAGAAAAGGTCACCACGAATATATTTTTATCTATAAGATCAAACCGTTCCTCACTGCTTTACTCGAGATCTGACAAATAAAAACACACTTCTAACAGACTTTCAGCACAGGTTTTGCTGAATAAGAACCATTTCTGTGGTGTATGAAGCCAGTCAGTACTTCCTACCTCCTGGTGCTCCTGGGTCACAGGTCCCTGGTGCTCCAGGAGGTCGCTGTGGGGGGACAGTCCTCGCACCTCAGGCTGCTCATTTCCTCCTTCCACCTTCTCAGGCTGTCGGAAACTCGGTATTTTTTTGAGGGTGTCCTTCAGCTGTTTGTATTCCTCCACCTGGGACTAAAGTCAACATGTTCATTATTGCGTGTCCAAATTAATTTCTCAGTAAAAAGTAGTTGCCTCGGTGTTAAACTTGCTGGCAGGACACGTGGTGGAAAGACTTGATATTCCAGGGAGGAGAAGGGACAGGAAGTTTTGAAACAGGTTTTATCTCCACACATTAGATAACACTGATTTATCAGGATCTTTTCAGCCAAAGTGCACATGCATACAAAGTGTATTAGAAACACCTCTGTGGGACAAAGAGGAAGATCTGGTTTATTCATGCCAAGCAGAAGTGTCAGAAGGGGGTGATGCAGTTTTCCTGGCAGCCTAAAGCAAAGGAAATTGAGAGCACCACAACTTCTCCTTTGCTGGTAGAAAGAAGAGCAGCTCTTCCAGAAACAGTGGTTTTGAAGTATATACATGTCATGAAAATGCCAAATCCTCAACACTTAGACAGGTGTTCCATGAAACAACAGCCAACATACAGAACTGAGACAAAGAAAGTCACAGCACACCACTGGTGAAGAGCAAGGAAAAAAAAAAAGAGAAGAAGTAGAAAGAAAATGTATATTTCTAAAGTCTTCCTGAAATGCAACGGTAAAATGTTGTAATTTGATTTGCTGTTTAACTTTGTGCAAGATCAGGACACTTTCAAAAGGCTTTAAAGAAAATCCAGATGGGCTGGGGCACCAGTCCCTGGCTCTGTACAAGAAAGGTTATCAATTTAAGTAGATTTTTTTGGGATGGGCAGGATGTATAAAAGCTGCCCAGCACATACAAAAGGTGGTGCCCCACCAGAGGGTTTCTCTGCTAATCCTGTGGAGGTGTGGGGGGGTTTAAAACCAGAGGTGCATTTAATAATCCTTTATAAAATTCAGGTTAAAAACTGTGTGGTTCCCCCTGGGTGTCACTGTGTGTGCTCTGTGGTGTCACAGCCCTGGAGCAGCACAGGCAGGAAGCCTTGGGGCACAACACTCACACAAAACAACACCCACAGTGCTACAGGCTGGCATGGGGCAGCACAGCCCAGCTCTGAAGGCAGACACACCTCAAAGCATCTCCAAAAAGCCTCTGTTAAAACAGACAGGCCTAAGAGCAAAGCAGAGTGCACAGTCATTCTTGTCATTCCAGAGGGATACTCCTGCTTCCTGATTAACTGCTGGAGAGGCCAAGCAGAAATTTTAGAGGAAAAAGTAATATTTACTGAATGTAAGACTAAAACACAGGTCTTTGATTTTTTTTTCCCCACTTGCTGACCATGCAGAGAGATGAAGATGCTGGGATGTGTTGGAATGAGTCCAGAGGAAGCCACGGAGATGCTCCAAGGGCTGGAGCCCCTCTGCTCTGGAGACAGGCTGGGAGAGCTGGGGATGTTCACCTGGAGAGGAGAAGGCTCCAGGGAGACCTGAGAGCCCCTTCCAGTGCTCAGGGGGATTACAGGAAGGCTGGAGAGGGACTTTTCACAAGGGCATGGAGGGACAGGACAAGGGGGAATGGTCTTAAGCTGAAGGAGGGTGGGGTTAGATTAGATATTAAGAATGAATTGTTCCCTGTGAGGGTGGTGAGGTCCTGGCACAGGTTGCCCAGAGAAGCTGTGGTTGTCCCATCCTGGAAGTGCCCAAGGCCAGGTTGGACAGAGCTTGGAGCAACTGGGATAGTGGAAGGTGCCCTATGGCACGGGGATGGAATGAGATGAGTGTTAAGATCCCTTCCAACCCACACCATTCCAGGTTTCTATTATATTTAAACAGTGCACATCCAGATCTGAATTCAAGCCCTCTGTTCAAGTGCTGAGTCACTAAACTAAACATTCTGATTCAAGGCCACAGCTTAAAAGGTAGAAAACAGGGTTTATTAAAATAAATAATTAATCAGTCTGGCTGTGGAAAAAAGCACAAAGACTACAATGCTTTAAAGATTCAGGTCACAAATTCTTTAATGCAGTATTGACTGCTGGTATTCAATGCCTAGAACACACGTAGGAATGGAGGAATCACTTCTGGAGCTGTGAAATAATCCCCTGGGAACCTTTCTGCAGCTGGTTTGCAATGGTGCAAAATACCCTCTTGTTCTGAAAGCGTGGGCAAGACCCTTCCCTTGAAGGAAAGGTTCTCCCCAGGACAAATGCCACATCCTGACTGCAGGCAGAAAGGCTTTGTGTGACACAGGTTTTATAATTAAAGGGCTGAATCAAAGCCAGGAGAAGTACATGGAGCTTCCCTTTGGATTTGGTGAACCTTAAATCAGCCCCTGCCTCTGCCCCTGTGGAATTTCAGTTGTTAGCAAACACATACCAAGTAGCAAACGTGGCCAGTGGGAGAAGAACTCAAAATTAGCTGTCAGCATGTTTTAGTACTGGAGATTAAGATTCCTCAGATATTTATCGAAGAAGGAATTTTCTGATCTTTCCCTATTTTTTGAATATCTACACATATTGACATGCACAACAAGGGGAGCTGGGAAAAAAAAAAAAAGAAGATCCAATGCTTTTAATGCTGATAATGATTTTGTGGACTATGAAAATGCTTAAATGAAGAAAATCAATCAGGAATAAAAGTAACTTCACACTGCCTTACTGCCTTTCCCTCTGATCATTCACCAACAGCCTTCCTCTGCTCCAGCATTACTCCTGCTTTCAGATTCCCTGTGGTCCACACAGCTTGTACTGGCACAGCTGACTGAGCCTGCAACAGTTTGTGCTTCATGGATAGTTCCCTTGAAAATGACAGTTAAGAAACATAATGCTGCTGCTTTTTTTAAAAAAATTAATTTCATTTCCACCTAGAGTTTAGAATGTAAATATATATTTATTCCTCCATATATATTATGCTGCTGCACTGATGTCCATTGCCCAGAGAAGCTGAGAGTGTCCAAGGCCAGGTTGGACGGGGCTTGGAGCAACCTGGGCTAGTAGAAGGTGTCCCTGCCCATGGCAGGGGGTGGGATGAGATGAGCTTTAAGGTCCTTTCCAACCCAAACCATTCTGGGATTCTGTGAAAACCTTGTAGACATTCCAGTCACACACAAAAAAAGACTTTATACCAGCAGCCAGGTCTTTGTAAGTGATAAATGTGAACATCAGAGCGTGGGATGTTCATCTAACAGGAGTTTTATCAGAGAAGGCAGAGGAAGGAAGGTATAGAGAGCTGCCATGGAAGCAGAGACACTCTGGTTATGAGTAACACATGCACTCTTGGGCCTGTAGTAATAGAGCTTGTTTTGTTTCCTGACAGCCCTGTGAATTGTTGCAGCTTCCTAAGAGCCACCCTTGAACTCATGCACTTCCCTCTGAGTGCAGCACAGTGCCAGTGAAACCCCAGCATGCCAAAGGCCACATGCACCACACTGCAGTGAACCAGGAAAAACAAGAGTTTGAGGAAGCTGAGAGCCAGGAGAAGCTGCTTTCCTTCTGACCTGAGCAGCAGCTAGTGCACTCTTGTGGTCTTCCAATGTCACCACAAGCTGGTTGTGCTGGGACAGCAAGTTCTTATGCTGTTGCTACACAAAAAGAAGAACATTACACGTTTCACGTAAAGTTCATAAAGGTAAATTAGGGAGGCTGAGGGGTTTTGAACTAGGAATAGAATTCAATTTATTTTGAAAGGAAAATCCTGAGCTGGAATGACAGCACTTATTTATTTAACATGGAATGCATATTAAACAGACAGAGGAAGTGAGCACACCAGGGAAGGGAATTTGGAGGCCAGGATTTGTGTAGCTAAAATAAAATTAAAAGTTGGGGGAGATGATGATGAATGTTTTAAAGGAATAGAGCTGGAAAACATTAGGCATTGAGTTTTGCCAAAACTCAGTTCTCAACTTGCAAAATCAAATTCCCAATTGTCATTTCTATACTAAACACTTCATTGCTGTGGAATTTTTTGTTTGTTTGTTTTTCGGGTTTGTTTTTTTTTTCTTCTTTTTTTTTTTAATGAGCAATTTACCTTAAGTGCAGGTGGCCAAAGACAAGAAATCCAGTTCAGCCATATTCCTCTCCTTTTGGCCACACAACAGAAACTACAAGTTTTCAGCACAGCCTAATTCTGGCTTGTGAAAACTTGGGAAATTTTTTTCCTAATGTTGAAAAGTTCTCCTCGGAGCAAAGCCTACCTTGACATCCTGCAGCTGAGTGTGAATGTCTTGGTGAGCTTTTCTCAACTGTCTGTTCTCCTCCCGTAAGTTATACAGGGACTCTGTTGAAAAGAAATGACACACAGAATATTACTACAGAATTTAAACCTGCTCAGATTTATAATACCAGGCTAAGCACCTAAATTAAGAGTGTAACACAATCTACATAAAATCCCACATAGTAAAAATTAATTAGAATAACTGCATGGTTTGGTTTTGTTGCATCTCTCCCCAGCCCTATGAAAGGCTTTACATTTTCAAGCAGAAAATTGTAACATTTGATTAAATTTTATATCAGTGCACTCAGTCTGCATCTGGAACTCTGCCCCACTGCTCCTGCTGGGCACTGCAGATGGCAAAATTCCTTATGGAAACCTGAATCTTTGAAAGGCAGAGAGGAAGAAACCCTCCTCTCTCTCCCCACATGGCATCTGGTGAGTGAGAATTTTCTGTGGTAGGACCAGGTTATTCCTTTGGAAGGGATGCCCAGATGGCCAGAATGCTTAAAAAGCTTCTGGGACCAGGGAGAGGGGCCTGTATTCCCACTTTTTACATGATATTGATGTGGAATATCGTGAGCAGACATGGGCAAGTTGTTCCCACACTCCAGGCTGCCAGGCTGCAACCCAGCTCAGCCCAGTTCACTGTGGGACTGTGCTGCCAAGGCAGAGCTAATAAACACAAAATCCTGCAAAAGCCTCTGCAGACAAAGCTGCAGACAGTTCCAAAACTAATTCCTGAGTCAGTGGCACATGGCAGAGCCTGGCTGAGGGCCCTGGTGGGGACAGCCCCATCCTTTTGTTCCATGGAATTGTGTAATGAGGATTGAAGAAGCCTGAAAACTGCCATGAATCTATTTAACAGGAAACTAGATGCCAAGAGTAAAACATGACTTCATCATCCAGGTATGCAGGTGTTTCAGAGGAGCTGATACACAGAGGGGAAAATGAGGCCTAAAATGTATATGAAGTCACTTCATGAAGAGGCACAATTAAATCTCTGATAGAAGTGGCAAATATTCTTAGATTCCATTTCAATTACAAAAAACAATAAAGAGGCAAAACTATTTTTCCAGGTTTATACAAGTCTTAGAAGTAAAAATAAAAGTCTGGCTAAACAGCCTCTGACACTTGACAGGCTTTTAAGTGCCGAGTTTCTTACTATTTTTCTAACCCAGATACAAACACAAAGCACACATGAATAGATTTCAGAAAGAGGCCACAGACAATCATCAGTAAAATGTAACTTAGCAGGAGGCAGAAGATGCATGAATGACCTGTGAGTGAGAACAGAGAAAATGCCTCTCTTGCCTCACACAAAACACAGTGGCAAACACACAGTTTAATGGGACAGCCAGACACAGGTGAGATTTACCCTTCAGCTTGGAGATCTCCTGCTCTTTCTCCTGCTGCAGCTGCAAGTATTTCTCCTTGTGAGCACCAAATGTCCTGCTAAACTCTTCTCCTTGTTTTCTGTGATCTTCCTCAAGGTCAGCGTGCTGCTTCTTCAGTTCTTCGTGTTGACTCTGCAAATACCAAGTTGGGACAGTGGAGCAGTTCTGTATCTGCATATCTGGCTAATATTGTCTTTGGCAATTTGTTTAATAAGCACAGATGAATGGGAAGCATTCATAACAGGGAGGTTATTATTCAAAGCATGCACATTGAAGCTCCTCTCAAACACAGAATGATCTCTGTGATGAGCAGTGTCCTGTTCCAGGGCTCTGTCACCTCAGCCCACATTGCACTGGCCCTTTGAGAGTTGCTTAATGTGTCTGAGAAAATCCTCACATGCCAAACTATGTGAGGGCTGATAAGTCAGCATTCCCTACAATAATTGCATTTGATAAGATTAAATTACCCCCCCTGGAAGGAAAAACTGCAGTAAATCATCTTTTCAGGGTACTGTTGAGAGAGGAAGGCACCGTCCATGTCCTGACATTCTGGAGTGAACCAGAACCCAGCAGGGCTGTGTCCCCCCAGCACAACCAGTTTGACAGGACACTGGTGTCCTGCTGCCCCAGTTACCCACCTTCAGCATCTGGTGTTGGACACTCAGAGCACTGTATCTGCTGTTGGAGTCTTGCTGTAAAACACAAACACCGGTGTCAAACAGAACCACACTGACATTCCTCTAAATTCCATTCAGTCAGTTATTCAGGAGTCACAAGATAAGGGATGTAACCCCCCCAGGAAACAAATTCACCCTCCCCCTTGCTCTGGAGCAGAGCAGGCACACACACCTTGCACTTGCTGCAGCAACAACACATTTTAACTCACATTACTCAGCTCACAAACTGCTCCCCAGTTTCAACATGAAATAGCCATAAAATCCTAATTTACTCGCTTTATAAAGAGTTCCCTACAGGTCTCTGGGTCCTCTGCCAGATATAGTTTTCCTTCTGGCACTTGGTATATAAAACAAAGTTTCTTGATGTTTTTATGCTTTCCAGTTCAAAGACCACGTGTTAGAAAGCTGTCACTGTGCTTTTCCCTGTGGACTAAGCTACAAAAAGATTTCTAACACCTTCTCATTCCCCTTTCCCCTTAAATATAAGAACATTACATTTGAACTACCATAATATAAATAGGAGGATATTTTCTAAATTAATTTTCTGGAGAGATATTAGTATTTCCTACTACAGCTCCAATAATTAGGAGTTGGAGAGCACTTATGCATGCAGAGCAGACTGGGATAAGTGAGAGCTCTTTCAATTAGTATTTTCCAGGACCTCTTTCTTTGAACAGTTATAATTGCAAAGCATTTCCTTTCTCAGCTATTAAAAACTTGTACTAGGAAAGATGACTTACCCTTCCTTTATTTAGTGTTTCCTGTGCTTCTAGTTTATAAACAAGAAAATCTGCAACATAAAAAGGGAAAGTACTGATGAAAAAAAGAACAGGAAGATAAGAATCTGTGCTTAAATAACTTGACTGTTGCATATATAAATTCTCTTAAGAGCTGAATACTTGTGCAGACACCATTTACTTAAAAAGATCTTAAAAAATGAAGAGTTTAACAAAATGCTGAATTTATTTTCGTTAAAAGGTATCATAGTTTCATAAAATGCTTTCATTTAAAAGTTTCACATCTTGGTGTGACGTAGAGGGGGCAGAGGCTCAAGACACTGGATGGGCCCACGACCATCATTCAAAAGGAAAAGGACATTTATAAATTGTGTATTCTTGGAGATAAGAAAATGTTCCTTGATCCTCTTTCTAGGGTTTGAAAAACGCTGTCTCACCCTTGGGTAGCAGCAGGACCGTTCTACACTAGATGGCACCAGAAACCCACCGAGAACCTCACGGTGAGAATCATTTCTTACTCTCCTTTTCACCTGTGCTAAAGCAGCAGTTTTAATTCAGCATCCGAGCCCTCAGTTTTAGGAAGAACAGGGGCTTTGCTCTGAAAATTGTGGTGAATTTAAAACAACAAAAGAGTGAGAAAACTCAGATGATTGAATCCTGCTGAACTTCCACACAGGGCGGAGTGTAAGAAATACAATTTGTGCCAACATTTCCCCCTCACACAACCCCCTAGAACTCAGTTTTAATCAGGAAAATATATGTGAGCATGTGTTTACCCTTAAGCACGTGAAAAAGTGCTGATTCAGAGTCTAATTTCCCAATGATGGAATGCAGGAAGAGATCCCACGTTTTTGGTACAAGTTTTGAATGTTTGGCATGCCAGAACAGGACTTCCACATGTCCACACTCCACATACATGTTAGGGTTATGTACATGGATATAATATATATTCTTTTATATCATCATCATATTCTTTTATATATATTATTATTATATATACAATATATATTATTATATAATATATATTATTATTATTATATATATTTTATACATATATTCTCTGTGTATACTGTGTCATGTTGCAGGGATCTGTAAACAGCACTAAAAAGATGATTGCTTTTAAAAATATCTGGTTAAAAAAATAAATAAATAAGAAAGAACCGCTAAAAAGATCAGCACAGCTCTGCCAAGGGGGTCCTGCTAATGTGTTACTCAACTCATTTAAATAACTGAACAAAGAGCATTTGAAGTTACTTTCTGCAAATAATCAAGTTAAATGTCAAAGTGAAAAGCACGTTTTTTACCTTCTTTTGCTTTCTTATGTTCGAGCCTCTCCTTTTGTAATGACTTTTCTAATCTTGACCTGTGCTCATATACAACTGAAAAGAGAAATTTTGTACGCAATTAATTGAAAAAGTAACATATTAATTGGAAAAGTAACATATACAAACCCCACCCCCCAACACACCCCAGGGAGTGTTGGCACAGAACACACCAGGAAAATACAAGTGGAATGAGGTCATAGGATAAAGGGCTGTTTGTATCATCTGGGACAGTATTTTTTTTTCCTTTTTGCATGTTTTATTGATCCTGAATTTGGGTTCTCTGGGTGCACAAACATGGCTGTGATAACCAGGTGAGTGTTTTGTCTGTGTAGACACTGAGCTGTGGTGGAGCTACACGAAAGCTGCCAAATCCTCTTCCCTTCTTGGGTATGCAGGGACATTTTTCCACAATTCCATCCTCTCCTGCCTCATTTGCAGAGAGACAAGGAAATAAGGCAGGACAACTTCACTACCAGAGAAATTCCTGGCAGCAAAGGAACTGTCCCAAGGAGGGAAGGGCTGAGAGAGGGGCAGCACTGCACAGGCTGCTTAGGCTGAGGCACGGGGAACCTAATTCCTAAATTCTTCCAAAATCTGGGCATACAGTATTCTTTTGGCACTGCCTACCAGCAATTTATGACTCTTAAAGACTGTCCAAGCTGCCCACAGGTCCTTTGTGTACATCCCAAAACGGGTTTTATATTGCTGAGCTTGTTTGTTTGTTGTATCTGTGTGTATTTAGGACATCCAATATCTCCTGGCACAAAGTCCCCCCATTTCACTGCCAGTACAGCAGAATTTCATTCAGTTTGTGCTTTGGACGTGGAGTTTGGGATGTGTCTCACAGAGGATGGGGAACATCAGTCCCTATTCACCCTTTCCTCAGCACTCACTAGGCTGAAGGATCATCATCTGAAATAGCCAAGTTTGCAGCAAAGATATCAATTAAAACTCATGAAAATGTACAGTTATATGTGTTTAGGCTCAGTTTAATGCAAGCATCTTTCACTGCCCTAGGTACAACTTCCACTCTTTCAAATAGTTATTAATTTGTATTAATACAAGAAGTGATATTTTTCTATCAAACCTAGGAAACTCATTTTATGAGAATAAACCACTGGTGAACATAAGCTTTCTGCAGGAGGCATCAAGTAAAGATTTGTATCTTGGCAGCCTCAGAAGGCTCCTCTTGCACCCTAAAACCTGTTCTTAATTCCACCAAGGTGCATTCTGCAGGCTTATCTTCGAGTGTTTACGTGCTGGCTCAGGAACTGGATTGCTAATCAATCCCTGGCACCTATCTCCACTTTGCTATTTATCTTCTAAAGTCAAGGGCATCAGTCAAGATGAACCAATGTATCAACATCCTCTGCAAGAAAACAAGCATGTAATGAATATTCACAAAGTCGCCAGCAAACAGGGCTGGAAAAGGGGGGAAAAAAGGCAGCAGTACAGTAATGGTTTTATTTAGGTCCTGGAGGTAGGGAATGCTGAATTATAGTGCAAAAGGAACAGTGGTTGTAGCACAGCAGCTCAGGAGAGCAATGAAAAGCCATAATGGGTTTCTCCTCCCATGCAATCAGAGGTGGAAACAGGCTTTTTGGCAAACAGGCTAAACCACAAATGGATTCGGAGGTAACATTTTCCATCCCACTTCTCTGTCTGCAAGTGCACCTTCCACAGCTCCTCCTGGGGCTTTAACAAGTGTGTTGGGAAACCCTGCACGACAAACCCAGAACAAGGCAGGAGGAAAGGAGGAGGAGAAAGCAGCAGTTTGGGTTTTAGGGACCTCTCACATCCAGCTGAATCTCTGCTGATCTCTGCCTTTCCTGGCTTCACCCTGAACTTGAGAAGTCTCTCCACCCCTCCCAGGTAATGCATCCTCACCCTTCTGTGTGCTAACCTCTGAAATACTGGGACAAAGCTGGAGAAGTCTCAAAAAAGGTGCTAAAACCAACTTCCTCTTACACCTCTGACCTTCTGCTTCACTGGTGCAGCATATTTCTCTCTGATAAAAATCCATAATGTGCAATGTAATGAAGATTTTGATTAAGAATCATTATTAAGAAGGCACAGCTTCCATGTTTTCTCTCTTGCTCTTTTGTGGGGTAGGTTGCAAGTCAGATTTTATAAGTACATAGTTTATCTCCCATAAACATAAATTATTTCCACCAGTTAGGAACTTTAAAGAGTCCAAACTACAAAGGGCTTGTTAGTACAGCAGGGTGTTCCCCTTCTCCACTGCCAGCCTGGATAGAAGATGGCTGAGCAAGAAGCTGAAAGAAAGAAATACACTGAAAAGCAGGTTTTTTATAAGAGGTTTTCCAGCTGGGGGGGGGAACTGCACAAATAATTTTTCCTAGGGTAAGCTTTTAATTTTGTATTGATCTTTACACAAATAACTGAAGGTTATTTCTACATTATATTTAATAGAGTGTTGTCATCTAATGGCTAATATGCACAATTCCAAAGCTAGAATAACTGCAGGTATCAGTTTAATTCTTGAAATTACCTATAGAATGTAACCTGCACAAATGAACAAAGAACCACATAAACCCACAGAGCCCAGAATGTGAACTGTAACATCACAGCTTGATAAAACACCTTTCACCTTCAACAAGGAAAGACTGAACAGTCCTTGAATTGATCCCAATTCCATCAAGTCCTTGATTTAAGGCTTTCCTCATACAGAAAAGGAAGTGAAGGAGAAGGGGGTGAGGGATGCTCTGTAGGTTCTCAGATTACACCACTTTGGCCAGTGCTGAACGTTAATTGCGACACAGGAGTTGAGGGAGGTGATGAAAGCAGGATTATTTAACAGTCCTGGTTATTTCTCTTATCATTGCTCTGCACCTCTAAGCAGTAAAACTATTACCAGGCAAAATAAGCCAGTGTTGTATATTTAAGAGAAAATATTTCCTAGTTTCCATTATCAGCAGTTTTGTGACTGTGTTACTTTGGTTGTTTGGTCTGTCAGAAGCATGATCTTGGAGTCTAAAATACCCCAGCTCCCACTGTCTTACATACTGGAAATTCATATTACATTGGGATTTAAATATATCTGATGCAAGAAATTTTACCAATTTCAATGAGATTGTTTCTTACACAATTCTGCAATCTTTCTCTAAGCTTACAGTAATACCTTCCATTTAAACCCAGCAGATTTCAGTAGTCTTGGCAACAGTCAGTGTTATTTTCTCTCAAACTGTGGCAGAGTTGAACTGAACCAGCAGTGTGGGGTAAAATCACCCTGGCACTTTTCTAGTAACACTACAAAGGCCTGTAGGACATAGATTTGCTATAAAAATAGTTAATTCCCAATTCTTGTCACTGCAAAAAGAACCATTTAAAACGTGAATCCGGCTTTGCTGAGAGTGAAGCACTTCCATGAGCCAAGGAACAATCCCTTCAATATGGGATGTAGGATAAATTCCCCAGTCCAATGACAGTAATTGAAATTTTGATCTCAGAAGGTATTTCATTACTCCTCTGCCACTAATGTCTCATGCTGGGAGAAGATGTTATTAATACAGCAAGACCTGCTTCCTAAGCTTCCTAAGTATTTGATTAAGTCAGTGAATCTGGCTTCAAACAAAGAGATCCCCTATTTCATTGCTGATAATCTTATCAGACATAGATTATCAGGCTCTGGGCAGCTCCTGGTCAAGCACCAGGATTCCCCAGCACAGTTCAACCCATGCTGGTCACAGGATGTGCTACATCCATTCCAGAGACTCTCAACTGAGAGTTCAGCAATAAATGGATATTCCAGTGACACCGCAAACATCTAAGGAACAGTGGAAGTATTCCCACAATAAAGACTAGGAAAACTACAGTGCAAGCAAACAACATTACAAAAAACATATCTTTATCACAGAGCCCCAGAATGGTTTGGGTTGGAAGGGACCTTAAAGCCCACCCAGCTCCAACGCCCTGCCATGGGCAGGGACTCCTTCCACCAGACCAGGTTGCTCAAAGTCCAAATAATTACAATACATTGAACAAAACATTGAAGCTATTTAATAATTTATGCCCTTGAAGTTTTCTGGTTTGAATTTATACAGAGAGGACAGAAATAGAAGCCAAGACAATGTAAAACTGATTGTGTGTGAGGTTTAATCATGGAACACTTTTGCATCCAGGCAGATGGAATGTTCTCATTGTGCTCACTGCAAACCACAACTGGCACTGGATGGAGTATGAGAATTACCTTCACTTTAAAACAAACTCCTGCACTTCTCAATTTACTCACATGATCAAGTAATGGTTTTGCCTAATTACAGCCAGTCACTACAAATTCCTCCTGGAAAACTAACCCATGCATTGGAAGTTGTGCTTAAAAATAACCACTGCTTTGACTTAATTCCCTAGTCACCTGTGTTGCTCAGAGAACTAATCATTTTAAGAGAAAAGTTTGCATTTAGTATCTGGATCTTCATATCCAGGGGATTTGCAGTGTTTGTCACAGACCCACCACTGGTCTCAGTTGCACCAGGAGGAAGTGAAACATCAGCTTTCAGAGATCCTGCACCAAAAATGAGCTGTCAGTTAAAATTCTCTAACTTAGTACTCCAGCAGTCAGAAGTTCTGTTCTAACTACAGGTTCCAGCAACTAGGTCGAGTTTTGCTTTGACTGCAGTTCTGGAAATGGGGGAATGCTGAGGGAATGTGGCACATCAATTCAGTTCACCCCGGAAACACACACTTGTATTTCTAAGAAATCGTTGTGGCCTCTATTCATTTATAAGGGTGACATGCAATTATAAGGATGACATGAAAATTAATTTCTAAACTGGAGTAAAATCTCACTTTTCATAGAATCCTTTTCCTCCAGCCTGCCTCATGTACTGCCTTTCTTAGAAGTCAATAACACCTCTAGGAAACAGCAGATTTAAGATATGTTGGGATAGAGGGAAGGATTTATCATGTTCAAACAGCAAACTGTAATAGCTGCTGCTATAAATAAATTTGAGAAGGGGTATTAAATGAGATTAAATATTTAATCCCTCACAGATAGGCTTCAGACCTGACTTTCATTAGGAAGGAGATCATGTTTTCTAGAAAAGATTTCCCGTGCACTCCACAAAAGATTTCTTCCAACCTTTGGTACCATAGGAGGGATCAGCATCCCACCCTGCATATGCTGTTTCCTATACACCTATCCATGCTATTTTTTTTCAAGTGGTGATAAATGCAAATCGTTCAAACAAAACCTGTGCAGTGATTTTGGACTTAAATTAGCAGAAAAATGCACAAAGATTCAGCAGAGCAGCAGAGACAACAGTTTTCTTCTCACATCATCTCTGTTTGTTGGGTCTGCTCAGTCCTCAGCTCCAGGAAACAAGGGGCTGTTCTTTCTCTCAAAAATTGTTTTAGACCCTGTTTTCAATGTTATGCGGGTCTGGTGATTTATCTACACAGTGTCAGGATCTATTATTCAGAAACGAGTCAAAAATAGACCTTGAAGAAAAAAAAACAATCTATATATGCACAAACTGCACCCAGAATCAAGAGTTTGAGATAGAGATTCATAATTTTGACTGAAAATGGCTTTGCTGAGTGTGGTGGTGTGGATAGGAGCAAGCTCCCTACTCTGCCCTCTGGGAGCTCAAGAAGGCCATACTTCTCTCATCATCTCTGTAATTAAGCCCTGGAAATGACTGCCAAACTCTGGGATCTGAGTCACCTCAGGAAAATAAGATACTGGGCTAATTTCAGATACCTTGGGGGGAGAGAGGAAATGCAGAGGAGGAGGTGGAGAAATTGCAGTTTCTTTTATTTCTTAATTATGATACATAGTAGCAAATCTCAAGAAGTTTGGGTTAAGCCACATCACCAGAAAAAGATAAGAACTGCATCCAGCTCAGAAGACCCTTCTTTAAACAAGGAATACCACTCAAACAGGTTGAATTCCTCAGCTGCTCACCTCAGGCTCCAACGTGACTAGCAATTCATGCTCCTGTGTCCTAAAAATCCCAGGAAAAAAAAAATCACCCAACAAAAGATTCTGCCCTAATTACTTGTTCTGTATAGCCCATTTTTTTCAGTAATCTGAATTATTTCGCTTTCATTACTATCCAGCCTCAAAGCAGCACCTGACTTTCAGCAGGACAGATTAAATTACTTTTTCTATGCAAGGCTCCTATTCCAAAATGAGCAAAGTGAGCTCTATTAGCCACAAATTGCTGGCAATACCCTCACCACTACATCAGAGATGCTATAATGGGTACTCAAGTGTCAGAGAGGGTGGAAAACTTACTAATAATTCGCCCCACCCAGACACAAAAGCTGACAAGCCTGAATCCTGCCAGGAAAACAACCAGCCCAATGAGACAACGTGCTTGGAACGCTGTCTTTAAGACTTAGGAATTCAATCAGCCAGGAATATGTGATAGGAGATGACTGACAAAGAAGCCAGAATGCAAACTCACCAAAGCATCCACCCATCCTGCCTCTCTCCTCCTCTCCCAGCTCTGAAGTGTCCATAAATCCACACAGATCCACCACTAACAGGCTTTAAGGGGCTTAAATCATGATCAGTAACAAAGAGTTTTGGGATGTAGGCTCTGTCTGGCATCAGGCTGGAGGCTCAGTGTTAAACTGGGGAGAGGGAACATCAAAACCCAGGGAACAAACCCACTCAGTTACCTCACACTCCTTAATATTCCCTCCGACTGTGCTCTGTGATCTTCAGCCCAGGTTCCAACCTGGGTGCAGGTGGAACACTGCAGTGCTGAGAGAAATTTATCCTGGAAGTATCATGTCCACCAGGAAAGTGATTTAAGAGCACTCAGGCATGGGATTGCAGGAATGAAAAACAAATACAAACACGGGCACTTGCTCAATTTATCTGTCCAGTCATGGAATTCTGCTGCTGGGAATCTTAACTCACCATGGACCTGGAAACAAACTTCCCGGAGTTAACTGAATGGAACAGAACTCAAGCACCTGTTCTGTATTCAGGTTATGAAGCAATCTTGGTGATTCTAAATAACCCAAAATCTTCAGGTTGAGCTTCCAAACAGACATATCTTTCTAAAGATACATTTTACACATACAGATGCATGTATGAATATACATGACAGCATACAGCTCTTCCACACTAAAATTTCACACAGTTTCAAATGTTTCATGTGTTTTAAGCATTTAGAACATTAAATACCCATTGAAAATGTGAATGGAAGTACAGAAGGTAGATTCTTAGAGGAGGTTACAAACCAAAGTGTCCCATTTCAGGAAGCCAGGTAGCAGAATTTGGGATGATGTATTTGCCACTTCGTGCAGCCCTGCACCTGGTGTTGAAGTACATTTGAGTGCCAACAGCACACACAGAGCCAACCTCTGCTATTAACAGTGCTACCATGGATCTCCCAGATCTCAGACACCAACAAAACACAATAAAATAAGCACTGTAGCTTTACATGCAACCTGAAACTCACAGGAATGACAGGAATTCAGGCTGTTATTGTGGAGAACAACCAACCACACAGGAGCTGTGGAGATGTAGCTCTACTTGTATGATGCAAGTGAAAAATAAGCGATCAAAAGTTAGTTCTTCCTGGCTCTGCCAGCTTAAGGTACAAGTTTAAATAGTGTCCTATAAAAGAGGGGTGTGAGAGTGAAGTACATCCACATGTCTCTGTGCTTCACTGAGAGCAGCTTTGGCATCTCTGTAGTTTGCATGCAGACATAATAAATATTAACCACTAAAGTGACACAGAACTATGATCTAGAACTGGGATACATTATGCAAGTCAACAGACACAGAGCTGCTCTGGATCTGATCAACTTCTGGCAGGTCACCTCCAACAGGGGTCCTGGTTTGGGACAAATGGCACAACAGGCACAGAGGAATCTACATTAACTTTTCAGCTGGTGCTTTCTAGCTCTGGATAAGAAAGCTTTGAGGAAATCCACACCTTGAATAATACTCTCAAGTTCAGAGTCCCTGCTGGGCTGGCTCCCAGGATTACAGCCCAGTCTCAGGCTGCACAGGGACTGCTCAAAGCTGTCAGATACATTCAGACTCTCAGAGAAAGAGCAGGAAAATTAAGATAGCACAAAGCATTAAATGTAGGTTGTTATAAGGATTAGGGATTAAAACAGATTAAACAGATTAAAATAGTACTTAACACCCAGAGGATGAGAAGACAGAAGCTGCAAGGGCTAAAAAGACATTTGTAGATACATTCAATCTTGCAGCAGTCACAGATACAATCGGGTTCACCCACAGCCATCTGTGTGTTTCTGTTCTAGCAGATGAAGTCTGTTCCTACAAAGCCAATAGTTCAAGACTTAGTTTGACACATCGTGGTAGGAGGCAAAGAGCATCAAGTTTTGGTTTTACCACTTGAAGAAATACTGAGCAAGATTATCTTCACGTTTCAAACATATAATGCTCGGAGAATGAGATTTAAAAATAATCATCTTACTGGGAAGATCAGCTTCTCTATGAAAGACCTTACAGATCACAATGACTTTAGATTTTCTTAGCAGTCAAAAAAATTTGGTGTCATCTCTAAATTTTGCCCCTGGTACTCCATTTGAGGGTTGCAAAAGCAGCCCTATTTTCTCCATGCCCAGCAGAAATGACGAAGTTTGATTCTCCTCTACAAAACTTTCTACAACATGAGCTTCTAAAGGGGGTGAGTTCAAGACCCCAGCTTCTCCACACCAGTTATTCTTACTGTGTTCCCCAAGTCTGCCATCCTTCCCATCACACCCTGGTCTTATTCCAAGGGGCACAAACACTTCTCAGCTGAGTAGCTGAGGCTGTGCACACCAGAGAAGGCAGAACTCCCCACAACAGCAGCCACGTGCAGCTCTCTCCATGTGTTAAAAAAGATTTTGAGACCTCTTCCTGCACCATTTCTCAGTGACCTGTACATTCTGCCTTGGTAGATGAGAGCTGTTTTCCCATGTATTGACCCTGTTTCACGTGCTGTGTTTGAGCAAAACAAGGCAATGAAAAAGATAAAAATCTAAGTCAACTGGCTTTTCCAGCAAAAACAGAAAGCACAGCTCATTCAGGCATGAAGAACTGGCAAGTACCAAAAAGAAGGTTCTTATTACCTAAAAACTAAAAAAACAGGAAAAACAGTGGAGGTGACAGGAGGAAGGAAAGGGAGCTGCACTCTGAGCTACAGCTGAGGATCCTGCTTGAGATTGTGGGCAGACCAAAGGCACTCACATCCCAAACTGCCACCGTGCACATAAACTCAGGAGTTGCCCATGATCCTCAGGCACTTCACAAACAGACTCAAGTTTCACCCACAAGCCCTGACAGTGCTCCTCTGTGAACAACCAGGAAAGCCACTGCCTTTGCAGGCACCAGCAGTCACAACAAAACCCTACAAACCCTCAGATAACAGGTGATATTTCACTGTCACCCAAGCGGTTCAATGCAGTCAGACTCCCAGGAGCACAGCCAGCCCTGCACGATACAGCCTCAGGAGCCTCAAAAACACACTTGAAGAAGTTTATTTTCTTAGTTTATATTTAAAACAGTAAAAGCTTCCTGATGAATTAGTTGTTCAGGATGTGGAAGTCCAAGATATGTTTCTCTTCTCGGCTTGTAATGAGTTTAAAGTCTGATTTAATCACCCAGAAGAGCAGTGAACACCAAGAAATCAACCACCGTTGGTACAGCAACCTCCTGTCCTCCTGGCAATGCTATGTCAGTGGCTTTGCCCTTTAACTGGTTCCTGTTTAAAAGATTTCCAAGTGTTTCCATCACACTTCAGGCCCCAAAGTTACCTCTAGTCCAGGATCTATAGATTATGCTGCATGGAAAATAAAAGTTGTATTACGTTAGTAATGCACTACTTTGTTTTATTGTTCTCATAAAATAATAAACTCGAAGAACTCAGATATTCTTAGAGGTGTTTTCTATTTGGCAACAGGAACACTGTTGATTTAGAGTCCAGGTCATTTACATTCAAAAGTTCAAAGTGCAGTCACGTACTGCACCTGTAAACGGGATTTTCTGTCAACATTTTACGCTGTTTCGAAGTCTCAGTTTAAAGAAAATTCCTTCCTGTTGTTCCATATGAAAGAGTTAAGTAGGAAAGGTTCAGAAATAGGATTGGTGTCGGACACCACCAGTTCACACCGTGCTTGTGTCTCTCTGGGTGAGTTGGGCACAGGCACAGGCTCTGAATTCCCCTTGTTCTCCTCACTAACCAGCTCCTACTGCAGAAATCCAGGTGATTATACAGGGTAGGCCACTTCAGAAAGAGTCATTAAGAAAGGGAAGAAAAGTTTATTTCCCAAATCCCCTGAAGTCCATAGGCAGACACCTTCCCTTTACTTTAGTGGGACATTAGGCAGTATAATGGTTGCTGCTGCATTTAGTTTGTCTCTGTGCTCTCAGCCTCACCCTCTCTTAGGTATAAAGCTACTTTCATAACACAGGAAAATTTAAAGAACCATTTTATTGTTACATTATATTTTTCCCTCCATTCTGTGACCTAATTGCTAGATAATTACTTTTTTAAACAAGGTTTACTGCTACCATACTTGGCATAGATAAAATCTCCTGCTTATTAGGCTTGATAGACTGGCCTGGATCCCAGAACCATGTGAATTTATTGCACTGATTGTGAAATCTATTAATGTTATCAGATTCTGGTCAATATTTTACATTTCCCATTGATACACTGAAACAAGCAAGAGAATTACATTTGTCACCACATTTGTCAACTACTAATTGCCTGCTGCTTCCATGAACATACTTGGATAGGTGGTGGCTACTCAAAATAATGTTTCAAACACGGAAAGTTAAAACTGAACAGCCCAGACCTAACATATCAGGTCCAGAGAATCTCTCCTCTGTGTTAGGATAAAGTTTGTTGCACATAACAAACTTTTGGTAAAGCCAAAGCAACAGAAAAAGCCAACTTGTCAAATTTTAGCTCGAGAACAAGATGTTCCTGTGTCCTCTGCAAATTCTGTTGGCAAATATACAGCCTAGCAAAAGTAGCCCTTTAGCCATCTGCCACATACCCATCTCCCAGCCAAACATTTACACCTTTTTTGTGACTAAACTGAAGGTTTCTGGCAGATATTTCCATGGTATTACTTGGAAAATGGCCTGAAATTGAAATACTAAGTAATGATGGTCTCAGATCGTGACTAAACATATTGAAGTAACAAATCCCTGTAAGAGTCTAACAGCATAAGCCCAGCTCTGTGCTCTCTGCATACAAACTCTGTGCTTCCAGGCACGCTTTTATGTGTGCTTCCACAGGGAAAAGGATGGCTGAGGATAACCCTGGAGTTATGTGCTGTTACAGCTGCTACAGCAGATCCCTCTGATCCTTGTTTTAAACCCTTCTTGAGAAATGAAACTCTTTTGAAAGTTGGCTCTGGGCTTCGTGCTGACCCGATAACCTTGCACTTGACAACTCGAGAGGTGCTGAGGTCTTGCACTTCCCAGACCACTGATGTTTCATGTATACATTTGCTGCTTTGCTTCTGATTTCTGGACATGCTGATGTCAGACATGGGCATCTTTTTCCTTCAAGTACAGGACACACACATTTGGTGCATCCTTCAAGCAAGATACACAAGGACCTGTATTTATGTGGCAGCTTTAAGCCAAGAAATTCCAAGTTATACCACAAGTAATAGATCAGCCTTATCCAAATAACTTATTTGAACTTCACTTTTAAATTACTCTTTCAAAAATGCTTTATTGGAACACTCCTCTCCTCCCCCCCTTTATTTAAGTTTATGGTGCCCAGGAACTGCAGCTGAATGTTCAGCATAAAATTAACATTTCAATGACAACACAGAAGCACTCAAAAGTCCCACACTGGACATGGTCTGCACTGCTAGATGGGCAGCAAGCAGTCCACCTGCTTCTTCCATTCATGCTAGGAATTGCAAAGGGATGTGCAGTCCTTTGGGGATAAGAGTCATTATAAAATGAGTGAGGGAGTGAGGGGGAATGAGAGTTGTCTAGGAATCCACGGCAAAACGTCAGCAGGGTTAGGATCCCACCCACGGTGAGATATCACAGCCCCACAGGGTGGAGGAAGAGAAGGGGAAGAAGCGCATTGGGAGCAAAACTTTGGGAGAGGTTGGACAGCTAGAGCCCAGACCTCCCAGAGGAGGAGGAGGAGGAGGAGGGTGCTCTGCAAGCCTCGGGGAAGGGCAGCAGAGGCTCCTGCCGAGCAAGTACCTTGTAGCTGAGCCGAGAGGGACTCCTGATGCTGCTGGTACTTGAGCGCCGTGGCCTCAGCCCTCCTGAGCTGGCCCTGCAGCTCGTAGTAGAGCATCGCCCCGTAGAGGAACCCGAACACCACGGTCAGGAGCAGCAGGCTCTGGAAAATCCGCTTCTGTTTCCGGGAGCACATCCCGTTGCCCATGTCCCCGGCGGGGTCCCGGGGGCCCCCGCCCGTCACGGCTCAGCAGCGGGCGGGAGGCGGCGGCATCGGAGGCCCCGGGAGGAGGAGGAGGAGGAGGAAGGGGAGGAAGGAGGGACGGAGGGAGGGAGGCGGGGCCGGCCGAGCAGCCTCAGCCCCTGGGCACCGCCGCGTTGCCCCGGGCGGGTTCCCGGGCGCGGGCAGGAGCGGGGCCGGCGGGGCTCATGCTGGGGATGCCCCGTGTCCCTGCCCCGGTCCCCGCGGCCCGGGCGGGGGCGGCGCTGGAACCGCGGGATGCGGGAACAAAAGGCACCTCCCCGGCCCCGCACTTACGT